>NC_054538.1:21677448-22004115 GCF_017654505.1 Polyodon spathula
GTTGGTTCCCGTGGTTTTATTGACTAGAGCGTTGCAGTGTCTACAAGTCTAGTGCAGTTCTTTTTAATGCAGGCAAGAGTGTTAGCTGCTGTAAGCTGGTTAATATGGATCTGTTTTTAGGCATGTACCAAAAATGATGTCAATGTTGAACTTCAGGTTATTAAAATTGAATATTTATTTTAATTGTCTGTCCAAGATATTTGTTATCAAACAGTTCTCTAGTTCGTTCTTGCTTATATTGGCTTGCGTTAAATTTAAACTGAGACCTGAATTCATCTATGTCCCGATACACTATTCCTTGCACGAAATGTATGTGAATAAACAACTGTTGATAAACTGGAAGCTGCAGTTTGGGTGGTGTGCTTAATAAACGCAAAGTTTTTTTTTTTTTTTTTCCTATCCGGATCAGTTTATAACAAGGTTTACCTGTGTATTTGATGTGTTTGATAAGTGCTGAATCTGACGCCTCTGGACCTTGCTCTTTCCCCTCGCCAGCAGTCGCCAAAAGGCTTTTCCTTTTGCTTAGTAGTTAAACAGCAGGAAATACTATGAGAAATGGTTAATTTGTAGAAATGTGAGAATGAAGTGCTATTGCCCCTCCAGTATGGCACAAATAAATAAATAAACAAGATCAGGGCAAAAGGTTTTACTATGAAGGCGTGGGTGCCCTGCTTACTTGAAATTGATCACTAGCAACTGCGTTAAATAAATATGTATGCAGGATAAAACCAGTACTTGGGATTCCTCTGGCTTGAACAGACTTATACTTAATTAACTTATATTGTGCACTTGCTGAGTTGGTATTTAATGGTGAATGGGCCAATTTCTGAACTGTTATTAGCTGACATTTTATGCTGATATTTTGTGATCATGAATACCAATGTTTACCAATTGTTTGTGGCTGTTGATTTGATAAGAAAGAAAAGTGGATTCAACACAATAAATGACAGTGAATAAAGTGTTTTGAATAAGCAGCAATCTGTTTTATTGACTTGGTCAATTGAAGCCTGAATGTCGTTTTATGTTGAGAAGTAATCGTTGTCAGCCACAATTAGGTTTCAGTTATGTAAAAAATTGTAAGTGCACTGATTGCATAGGTCCTTATTCCTTGTTGTTAAAGGAACTACCACATGCTGAGGTGACCACAATTAGGTTTCAGTTATGTAAGAATGATATTATAAGTACACTGATTGCATGCTGTAGATCCTTATTTCTTTAAATGTACACCATTATGCT
Source organism: Polyodon spathula (assembly GCF_017654505.1). Classification (NCBI taxonomy): domain Eukaryota; kingdom Metazoa; phylum Chordata; class Actinopteri; order Acipenseriformes; family Polyodontidae; genus Polyodon; species Polyodon spathula. Next base: position 21,678,685 of record NC_054538.1, read on the forward strand.
ATTAAAGGAACTAATACATGCTGAGGTGTGCATTTCTTGACCTAAGCATGTTCCTTTGCTTAGAAACTTCATGAATTAAGGAAAAGGAAACCTTTGTGGCTGCCACTGGGCTGGCTTCAGCAGAAATGAACTCTCGTACGTCATTAACACTCACATGAGACAGACATTGTGTCACGTGGTATTAGCCAGTTTTCCTAATATGAAACCAGTTACTAAATAAAATGGAAATGCTATACTGAATATAATGGTGATTGTAGTTGTACTTTAAATTATAAAACTTGCGGTACAAATTACCAAGAGTTGTAGACCTTAGTTACACCATGGGCTTTTTATATGCAACTATTGAGGAGGTTGCAGAGTTGAAATGTATTTTTTTCTTTCTTCATTTTTTTGCTGTTCTTATTCCCATATGTACATTTGCAAAGTTACTGAAAATGTGCAAGTGATCTAACGCCCAGAGTAGCATTTCTTTAATAACAGCAAAGTATTTGCTAAGTAGAAGTAAACACATTACTTTGACTGAAAAAAATATATATTATGAAATCCTGTGATCTTGCGCAAGCAACCCCCAACCCAAACAGGAGGCGAGCAGGAGATGAAAGAGGAAACTAAAAGGAGATTGTGTTCTTGGCAACATCAAGCCTGTTTCTGTACTCTGAACAATATTTAGAAAACCCTGCCATAACACTGTCAGTGGACAACACTTATTCACCCCAGTGGTGTTTTGTGTTTTCTTACTTGCCCTTGATTGATCTGTGACCATTCCTCAGTGATTTCCTCAATAGCGTTAGCAGTGTCTGCACCTACAAGCCAAGTGCTGTTGGTTCTCCCTTATTTATTGTGACTGAATATTTATTTGAACAGGGAGTTGCAGCTACAGTATATGTGTGGTGTGTGTGTATATATGTATGTATATATGTGTGTGTGTGTGTGTGTGTGTGTGTGTGTGTGTGTGTGTATATGTATATGTGTATATATATATATATATATATATATATATATACACACATATACATATATATACACACACACATACATACACATACATACATACAAACACACACACACACATATATATATATATGTGTGTGTATATATATATATAATATATATATATATATATATATATATATATATATATATATATATACACACACACAGTGTCTTGCAAAAGTATTCAGACCCTCTCACAGTTTTCACATTTTGTTGTTTAAAGCTTGCAGTCATGACACTTTGAAGTAGGAATTAATGTGTTATATACACAACCTACTCCACACATTCAAAGGAAAAACAAAAAAAAAGAAGCAAATAGATAATTAATAGGAAATAAAAATGGAAGTCATGATTGCATAAGTATTCAAACCCTTTGCTGTGGCAAACCTAAATTAGTTCAGGTGCACAAAATGACCTTAATGAGCCACACAATTAGTTGAATGGCCTCTGTCTGTGTGCAATATTAGTGGTGCTCATGATTTCAGAATAAAAACACCTGTCTCTGTGAGGTTCCTTGGTCAGGTAGTGAATTTCAAGCAAAGACTCAACCATGAAGACCAAGGAGCTTTCAAAGGAAGTCATGGATAAAGTCATTGAAAAGCACAGATCAGGAGAAGGATACAAAAAAATATCGAAGCCTCTGAATATCCCTGTGAGCACAGTCTACTCAATCATCAAGAAATGGAAGGTGCATTGTATCACCCAGACACTGCCTAGATCAGGCTGTCCCTCCAAACTGAGCAGCCGGGCAAGAAGGAAACTGGTGAGGGATGCCACTGTGAGGCCAACGACAACTTTGAAAGAGCTACAGAGTTCAAAGGCTGAGATAGGAGAAAATGTGCATTAGTCAACAATATCCAGAACACTTCACAAAAATAGCCTGTATGGCAGGGTGGCAAGAACGAAGCCACTACTAAAAATAAGCCATCTCAAAGCCTGCATGGAGTTTGCAACAAAGCACCTTAGTGATCCTGCAAAAATGTGGCAAAAGGTGTTGTGGTCAGACAAAACCAAGTTGGAATGTTACGTTTGGCGCAGACCCAACACAGCACATCTCCCAGTCAACACCATCCCTACAGTCAAGCATGGTGGTGACAGCATCATGCTATGGGGATGCTTCTCCTCAGCAGGGACTGGAAAGCTTGTTAGGATTGAAGGAAAAATAGATGGAGCAAAGTACATGCAAATACTAGAGCAAAACCTGTTTGTCTGCTAAAGACTTACAACTGGGGCGAAAATTCACCTTTCAGCAGAACAGTGATCCAAAGCACAAGGCCAAGCTACACTGGTGTGACTTACGAATAAGAAAGTGAATGGCCCAAAGTCCTGACTTGAATCCTATTGAGAATCTGTGGAAAGACTTGAAAACTGCTGTCCATAAGCGATCTCCAAGCAACTTGTGAGAGCTTGAATAAATCTGCCAAGAAGAATGGGCACAAATTGCACCAAGACGGTGTGCAGAGTTGGTAGAGACTTACCCAAAAAGACTTGCGGCTGTAGTTGCTGCCAAAGATGCTTCCACCAGATATTGAGTTGACGGGTCTGAATACTTTGGATACTAGTTTTTTCTTTTTAGTTTTTACTGACATTTGCTGTAACTTCTTACCCTTAGAAGTCTTCAGTTTGAGCATTCAAGTTTTGAATAAAATATTAAGTTTAAAAAAAAAATGTCTATGCATCATTTCGTAATTTCACAAAATGAGACACCATAGGAAGGGTCTGAATACTTTTGCAAGGCACTGACTGTGTGTTTGTATATATTTACAGTAAATGGTCCTGTGTTTATAGGATATGACTAAGATCATAGGTTCAGTTCAGCAGGTCTTTATGTTTAATACAGAAGAGTAGCAAATTAAGTCCTAATTTGTCTTCACAGAGTAGATTTCAATGGGATTAACACAAGACTGATCTGGCTGCAGTGGAGATAAGATATTTTTGGCTTCTTTTAAAGTTAAATAATCCCATAATCCTCCCTTGGCATTGCCTGAACACTGCCTGTTTCATCTATGGGAATCCATAGACTTGCAGTATCACAGCTGATATTTAATTGCCTGTTATGATTATAACGCCTTGCTGGTTATCATTTAATGATTTGTTTTTGTGTTTTATGTTCAACTTTAGATCACATTTTACAATACATTTCTTTATCTAAGTGTTTACTCCATTTTACACGTACATCATCTTATGTTTGGCTGACATGCTACACATCTGCTTTGATCTTAGGGAATGCTAACAGCCTGCCAGAATAAAGAGGTTCTTCCCTGTTCTTGTTTGGGAACATTGCTTATCAAGACATCCCAGAACTCGAGACAATGTACCTTTGTGGAAGCATGCAGACCTAGACTAGTAGCTCATCAGTGTTTTATCAGACAAGGGAAAGGCCAGCATTAGCACCTTCTACAATGCTTCAGAGAGTGCCAAAATAAATGCAAAGATAAAAGCATCATGCCAAGTTCGAATAGGGAAACGACGTAAATTGAACATTCTTTTGGTATTTCATGATTCCAAAATTGAAACTAACATTGCTTCTCCATCATTAAAATAATTCTCCTTCAAGATGCATATTCCCGAACTTGATTACATTTTGCATGAACACTAGGAACAAGAAGTCATTCCCTGGGCAGTTAAGGTTGTTCACGGTGGAAAAAGAGATGGTACAAAGCTGCTCATCAAATCCATCCCCCGTTACCCACCGTGCGATGATAATGTGAAAAAGGTAACCGGGTCTTGTACAATGATACTGTTGATGGTGCTTTTGCTGTACTGTCAAATCAGTGGTAATAGCATCCATCTGGGATAGAATTGCACACCATTGTTTTGAAATAAAACATTTCCTAAAGGTTATCATAATCTCACTGACTGGGGAAAATTCAATTTTCTCCCACTCATCAATATGCTGTATTCTAGAGAAGCTATGATTCAGAGCACAGAGTATTAGGTATATAAAGTGCAGATTAGAACTTGAGTGAAGACTACGATATACCTTTAGAGCAGTCAGTGAATCACTCGTATGCAGGCCACAGAATGTTATCTGAATCACATCTTTTAGATTGGAAATGACCTGCTTCAGTTCTTCTAACACTAAACCATTGAAGGAGCTTAACTTACTGCTGACTTGACTATAGGTTAAACATCAATAATAAAAAAAAAAAATGGGGGGTATGATGAACTGTAAACTTTGCAGAAAAGCTAAAACACAGTTAAGTGCATACTAATAAACTTTGTAAAATTAAACATTAAAACAATAACTTCTTCCTCCTGAAAAAAAAAAAAATACTGAAACTCTAAACAATTAGTCAGAAGAAGGTTATTCTATGACGTACAGCTTTTAGTTAAATGTGAATTATAAAAGTAACCGTTCCCAAACACTATTTAACATGGTTGACATTACAGGTTATTAATAATGTTGTTCCTCTTGGTTTCACACTCCACAGTTAATATGAAGAGCAGCATAAATGTGGTTAACATTTCTTCAGTTCATACATGGCAGGTTTTTAAAAGAAAGCTGTAATAAACAAACTTAAAGGAAGATACGCCAATCCAGCCATTTCTCCATGTGCTTTCCAACACACAGAATCATTTTGAGACTGATTTTGTTTTTTGTTTTTCCCCCCTTCAAGAGGAACAACTTGGATTTGGAACTGTGCTTGACCTTTTTTTTTTCTTTTTGCACAAGTTAAATAAAATGTTTCCATGTCCTTTTTAATACAGAATATTGCATCATGTACTTGTACAGCAGGAGAACCAAAAAACACAATGGTTGTTTTTGATCAACAGAGACAGCTAAAAAATGCAGTCTTTGACAGGAAATACCTGAGGGGGGAGACATTGCTCTCTAAAGTGTTTGTTATTGGTATTCAGACATGGTTAAGGGTTGAGTAACAATGCTAAAAACATTGGAGCCCTATGGCAACCAGGATTAAGGACTTATTTTATTAATATATTTTATCAATATTTACCTCCTTTTCTACTGCTTTGCAGAAAGTTTCGATATTTATATAAGTTGTGTTCCACTGAATCCTTCATGGACTGTTTTGTTTTTGTCTAGGTAAGTACAGACAACAATGTAGTTTCATTGCATCTTGAAATATCACATTTTGACATATTTATTTATGTATTGTTTGTTTCATTATTCAAAGGTGAAAAATAATATAGCATGTTTACTGATAAAGCTGACTAAAGCTTAGGAATCTATGCAGGACTTTCCTCTTCTAATTGGCAGCCCTGCTTATAATAAGCTCTGCTTGATCTCTCCTAGCAGCAGCTTAGAGGAAGATGTCAGCAGTCTGTACCTGCAGGAGAAGGACACAAAGAGCAGTGCCCGAGATTCAGGCTACGACTCTCTGAAGAGGAAACTCAGCATCCTGGACCGGCTCATCCTGTCCCATTCAGTGTGGCTTCTGCTCACTTTGAGTGACGACGAAGCACACCGAATCCTGCGACAACAGCAGCCTGGGGTGAGAGCCATATTTAAAACTCTTCACAGGGATGAAAAGAAAACTCCCATTGCATAGCGGCTTGATCCATTCCTTGTTTTACTATGTTTAATAAGACACACCTGAGCTTGTTACCTTTACACTGTGGCTAACCAAGCTCATGTTAAAACCTGGAATGGGTGAAACTGCTGTGCAATTATTTCTATCCCTGCTTCACACACCAGTGAGATTGGGGTTGACTCTACGGATGATGGTTTTTGAGGGTTTTTTAAGTTTTTTTCTTTGAATTTGGTCTTGAAAATATTTTTATTTTCTTTAAGTTGTTTATATTGTTTACTTGGTTTTCTGGCCCATAATATACCATTTTAATTCAATTGGAACACCATTATTGCTGCAGCAGGTAGCATGAGCTGGATACACTGGGATGCTCCTAAGTGAAATCTACTGTATCCTGGCAAATGCTTTGAGTAAAAGGCATGATTTTTGACCCATGATGTGTAATTTAAAATATACAAACAAGCAATTAGTATATATCTTATATATATATATATATATATATTATAGATTATATATATATAATATATATATATATAATATATATAATCAATATATTACGTAGAGTCCCACGGAGAGACAGATCATATCATCTGTAGCTTTAGGAATATTTACTTCAATTATCTTTTTCGTATAGGGGGGTTTCTTGTAGACTGTTTCTGTTCTGTATACCTTCTGAAGCAATAACAGAGATCAGAAAAATGTGGAATTTAGTTATGGGCTTAGAAACCCACAGTACCTCTCACCTAGTATGAGTAGCCTTAAGTGGCAGAAAATCTTACACTGGGGTATACCTTATCCTGCACAAGCTTCTGCTAAACGAGTGGGCAGACAGTAGCTTTGATGGACCTACTCTACCTATAGCAGTTCTGTCCAGCCCCTGCAGGAGCTGTTTGCACCTCATTCCAGTAAGCTCACTGTCTTTCTCCTGTTAGATCTTCCTGGTGAGGAAATCAGCTAAGCTGCAAAAGAAGGTTATATCCCTGCGCCTTGGCACTGAATTCGGACCCTCTATCAGAGACTTACCAATAAAGGAGAGTCAGTACAGTGAGTATCTCCTCTAGTACACTAGCTACATATGCAGTTATTTATGCTGGGTGTTATTAATAGCACTTTTAAATATTATTATTAGTGGTGTTGTATTTAATTGGAACTGTTACAATATAATATTTGTGGGTATACACTGTATAGGAAAGACAGGCAGGACAGAAGAGGAGGAGGGGTAGCGCTATACATAAGAAACAGTCTTGAAGCCCAGGTGTTAAACCTGGACAAAGAAAATAAAACCGAATCAATATGGGTCAGAATAACGGACAAAAATTCAAAGGGCATAATAATAGGAGCATGCTATAGACCGCCAGATTCAGACGGTGAGCAAAATAATCTGTTATACAATGACATTAAAAATGTGTGTAGCAAAGGAGAAGCCATACTAATGGAGGATTTCAACTTCCCCCAAATAAAATGGGAAAACCCGGTGGGTAGCGCGAAGGATGAAATAGAAATGGTGGAAATGACAAATGACTGCTTCCTAACACAATTTGTCAAGGCACCGACTAGAGGGGAGGCATGCCTTGATTTAGTCTTTTCAAATAACGAAGATAGAATAACTAAAACAGAGGTCAGAGAACCACTGGCAAACTCAGACCACAACATGGTCTCATTTGAAGTGTTTTTTAAAACCCCAAAAGTAATGACTAAAGCTAAGGTTTACAATTTTAGAAAAGCAAACTATGAAGGTATGAAACAGAGACTAACAGAAGTAGATTGGAGTAAAATAGAGAAAACACCCACAGAAGAAGGATGGTTGTTCTTCAAAAATGTAGTACTGGAGGCGCAAAACAATTACATCCCTAAAGTAGACAAATCTAAATGTAAAACTAAATTGCCAAAATGGTTTAATAGATCAATTAAAAAAAATATTCAGCGAAAAAAGGCACTTTACAGAGCATTAAAAAAGGACCAAAAAGAAAGTATGCAGAAAGAGTACACAGAACTGCAAACACAAGTCAAAAAGGAAGTAAAAAAGGAAGTTAGAAAGGCCAAGAGAGAAATAGAAATGAACATTGCTAAGGGAGCTAAAACCAATTCCAAAATGTTTTTCCAATATTACAACAGCAAGCGAACATTCAAAGAGGAGATTAAATGTTTGAGATACAAATGGCAAAATCGTAGATGAAGAAAAAAAAAATAGCAAATATATTAAATGATTACTTTTCACAAGTTTTTACAAAGGAAGATACTGACAACATGCCCCACATGTCATCCAGTTCCTATCCAGTTTTAAATAACTTTAGCATAACTGAGGCAGAAGTGTTAAAGGGACTAGGAGCTCTTAAAATAAACAAATCCCCTGGGCTGGATGAGATCCTCCCAGTAGTACTCAAAGAAATGAAAGAAGTAATTTACAAACCGCTAACCAAGATCATGCAGCAGTCTCTTGACACAGGGGTGGTACCGACAGACTGGAAAATTGCAAACGTAATACCGATCCACAAAAAGGGAAACAAAACTGAACCAGGTAACTACAGACCAGTAAGCCTGACTTCTATTATATGCAAACTTATGGAAACTATAATAAGATCCAAAATGGAAAATTACCTATATGGTAACAGGGTCCTGGGAGACAGTCAACATGGTTTTAGGAAAGGGAGATCGTGTCTAACTAACTTGCTCAATTTTTTTGAGGATGCAACATCGATAATGGATAATTGCAAAGCATATGACATGGTTTATTTAGATTTCCAGAAAGCTTTTGACAAAGTCCCACACAAAAGATTAATTCTCAAACTGAACGCAGTTGGGATTCAAGGAAACACATGTACATGGATTAGGGAGTGGTTAACATGTAGAAAACAGAAAGTACTGATTAGAGGAAAAACCTCAGAATGGAGTGTGGTAACCAGTGGTGTACCACAGGGATCAGTATTAGGTCCTCTGCTATTCCTAATCTACATTAATGATTTAGATTCTGGTATAGTAAGCAAACTTGTTAAATTTGCAGACGACACAAAAGTAGGAGGAGTGGCAAACACTGTTGCAGCAGCAAAGGTCATTCAAAATGATCTAGACAAGATTCAGAACTGGGCAGACACATGGCAAATGACATTTAATAGAGAAAAGTGTAAGGTACTGCATGCAGGAAATAAAAATGTACATTATAAATATCATATGGGAGATACTGAAATTGGAGACGGAATCTATGAAAAAGACCTAGGAGTTTTTGTTGACTCAGAAATGTCTTCATCTAGACAATGTGGGGAAGCTATAAAAAAGGCTAACAAGATGCTCGGATACATTGTGAAAAGTGTTGAATTTAAATCAAGGGAAGTAATGTTAAAACTGTACAATGCACTAGTAAGACCTCATCTTGAATATTGTGTGCAGTTCTGGTCACCTCGCTATAAAAAAGATATTGCTGCTCTAGAAAGAGTGCAAAGAAGAGCGACCAGAATTATTCCGGGCTTAAAAGGCATGTCATATGCAGACAGGCTAAAAAAATTGAATCTGTTCAGTCTTGAACAAAGAAGACTACGTGGCGACCTAATTCAAGCATTCAAAATTCTAAAAGGTATTGACAATGTCAACCCAAGGGACTTTTTCAGCCTGAAAAAAGAAACAAGGACCAGGGGTCACAAATGGAGATTAGACAAAGGGGCATTCAGAACAGAAAATAGGAGGCACTTCTTTTTTACACAGAGAATTGTGAGGGTCTGGAATCAACTCCCCAGTAATGTGTTGAAGCTGACACCCTGGGATCTTTCAAGAAGCTGCTTGATGAGATTTTGGGATCAATAAGCTACTAACATCCAAACGAGCAAGATGGGACGAATGGCCTCCTCTTGTTTGTAAACTTTCTTATGTTCTTATGTTCTAATTGTTTTAAAGAGGTTGCCTTTAGCAATTCAAAATGTATATAAGATACTGTGACTGGGAGAGAACTGTGCTGGGTATCAAGTGCATTCATGGTCCTGGGTGGGGGGGGGTGCCTGCCTGTCAATCGTGGCGTTGACACAATCCTGATAAAGCAGAAGGCGGCAGCAGAGACTACATAAAGGCACAGGAAGACAGCCGCTCGATTTGAGTTTGCTTAAGTTCCCAAACTGGTAAAAATACAGTCCCTGGGATGTTATTTATTTGAGCTTAGGGGGATCTGGGCAACCCCATATAAGTGTACTGAGGGAACAGATCCGTGTCCTTGCAGGCTAGCAGAGGCTGCAAGACCCTGCTTAACAGCACTTTTCCTTGTAGTTTTATTTGCAGTGTTTGTTTTCCCTTTCTATTTCTCCTTTTGATTATAAACTATTATTTCTACACGTACAGTACCTCAGGGTGATACCATTGCTGGTAGCAACCATAAGAGTGTCAAATAATGACACACCTTGTGAATAATAAATCCTGGCACCTGTGTGGTGTCCTAGACATTTCTGAATCCTGTGTAGATCAGTAAGTCACCCTGTTACAGCTACCTAGAGATTGTAGATTAAACCATATGATCAGTTTTTAAATACCATTTAACATTTAAAATACTGTAATCCAATCTGTATATCACCACAACCGAACACATACTGTATACAACTCTACATATGCAACTATCTAGACCTGAACTGATGTGTACCTATAACAGCACCTTTACAGTATTTTAATATCATACAGCTGGTGAATCAAGACAGGTGGGTTTAGTCTACTGTAGTCAAACTTTCATTTAATTCCTTACCAAAAACCTTTTTGTCTTATTTCACCAAAAGGAAACTAACTGAAAAATGATGTTCTGTCATAAATAATATTCTTCTAAAATAAAAAAAAAAAGATTAACAAAATGTAAGCTTCAGCAGGTGCTTTGTAACAGTTAACCCTGTTTCTTGTGCTATAGGGAAAGTGTTTTATGTACCAGTAATAAGAGACTAGGATGTGAGCTGTAAATGATCAGATCTGTTTTATTCTCTCCCCGTCTGGAGAGTTATTGAACCAAGGGTCAGACTCGCACCATTGGGCAGGTTATTTTCATTATACCAGAAACTACTATGTAGTAAATCACATTTCTAAAAATAAATAAGTAAATAAATAAGTAAATAAACCAGTATGTTAGACACACACACACCAGACATCTGTTCACTGTGTCATTTTAATTGAAAAACAACCCCACTGGTTTCATAAATAAATGCAGTATATTCTGCTGTGTAAAAAACTTCATTACAAAGAATATTCAAGTTTTATGACATTATTAAATATCATTTATATGGAACTATATCCTGAATAGCAAAGTCTATAGTGTATAACATTGTACTCTTTGTGCTAGTTGTAAACAAAGGTTGAAGCAACAGTTACTGTGGTGCCACTGATATTAAAGAAACCACAAGACTCCAGCTGATTGAATGATGCTCCCGCCATTATTTTATGGTTGTGGCACAACTTGGTTACAGAACTGGGCGCAGATTTAAGAACAAAAATCATCAATTGAAAGGATTAAGTTAAAACATCCAGTATCTGTTTGCAGTCTACGTGATCTTGGCAGAATCAAGGCTTGTCACCTAGAACTGAATGCGCTGGCCACCTCAAGGTTATTTGCTGTTGTAAATCAGGAATACATTTATTTTTTAGTCTGTCGAGCAGTTTTATATTGGTTGGTGTGGGTTAATGTTTCACTAAGTTCTTAGCTAATACAGATTTACAGGGTTGTATTCTTTTAAAACTTTTGTTTTAATTCAGCAAGCAGGCATTACTAACAGATTACCAATTCTTCTACTTGTGCTATTTTTGCTCTGAGCAGGCAGTCTGCACACATGTTTTTCATTATGAGGGAGCCTTTTGCTTCTCGTATGTCAAAACAAGCTTTTCATTTGGACTGAAACATGTTAGTTCCATTGCAGCACAAGCTCAATTGGAATTGTGCAATATTTATGTTGACCACTTTTTTTTTTTTCTTTTCTTTCTGTAGCTTTTTCTCTGGAAGGATCTGGTATCAGTTTTGCGGATTTGTTTAGACTCATTGCTTTCTACTGCATCAGCAGGTAAGGCAGAAAAACAATGTTATTGATGCATTTTAAACACATTTGTAATTTGCATGGACCTTAAGCATTGACAAAACAGGCCAACAAAACTATGTGACTCTAGTCACCCTGCCCTAGAGGCACTCTTTGTGTCTCTTGTAGTTTGCTTTAGTGTTCTTTTGTTTTGTATTTTATAGTTGCAGGGCCCAGTGTGGTTGGTGGATATCATGGAAGTAACTCCTATTGATGCAATTGGATGTTCTTTTTATGAGTTATATTTTCCTATAACCTCAGATGGAATCGGTTAATAAGCACAGGGTATTCCATAGTAACTGAGAGCTACTTTGCAGTCCAACTTTTTTTTTCAGCAGTGTGGTCTAGTAGTGGTACAGTAAGCATTAATAATCGGTAAGGATACGATTTTGGCAGTGATTTTTAGTACCATTCCATGGGCGACTTAAGGAAAAACAAGAATTCACAGAAAGGCCACCAAATAATGTAGGTTTAGCTACATGAACACACAAGAGCTTTTAAATAGTACACCAAAATCAATAATATAAAAACTGTTGCTTTTGACAGCTGGCAAATGTAGATGTTACTTTAGAGTACAAAACTTAGTTAAAAGTCTTTCAACCAACGTAATTTTTGTTTGTTTGTTTTTGTTAATACGATGCATGCTTTCACATCGGTCGCGTAGAGAAACAGATGGTGTATGAAATAAACTGTGTTCTTATTTCTCTGGGCGCGTCTGGCGTAAATTACACCCCAGGGAATTATGCACTTAAAAAATAAAAATTATGCGGTATCTCTGTACAAGTATGTGCAAAGTAACACAGTATTGTACAGTTGTATTGGGTAAATATTGGATATCAAATACTAGTAGAAGTTTTTTTTTTTTAAAGTCACATAGTCTTTCTGTATTCCAAGATTGAAATAAAGGAACATCAGCTTTCAGTTTGTCTTCCGAAAAAGAACGCCTCCGATCGGACGAGACAAGATTAAACAGCAAGTTGCTGCATTTATGTACCTGAAAGCTGATGTTTTCAAATTAGGAAGACGGTCAGCGTTTTGATGACCATAACAAGTCGATGTAAATTTCCCCTGACTGTAGAGCGCTCTGGATCGCATCGGGTGTCACCTTCACAGTGTACAAAACAAATAACATCTTTTACTCTTTTTTTTTTTTTTTTTTTTTTTTTTAACCAAATGTTAAAAACTAAACGTTAATATCTTTTTAAAGTGGTTGAAACATTCATACGTTCTTCATTGGTATTCTAGTTTGTTTACATTTGCTAGCCTCGCTTTGATCGAAGTTCAGTGTAATGGAGCACTGTGCCTTTTAAGACATTAATAATTTGAACAGAAGTAGGTGACGTCACAGATGACGTGTGAGTATGTCCAAGAACTTAAGAAATAAAAGAAAATATATCTAAAAAGCATTAACAACACTGAAAGAGACACTGCTCCACGCAGAGCTCTCCATGATTAGAAAATAGTTTTTTGTTCGTACGTATTAAAGTAATAACACGTATTGTTTTATGAAACATTTAACTCAAACTGTTGCAAAAAAAGTAGTAAAGAAGAGCCGAAGTTGACTATAAAAGCCAGTCCTGCGAAAGTCTTGCGATGTGATTTGTAGCTGGAATTGAGTAGATTTGGTCGGGCGATGGCAAACCACTTTCCCATCTCAACCCACTTGTAGTCAACAAGCGGTAGCAACTTTTTGAAGGGCGAAAAACAAGGGCTTCTTTTGCTTCTGCGAGATTTCACTTGGAATTTTTTGTTTTGTTTTCTAACGCGAATGCTTTCGCGTCCTCGTTCTCTAAGTCCTAACTTTGATTTGTAAGTATTACTACAGCAGGTGATCACATTTTAAACCAATGTCCATGCACTGTTGTAAAGAGCTTGGAATTCAAGAAGCGTGATTCTTGTTAAAAAAAAAAAAAAAAAAAAAAAAAAAAGAGCTCTACTTGAAAGCAGGCATTGAATCTTTTTTTCTTTCTCGCAGTTGTTCATCTGCAGAACAAATAACTGCTCAAAGTAGTGCTCTATGTGATCTTTAAAAACATAGAAGTGGGACAAGCCTCAGTGTAGCTCCAACACACATGTTAACTTAGAACTTGTGTTTTTGTTTTTTTAAATCTAAGACTAGTCATTTTTTTTCTAAATGCTATGTTTTGGAGCTGTACTGGCAGCAAAAAAGCAAGGCTAAAATGGAAAGAAACTCATCACATATAATTAAACTTCTGTCACAAGGTGGAACTCACTTTGACCCCCAATGTGTTACAAATAATGTGGTAATGAAACCTCCCAGGGGGTCTCAGTCATTCAGTTAATTCCCCTTCTGAAAACCAACACCCCAGCCTCCCCTAGTCCCTTGCCATAGAAGGCAGCATGCTCAGTGCAATATTTCCAAACCTCTTGTTTTCTTTTTTGCAAAAAAAAAAAAAAAAAAAAAAAAAAAACTGTAATTATAAGCTATATTGCTTGAGGGGCAAAGTATATGCCTTTTTTATTTTGACTAAGTTGTCCAAACAAGTGTCAAAAAGAAAAATGACAATTTTATCTATTTTTTTACACATACCATAAAAAAACAAACATTTCCTAGACATTGATCTTCAGAAAGCAGTCAAAAGCAAACAACCCTCGAGTTTAAAAGCCCTACCGTATGCAGTTTTTTTTTTTTTTTCAGCTGTAACTTCCTCCCCAAGTAAACCGCCTCCAGGCAGGCAATGTTTAACTCTGTTCCCGTTCTGAGACGCCCATATTAACTGCTGCTCCTTCTCTTGGAAGGGATGTCCTGCCATTCACCTTGAGGTTACCAGAGACGATCGCAGCAGCAAAAACACAGGCAGACCTTGAAGAGGTTGCTCAGCTGGGAGTTGGTAAGTGCACCTTTCTTGCTTTTGCTGTGGAACAGAAAATTGATTTAAAACTTTAAGATCTGTTCATCAAATGAATCTGTTTGTTACAGGTTTACTGTGTCGAAGTACTGCTATGGCCAAAAATTTTGTGTCCCCTAGAATTTTAGGATTGAGCCTTAAAAAAAAAAACAAATAAAAAAAAAAAAAAACATAATTTAGATCTTTTATTTAACATTGTGTAATCAAAGAAAGTACAAAATTATATCGCAAAAGTGTACTGGAAGCCATAATACAAGTGCAGTATTTCATGTTAGATTTAAAATGTCACATTTTTCAAGTGTTGTTAGTTTATGGAAAACCGCAAAGTGGTATGTAATTCAATATGTTAATGTAACATTATTCAGCAGGTTTCATTCAACTTTGTGAGGCAAAGTTAGTTAATTATATAGGGTGATGCAAAACTTTTGGCCATAGCTGTACAGTATGTTTGTTGTATAGTTTGTTCTAGATAACTGCTTGGCCAGTTGTAATGAAATTACTTACCAAAGCCGTTCTTTAGCTTTAAGTTAGTAAGAGTACCAGAATATGGGGGTAGCGGTATACTGTAAATAGGTGTGTAGCAGTCTTCCTTGTGGATGCAGGTAACTGTGATTTACTTCTATGTGATTCAGTCACATTAATTAGCAGTTATCTGTAGAGTTAATGAAGAGTTTAGTGACTGACTGAGAGGAGCTGCTCTTTCCTTTGTAGCTGATTAGGAGCAGTGAGGGTTCTCAAATTATTTCTTAATGCACACCTGGGATGCAGTGTAGCCAGCCGATATACTGACGTCAGCAGAAATGAACTCCTTGACGCATGTTGCTGGATTAGAACACCACTGATTCCTGAAATGAGTCCTGTCAGTTTTTTGGGTAGGTGTGTAAATCAGTGAAATCAGATTGTAAGAGTTGAAGCCAATAGTTTGAAAAATCTAAAACATATGTTACTTTTTTATTGGTACAGCTTGCATGGCAGATGGAGAGAGAAAAAAAAAAAACTTACTGCGAGAAATTCTATTTGAAGTAGTACTGATAGAAACGTATATAATTCTATTGCAAACATTGTGACAAGAAATCTTTCTTGTGTTTGAGAAAAACCGTGCCCCAGTGATGTTAACAGCTGCTAATTTCCAAAGCCGTGATCAGCAAGAATATTATTGCTGAGGAATCCTCCTTCTCGATTTGGATTACGTGAGACCAAGCTGTTTTTTCTTTTTGCATAGTTATTTTTGGGATTAAAAATATATTTTTGGGCGACTGGATATTTCGGGATGTTTAAACAAAGACTGTATTGTATACAGCATTTAGATTTTCTGAACTTTTTTTTTTTCAATCTGCTAGTGACCTGTTTGTTCAAAGCATACACATGCTTTTGTTGGGCTCAGACAACAGTGCCTGGTCATTGGCTGACTTAACATATCCATAGACTTCCTAATATTCAGAATAAACCATGTTCATACAATTGGATCATATCAGTAATAAATAATGCAGCAGTAAACACTAACTACTAAATCACTTAGAAGTCGGCTTATTAATGGAACCCATTGACCTTTCATTAGATAAGAGATTATTGCATCCGGTGATGTAACCCCATTGAAATATCACTCAACACATCAATGTAAACATATTTGGCAACTTTAAATACGTACTGGTGACCGTGTTTTGCATACTGATGCTGCTCAAACTCAATCATTTTCTGCTCACTTTTCCACCTGTTTTGCAGTGTGGTTTTTGTGACATTTTAATCACCACACTTACAGTAAGAAGAGATGTCAGGCGGATACATGCGCTACAAGTGAGAATTTGTTTTTCAGATTGTGTAGGAACAGCTATTTCTATTTATAACTTAATTGACTCAAACATTTGGAATTTTTTTTTTTTTTTTTCCTATACGAGGTTCAGAGTAACAAAAAATACAATATTACATGAATAATTGGATGCAGTGACTCTACTGGCATTTAAAGACATGGTTTTGCTTTTAAAAAAAAATAGTTTGGTATCGTTTGTTCTGTATATTTATGTATCTGTGTTATGTATATATTTATATTCTGTGTATTCCCATCGTTACAGATTTTTTTCTCAAAGTTTTACTATCCCTATTTACATGGAAGGCCTTGGTGTTTGTCATGTAGTTCCATACTTTCCTCAAATGAAAGAGGACCCTTATTGGTGTTGGGCCAGTGCGTATGTATCATATCACACAAGACTCCCTCTTGTTAATACATGCCGGGTCATACATTAGATTTTGGTCAAAATTAGAGTTGGGGCTCTGACAAAGGGGTGATGGTAATTACGAATGTGAGGCGGTGGGCTACAGGAATATAGGCTTTTAATAAGAGTGGATCTGATTCTTTTACCACAGTTTAGATATTGGTGTATGACCTACAGGTATATATTATGCTGCTTCTGCTATTCAGTTATGTGTGTGCAGGACAATATTGATGAAATTATAAGACACATTTCATATGACAATAACATTGCTGATGATGTTATCTGAGGGAAATGTGTTTATGATCAGACATTGCCATTTATGTCAGATAAAATAGCTAAAGGAGGTTGTGTCCTGACCAGATTTTAGGGATACAGTGTATATGCCAGTGTGTTTATCCCACTGTGCCCAACAATACTGTTAATTAATTCATGTTAATCTGCACTGTAAAGGCGATGACCCATCCCACACAGTGGACATCTTCATGCACTCTGCTGTCCATAAAGATAATGGATGTCAAATTATGACATTTTTCCAACCAGATCTGCAGGCTTAGAGCTTAGCAACCAAGCAAAATAGTCATTTGCATTACTTCTTTTACTGAGTGATCCTAAGGAGACAGATAAAGACCGGCTGTGGCACTTTAAGTGTTGACTTTACAAGTCAATTTTGCAAGGTCAGATTTCATGACTCTAGCATGAGTGTCACAGCCCATGCAATTTTTTGGTAGAGAAAATGCATATATAAACAGAAAATGGCTGTATCCAGACTTCAAGGACATCTGCATACAGTGATGCATTGTTCTATATCCAATATCCTGCCTGTAGTAATTTGGTTTTAATTATATATCCCCTTCTTTCATGTCAGAGCTATATAATGCTTACTGTAGTGTTATTTATGTAGTGTGCAAACCCAATTTTTGGCCCCAGTGACTTCTTTCCCCAGAATAATACAGACATTTTTCTGGAAGCCCGGTTATCTCCCGAATACAATTTCCAAGTTATAATAACGCATACATTTCTAATTGCATGATATCTTATTTCCTGTTCTGTTTTCCTACTGGATCAGAATTACACAGCAGGATATCATTTTTTATTTACATTTTTCAGTGAATGTTTTTGTAGCAATTTTTTTTGTGGAAGGATCTAACCTAGCCCACATACAGACCTGATGTATAGGTGATTATCAGTATGACTAAAATCATAAAAAAAAAAAAAAAAAAAAAAAATGTTTTTAGAATAAAGCATGGGAAGAACTGTCCAAAACATTATGCAGTTTTCCCCGCTTCTACATAACAGGAAAAATGCTAAAGAGACACAGAAAGAGAGAGAAAAAAAAAAAAAAACATTTGTGGTCTGCCCACTCCTGTATCTAGTCACACAAAGTATGGGTGTGAGCTGCACTTGTGCTTTAGAGTAGTACATAGACTCCAGAGCTTAGAGAATTTAGAGCTTGCCTTGTTCAAACAGTCTATTGAGCATGTGCACTTTTCAGGAGCTGGGACAGTTTATACTACTTGATTTAACTGTTTTTGTTTTCTCTTCTGCCTTTCCTTTTCTGTAATAGAATTCTGGAATTCTCCTATTTACAACAAACAGCAGAGCCCCCCTGTTCGTCCCGCTCGCCCCCTGCCTTCAGACAGTGTGTGCAGGCTACAGAGGCAGCAGCAGGTCTTCCCTGCCAAGGGCTTGCATTCCCTACTGACACGCACTCCTTCAGAGCTGGAATGCAGCCAGACCAAGGGGGCTTTGTGCTTCGTTAACCCACTGTTCCTGGAAGTGCACCGTCAGGGCACAGGCAACAGCAGTGGCAGCTCGCTCAAGCGCCCCAAGAACCGAGACCCCATTTCTCCAGAACGGTCCCGCTCGCCTCCACCTAGACCCCCACCGCCTAGGAAAGCTCAAGCCATCGGTGCACACGGCAAGCAGGTTAGCATGCCAGAAACTGTCAGCTGGATCAAGCAGCAACAAATAGAGGTGGACAATATGGGTGCTGGTCCCACCAAAAAGGCCACTCCAATCCCACCTCCCCGTTTTAAGAAATACATGAGCTTCTCGGAGGTCGAGGGCAGCAGAAAATCCCAAATGGGAGACTCCAGTATATCATCTCAGAAACTCCAGTCTGTGGTAGCCAGGAACCTTGGCAGTGCTCCTGGTGTGGAACCCGTTCTGGTGAACGCAAACGTGAACTGCCCGCCCCCCTGCTTGCAGGAGATGGTGCAGCAGAACAAAGGTGGGCGGCAGAGACTGAGCGACATGAGCATTTCAACATCCTCCTCGGATTCGCTGGATTACGAGCGCAGCTATGCTGTGCCCGGTGGCCAGGGTGGGGACAGCAGCCTGGAGGAAGATTATGAGGTCGATAGCGACCATGAGAGCATGGTCCCGCCAATCAAGCCCAAAAAGAAGCGCAGCGGCTCTTTCGTCCTGCCTCGCATCGTAAAGACCCAGTTCCGGAAAGTCAGCGGGGTGTTCAACTCTTTCATGACCCCAGAGAAGAGGATGGTGAAGAGGATAGCCGAGGTCTCGCAGGACAAGCGCACCTACTTCGGCTGCCTGGTGCAGGACTACATCAGCTTCCTGCAGGAGAACAAGGGCTGTCATGTCTCTGGAGCCGATATGTTGCAGACCATCCGCCAGTTCATGACACAGGTGAAGAACTACCTGGCACAGAGCTCGGAGCTTGACCCACCCATTGAGTCTCTCATCCCAGAAGAAGAAATCGGTAAGCCAGTTATTTAATCAATAGCTTAGCAATATTTGTATTTGTGTGGGCAAAATAATTTCTAAATGTACTGAAAACTTAATAGTGGGGAATATTTTTTTATTTTTGTCGTAAATGTCTTGTCCTCCTTGCTGGATCAATGTTCAGTTGTTTCAAATTGCCATTATAATTTCTTTAAATTTGTTAGATTTCCTCTTAAACCAGTTACTGCATACAGTGAGAAAAAAAAAAAAAAGAAATGAAAGATTGACTACGTGGGTAGTGTATAAAGGCAGTTTATAAACTGGCAAAAACGTCCCATAAGTACAGCTTTCAAAACATTTCACTAGAATTTGATACCAGAGTTCTCTATCAACCATCAAGCAGGTGCAGTGCTCAAGCTGGATTCCCACACTGCACCCTGACAGTTTACGCAGCACTGCCACAAAAGGGCCACCTAACCTGGTCTTCACAATCTTGCAGCCCCTGGCTTCTTTAGTGAGCACCAGTCCTGTAATTGTGTCGATTGAATTTTTTATTTTTTTTTCTAACCAGGATTTTTATATGGTTGTTGGTTCGTGTTTTTTTTTTTTTTTTTTTTTTTTTTTTGTGTGACCTTCAGCCTCCCTCGCTACTAACACAGTTTTGTAACATGTTTTTACTGTTTGTACTGGTGTATGGGAGATTCATGTACGAAAGTATTAAGTCATTGTTTTGCAGCTTTTACAGAATATATCATGGTGAGCATTGGAAGTTGCGAAACAGTTCAAACAGGGGTTGTTATTTGTTTTTTAGTGTTATGAAATTGTGATCAATATTGTTAATGGATCCACAATGTGGGAGTCTGTTTTAAACTCACAGGGACAGTCAACATTTTAGTGTTTTTTTTTTTTTCTGAAGTCAGTGAAATTAAATGATTTACTTTGACAGGTTGCTGTTAAATCAATATTCATCATTTAAAGTAATGCTCTTAGGTCTGTTTAGCTTATAGGTATACTGTACCTGACAGTTTTACATTGTACAGTATAATCTTAATTTTTCTTTTGTAAATGAAATATTACATTTTATCTTGGTTATTCATACTTTAACATTAGAATGGCAAAACCTCCATTAGCACTGGACTGACCTTGTATCATATATCATGTAATCATATCATACATAAACTTACGTATAGAAGCCAAAAAATAAAGTACACGGTATTCAATTGGAATAGAAATTTTGGGCCCTTGTGTTACAATGGTTTAAACACTGCTTCATGCATGCAAATCTTATACTAACTGACTTACAAAAGGAAACAGTTTTTGAATAATTCTTATTCTCTTATGTTGGCGGCGCTATCTTCCAGATGAGAAATTAAAAACGCTGTGTACTTTTCTTTTCAGAAGCTTGATCCCGTAGCATGGAGTCAAAGTTTATGAAAAAAGACATGCTTGTTTAACTGGATAAATAACAAAGAATATTATTGTACTTAACTGTTACTGATTGTGTGTTTTAATATTAGCCTCTCATTACAATTATGTTCTTACCGGTTTCTGCTGCTTAGATAAGAGTGCTCATACATAATATTTATATATGGGATAAAAAAACCTCTGGTCAAGGGAGTGGAATTATGTTTGCCGAGTTCAGCACAATAATACATTATTTTTCCACAACCAACAAGTTAAAGAGTGTTGCAGAAGAGCAAAGCAATATTCGTTGTGCAGCGTACCGTGGCAAATCAGCACTGTGTACGACCCTCTGCTTCCAAACCCCAACAATATTGGCCTCTTTGTAATCCCAGACAAAAGACTGTTTTGTCATGCTGGTTTAATTGAGAGAACTATGTGGCAGACGTAGACGTTTTAACCAAGGCTGCAGATCATCTAGACAGCTGGAATACTATCAAATGCTTTCACTTGTAAAAACTATGGCACTCTATCAGCTTTTTCATTACTGTGTTTCAGTAAGGTTTACATTATATTGATCCTTACATTTGTAATTTGTGCCCAGACTTCTCTGGTAATGAGACCTTATACATTGTAAGTACAGTACTGTGTAATCATGGAAATTGGAGCATGGTCTATATACAGTATATGCAGTTTTCACACATACTACTCCAGTGTCTCATATTTTGTTGGTCAAAGTATACTGTGCAGTCCTGGAAGTGCACTGCACTGATTTGCAGTTAGCTCCCCCTTTGGAGGAGAACAAGTGTAAGTACAAGACATAGCAAAGACATTTACAGCTCTACACACTTTTAAAGAGTTGTAGGTGGATTGGTAAAGATTTTTACTTCTGTCTCTTCAATTCTTTATTAAAATAGCCACCACCCCCCTTGCCTTGTAAACTGCGTCATTAAAAAAAAACTTTGGATCGTGACTGACTTGACTGGTTCAAACCACATTGACATTACTGAGTCACCCAACTTCCTTTATACTTAGATTTGAATATTTATTTATGTGTGTGTCTTATATATATATGTATAGCATTTAAATATGCAAATATATTTCTAAGATGCTTTTTGGTTTTGGAGGTGGAATGTTTAGTGTGATCCTGTGCCTACCTCCCCACAGCAGAAGCGTTACAATAAAACATTGCAGGAGCAACAGGATGTTTTGGTTAAGGACCACAGAGCAGTCTTGACTCATTTCATCCAGGGGTTGGCTGTTGGCTGTCATCCTGCGAGGCACTGAATTGGGCTCTTTTATTGTTATTTTATTGTATGTTGCTGGTTCATTCAGCATTGAAAGAAGCACAAAGTCCTCAAGGGTGCGTCATTAACACTGGTAGTCCAAGGTGTGGCTGTTACTGTACAGGGGGCATAGTGTAAAGTCTTGAATGTTGAATAATGGATGGTGAGTTACTGTAAGTTTAAAAAGTATATATTTCACAAGATTAGGTCAACACAGGGCCTGCAACTCAAGTACAGTACAAGTATCAGCAGTCTAATCACAGGTACACTGTTCTGTAATTCTGGGATATTTGTCATTCCTTAAATCCATTCCTATAGTATCTATTTAGTCGCAAACAGTAATTTCTTCACACTCTCAAATAATTGGACAAAAGGGAAAGCAGAATAGAGTGTGTTTACCTTACCACATACTTCCTTGGAAGACCACAGGGAGCTGACTGTAATAAAACAATGCTTATCTCAGCAGCACATGCACCATATGGCACACACATTGGCTGCTTTGACTCAAATTTAAGAAAAATTAAATAAAAAAAGGTCTTACATGCTTACTACTAGTTCAATGCTTACATGTGAAGACCTTGACAGTTAAGGCCATCCTGTTTAGAAATCTACCATAAGCATTTGAAATGGTTATTGTGGATTATATATGTGGCAAATTATATTTTGTTTACAGTCACCGTCCCCTAAGAAGTTTGCAGCACTTCTCTTCTTAAGTGCTGCTTAATCAAGATACCAGCAGGTTCAATTTACATCCACGGCACAGCGCTACGGCAATAAAAACATCAGCTCCTTGGATTAGAGGAAAGTTAACTTCAATCGGCTTTTTAAACACTATCTGTTGAAAAACGATGCTGAAAGCTGTGGTCTGGACAGGGCCTTGTTCTGTGTGTGAATGTGACAGCTGGCATTGTTTCTTCTTCACTCTGCAACATTTTTTTTTTTTTTTTTTTTTTTTTTTTATGAGGAATCGGTCAGCATAATATGAGCGTGTCTGAGATGATGAAGTGAGACACACACATCCTCAGGAAGCAGTGACTCACAGCTCCTAGACCATTTCTGCAATGAAGGGCCCACAGACTGCTATTTATATCCACTCACACATCCACATATTTCCTCACACACTGTACTATTGTGTGTGCAAAAACTCATTTACTTTGAGCTATACCAGCTTTCAGTGTGAGCATAATTAGACACACCTGCGTTTAACCGGACACAGCATGCTCATTTTAGACAGGTAACTTACAACTGGGCTCTCAAGTAGACCTAGAATGGCTCAGACTTGCTACCATTTTATATTTGCTGCCCACTTAAGTTCCAGTTTACATTTTGTCTTGAGTCATACATACACTGCATTATGTACAGAATACATGTACAGAATTTCATTTCAAAATTATAATGTAAAAATTACAAAAACCATCATGCATTTAGGTGCCCCAAATAAACCGTACACAACAAGGCTATACGTGCGATGGAATATATTTTAATATTCC
Organism: Polyodon spathula; assembly: GCF_017654505.1. Lineage (NCBI taxonomy): Eukaryota > Metazoa > Chordata > Actinopteri > Acipenseriformes > Polyodontidae > Polyodon > Polyodon spathula. The sequence goes on from NC_054538.1 coordinate 21,702,133, forward strand.
CGGGACGGTTCATTATAAATGTGTTTCTGTCAGCACTGATGTATGATGCCTAGTTTTGCTTCCAACCCGAGCTGGCGGCGCCTATGAACGTTTAGTTAAATTCATTAGAACATAGTTTTCGGCACAGTTCTAAGATGTGATGTATACGAGACGCAGAACGATAATATCTTTAAAACTGGCACTGCTCTGTAGCCGTCTACGCAGGAGAAGTGTCTGATCTTCAGATAAAAAAAAGAATCTGGTCCATTACCTCTCTCAAGCCATAACACGCCAGTAAAAGGCTTTATTATTATTATTATAAAGCAAACTTTCATTCTTGCAGTCAGTAATTTCCCCCACCTATATTGTGTTTTTCAAGTCTTCCTTGAAAAAAACGTTGGATTTTACCTTTTGTGAGGAAAAGTAGATTATGTGTGTAAATGACTCGGATTCCAGGAAAAAAAAAAAATAAATAGAGAGAGAAGCAACTATGTGAGTGAACTATAAGGGATTAGACACATGGAATATTTTATTGCATCAGGTTGTGTACCTGGTTCTGTATTTACTGCCATTTTGCTGCTTTTGATTGTTTACAGCAGATAGCCAGTAAAGGTAGATAATGAAACAGCAAAACAGAACTTCTGAAAATATTTTCGATTTACTCCCTGCAAATACATAATTGTAGGTAGTGACGTGGTATTAACCTTGAAGCTACTTGAGTACGAAGAGGAAAGAGGATATAAAAGAAAAATAACAGTAACCAGAGCCCTACCTCCCCTTCAAAAGTAACAAGTTTTCTTTTCTGTTATCATATATGTACTGTATGACAAAAACAATTACAAATTGGACATATGTGAAGTTTTTATTTTAAGACAATTCTTACCCATATAATATAAAAGTCTAGCATGGTAAATTTGCACTGTAATGTTGTAGATTTCCCATTCTGCTTATACTGATCATGTAGCATGGCTTACTAATGTATTTATCATGCTTTACCAAATGTAACTTTAACATATTACCGATTGTTCACCATGCTTTCATGCTGTTAAATATCAACTCATTTCCCAAACATTTAATTTCTGTTTGATGGACACTAATGTGTGTTCTGTATGATCATTAGTTTCCCTGCCTACTTTTATAGCAAAAAGTACTTCTAAAAAGACTCAGATAATCTAATAATTTTGCATCCAAAAAATATTATTCCATAATGTTTATGTGACTATGGCAATTCAAAGTCTTTCTGTAGAACGTAGTTTGTGGTTCTAGTGGTTTCATGCTATTTTGGTCTTTGGAGGTGTGCTGTATGACGAGGTGTCCTGTTTCCTCTTGTAAAACAAACCACAAATGATGTTGTGTATAATGTGATACACTAATTCAGAAGATTATTAATATGCTTAAAAGGCTAATTGAGTAAACCATGGAGGCACTTTAGCATTTCTGCTGAAGATGTTTTAACACAGTTTCCGTTCACAAATATTTCATACTTGACAAACCTGACAAAGTAAATGCCACATTGAAAGTACACTTTACCCTGGATCATATATTCAATCATGGTTCAGTCCTGGTAATGGGGATATGGTCAGCATTCGCAGTGTATAAAATGTCCTTGTGATCTTTTATAAGCCATGCAGTGTCAGCTTAGCCTTTAGCCAGCAGCTGACATGCAGCCAGCAGAGAGGGGCTAACAATATTCTACAGTGAAGTAGCAGTAGTAAATCTGACTACTTTTTTATGACATGACTGTTGAATTTTGAGTTCTGTTTAACCAGTTCTGTTTTATTTGGGTGTAACATTGGCACTGCTGTTGCTCATAAATAATATAATCAGACAGCCTTGTGTTTTTTTTATTGTAATAGTTACGCATTTTATAACAGCGGTCTGGTTTGACTTTTAAAGTCGAATTGGGCGTGGTTTTTGTATGGTTTTTATGGCAAGCAATAAACTAATTCAGTTTTGTTTTGAATGACTGGTGATTTACTCAAACTGTAGCATTACTGGAGCACCTTTTAAATATGGATGTGATATAAAACTGTATAAAATTATTTGATAAAGCAGACGTCTTCACAGATGCCATAGTTCTATAGTAACTTATTACTTTGAAAAAAGTTACTTCTCAGGCACAGATAATATGAAATGCACGTTCATGTGACTTGTAAGGTTTGACTTGCTGTTGAATCGCTTTCCATATAATGCATTAGCCGTAGCCCTTTTTTTAAAAATGAAATGAAAAGTAACTGTTATTTTCTCACATTAAAATGTAATCCATTACCACATTGTGTTACCTGTCTGAAACAGGAACCATTACAGTTACAAGTTACTGAAAAAATGTAATCCTATTACAGTAAAGCATTACATGCATTACTCCTGAACACTGACTTGTTAATATACAATGGTTGGTGCCAGTATCTGCTTTGTTTTTTTTTTTTTTTTGGTAGGACTTTCAAACTTCAGCAGTCTACCATGAATTATTAATAAAAGTGATAACCCATAAAATGCCTGGTCCTTTGAGAGTAGAAGCTCATTCCATGTCCATCTTCTCTCTTTGCAGACGTAGTCCTGGAGAAGGCCATGCACAAGTGCATCCTGAAGCCCCTCAAGAGCCACATTGAAGCCAGTTTGAAGGACTTCCAAATAGCCAGTGGCTCTTGGAAGCAGCTGAAGGAGAACCTGCTGCTGGCCAAGCAGAAGAAACCCCAGGAGCTCGGGGTGGACGCGACAGCTCCAGACTCAGTCACCATCGAGAAGATCCGCCACAAGTTTGTCACCATGCAGAAGATGTACTCGCCTGAGAAGAAAGTGGCTCTATTCCTGCGAGTCTGCAAGCTGATCTACACCGTCATGGAGAACAACTCAGGTAGGAGCCGCTGCTGCCTTTCTGATGAAGGGGCTGTACATGGGGTTAAACACAATCTGCTAGTAATGGAAACACAGTGGTAGGCCAAGCATTTTAATCTTGCAGTATAGAACATTGTGGAAAACACATTGGTGTGCCACTCATGGAAATGCAGACTCTGTACTTCAACTTCATTTTACAGCAGAGTTGGTCAAAGTCAACCACTGAGATGTTGCATCTGACTTTCAAGAATAATACATTTTAAATAATGAAAACACACAACATCATTAGCTGTAAAGGTGGTCATTTCAAGATGGTGTTTTCAGTGTGTTTCTCAGAAACAGGTTGGAAGTGGATTTGGGATGGGGACATTAATTGTGTTGTTTGTGTTCACAGGGAGGATGTACGGCGCTGACGACTTCCTTCCCATGTTGACCTATGTGCTGGCTCAGTGTGACATGCCTGAGCTGGACACTGAGATTGAGTACATGATGGAGCTCCTGGACCCCTCACTGCTGCATGGGGAAGGTATGGGAAAGAATTTAATTGAAAGCTTTGAGTGTGGTAATCTTTGAAGTCGGGGTTAAACTTTCTTTGTTCTGGTTAAAAGACCATTACTAGTTGTTCATTTTTAAAAGCCAGCTATTCTAAGCACACAGTTATTAGTTGCTATGCAAGAAGTATTTCCTTCTTTGTTTAAAAGTAAGAATATTTCAAAAAAAGTGATTCAGATAAACAAAAGGAACCATGATGAACTTATTTATTTATTTATTTATTTTTTTTTTTAAGTATACATTTTGAAAATGTCAGCTTGAACAATGGCATGATTTCCATTTTGTAAAGCATCCCAGTAGTTTCAAAGTGATGTGGTTTCATGTAATTTGTTATTACCAATCCCACATCTCATTGTAATTGGTGGAAATAGGATCTGCAGGGGTACATTTAAGCTGAATTACATCATGCAACTTGCAATGAAGTAACAAGTATTGCTCCTTGAGTTATTCAGTGGCAGGCAACCAAACTACAACGGAAATTACATTGTTTTTTTCCATGGGAAGGCCGACATATTTTAACGATTGGGGAAAGTCTGTTCAGAAGAACTGAAGTTATTACATCCTGTCAATGTTTGGGACTTAAAAGATTTGTTTAAGCATAATTTAAACCCCTTACCTTCCTGGGCTTTATCTCACATTTATCAAGGCGTTCCTTGAGGAACATGATGTACTGCACTTGGGATGTGGAAACAATAGAGTCCCCTGCAGCAAGAGCCAAGATAACTTGATTTGTATCACAGCTCAGGCTTAATATCAAGTCACTTTAGTCCCATGACAATTTTTCCATCATATTACTCATTAGGTCTTCAAAAATGGCATAGTGGCGTCAAGTGTATGGCTTGACTTCTTGAGACTCTGTGAAATATTTGCCTCTTTGCTGCTGGGAGATGTTTCACTGAGCGTCAGTGAAACATTCCCTGGGTTACAGGAAGCTGACTTCTCTGTAGAAGTACCATAGTTCTGACTCTAATAATAGCAGCCTCTGGTATTTGACATGTGTATCCAATACAAATCAATGTACCTCACTGTGCACTATTTAAAGGGACTCTGTAGATTGTATTTAATTTCAGAGGTTGCCTAGCTGTGGCCTCTTTAGTTTAATAGATATTTAGTTATCTGCTTTTTAATGCAGTAGACCATGAGAGCAATGCCACAAAAACAGATCGGTTCTATTGTACTTGCATGCTCACTATGCACTGTCCTCTTAGTTTTCTGTGATTCCGAAGCAGAAATCCAAACACTTTGTCTGTGCATGATGAGGAGGAAGCCAAATGGTGCTGATTAGAAGAAGATGAAGGAAAGATGTGGGGTGGTGACATTAGTATTATATGTAGTGATTTTAAATAGTTTTAGTTTAGCTCCATTTAAATCTGATATTGCCTTGTGTTTAGCAGCAGCATCATTCCAAACAAGTTGCACAATGCAAAGTGGTAGTGCAACAAATAAATAAAATAACAACACCAGGACAAACGTTGGAATTATGAAGAACAATTTGCTGTCCTAAATAGAGGCAGAGCAGAACAACGACCATAAATTAAAATAGTGTGCGGAACAACGTGTTACCTTCTGTTTATCGTTCGGAACCAACATGTGTCCTATTCGTTAAAACTTTTACCCTCAATTTCTCCTCAATTTGTCCCCTACTTGTACTTGAAAAATGTATGTGAAAGTGAGTCTTCAGCTCACCCTATCTAGCCAATCGACAGATTTCACTTGGTAAACTGGAAAGTGGATGTTGCCAATCTTCTCAACCCTGGAGTAAACTGTCGAATACGAGTAAAGAGGCTCTCTTTGGTCCTAAAAATCCTTGTTTATATTTCCTGTTACATGGATTGGCTTTCACTCACTAGCACATGACACGCAGCATCAGACACGTGACTCATGTCGAAGGTGTTTCTTTTAGATCATTCTTAAGTTGGAGTAATGGAGGACGTGAAAGAAAAACTAAAGAAAAACAAATTCCATGAAAAAAATCTCACAGAAATGCAAGTCTGCAGTGTGGGAATCATTTGTTATTGTGGACAAAGAAGGAAAACAAGTTTTGCAAAACACAAATTTAACATCTCAGTTCCGTTTGCTCTTGTGTTGAGTTTGTAATAAATTCACACATTTTATGAGATCGCACTTCAGTTAATTTGATTTTCAGATTATGTATTTATCTTTATCTCTTTTACACAAACATATTTAATTTTAGGTGCATGATGGAATAAACACTGTCTGTAGTTCAGACAGATTTTCAGGCTGACTGGAAAAATACACTGATTTAAAAGTGTTTCTAGTCAGTGCGTATACTAAGCTGGGGAAAGGAAAAGCATTCTGGGTCTAATAACAAGAATTTTACATTGGGGTGGTTCGTGGTTGGGTCGGGTTGATTAAATTGGATCTGTGAAGACCTATACCCTGGAGGCAAGAGTTCCATTAGAATGGTCTCCTCTAGGCCAGTAAGGGTCGCTGTGGCCCTAACCTGCCGCAGCACAAAGTTTTTTCTTGTGTTTTAAAATTCCCATAAGTCTCACTTCCAAGATTTATGTAGTACCAAAACAGTATGTGCTATGAAATTAGACACGTTTCAACAAGAAGTCTTTGTCAGTGTATTTCGTCTGAACACTAAACCTAAGGATGAGTTCAAATTTTATTAATCGATCCCATGTTGTAATAATATTAGCTATGAAATCTATTGAATTTGCATGTGGCTGTTACAAATTCTAAAGGATATACTGTATACCCATCAGTTGTGATTTTTCTTCCAGGTGGGTATTATCTGACCAGTGCCTATGGAGCCATGTCTCTGATCAAAAACTTCCAGGAGGAGCAGGCAGCCAGGCTACTGAGCTCCGAGACCAGGAACACCCTACACCAGTGGCACCGCAGGAGGACCACCAACCGGACCATCCCTACCGTGGACGACTTCCAGGTATCTCCCTGATTTTTCCATCGCGAAGGGTTCATTTTTAAGCAGTCAGCTTTGCATGTTACATTGAGCTGCATGTCGCCCAGTTCCTAGTGGGGAGTGGATATGCAAAGCATTAAGGATACAGTTGTTTTTATCTAATGTTTGTTTTTTAGCAGAAATATGTTTTCCCAGTGTTTTTCTTAAGAAGCTGTATTGTTTTATAAGGCTCGATGAATCTGGATTCTTGAGTTCTGAGATCATTCCATGCAGTGTGCAGTACAATGATTTTGACTGTTCTGCTCTACTTCTACACATTTTTCTTTTCTCTCTCCACAGAACTACTTGCGGGTGGCCTTCCAAGAAGTAAACAGTGGCTGTACAGCCAAGACCCTGGTAGTGAAACCGTACACGACTACCGAGGAGCTGTGCGAGATGTGTGCCGACAAGTTCAAAGTTCAGGAACCCAGTACCTACGCCCTGTTCCTCGTCACGGAGGAGACGAGCCAGCAGCTAGCTCCGGACACCTACCCTCAGAAAATCAAAGCCGAGATACACAGCAGACCCCAACCACTTCCCTTCCATTTTGTCTACAAACGTCCCACAAACCTTCAGATATGCGTCCCCCCTGATGAAGAGAACGGAAATACTTTCCTCTAACAAGCACCCAAACTGTTCAAACAACTATATCTTTTTCTATTTTCTGCTGGCAGGGTAATTGGCTTGGTATCTGGGTAAGCAAGATAATACCTTGCGCTGTTTTTTTAAAATTCTGGTAATTAATTCAGGAACTGATTGTTTGTACTGGGTGGCACCCAGTAAACTTGTCTGTTAATGAACAATTCTGGTTCTTGGATGAGAAAGCCTGAGCTGCTACCAAGTGTCAGGATCTCAAACCGTGAACCTTCAGGCCTGGCTCTAGGAGTCATGAGGTGGACTGAACTGGTGCCCTCGTTTGCTTCTTACCTAAATGTTTGTGTGACTTGCTGGCAGGATACAGACATTGGATTCGGTGAAGCATTCTGTATCAGAACACCAGTGCATTGCTTTCGTTTCTCTTTCTAGAACAAGAACCCTCAGCGTTAGGGTTTAGACAGATGGGGGGGGGAGACAGGATTGTGTATCTTAATAGAAGAACAACAATAGCACTGTTCAAGCTCCTGAAACATTATCCCTTATACTGTTATTATTTGATATCTCATATTTTGTTTTGTAGCCCACATTCTCCACAAGTGAAAGGAATTCCTGATGCAGTGCACCAGGTCATTTGCATTTTGGGTGGGTTTCATCCTTCAAGACTGTTAACATGATGGCATCATTTTTTTTTTTTATAGGAAAATGTCAACTATGTCAACTAAATAGTATTGTAAATTTGTTAGAAACAATTGCAGTTGCTGGTAAACTGTTGTGGTAATTTGTAACATTTCTAAAATCTGTAAGCCCTTGAAGACCAGGTATTTTTGACCTAGCGCTGGCACCGCAAACACCATTGGTATTCAATTTTAAAATGTATCAAATGCACTTAAATGTCTTTTATAATATGAAATATTATATACTGTATTTTCATTGTTGTTGAGCATTGGGATGCTTTTTAAAAAAAATTAAATAAACAACGGTTTATATCCAGACAAAAAGAGCAGTAGCAGGGCGCAAACTGCAGATTAATGTTTACTACAGATCACAAATCACAAGTTTATTATTCTTATTAGTCTCTCATTGTTTCTGAAATGTGCAGTGGACACGGTATTTTGAAAAATCTAATACAGTGAGTATTGTAACAATAGCATAAGCAAGTACACAAGTGTGCCCTGCAGAGAATGTAAAGCTCATCCCCAATCTAAAGCATATACAACACATAACCAATAATCACGTAGTGTAGTCATACCATGAGCATAGTCTTGAGAAAACTCAAGCCTGGTTTTTAAAGGGTTAAGCAGAAATCTCTTGCTGGTCCTAGAGCATACACATATACTATTGCACGCCTCAATGCACTAAAGTATTGAGACTGAGGTTTTTCAGGAACATGGTTCTTGAAGGAACTATCTTTGCTATACAGAACCTGTATAGCCTCTTGTGTAAGACACTGGCCTCTCAAGCAGACTGAGTAACTTCTGAACCTTTCAATATATGCGTTTTCCTGAGCAGGGAATGTACACGTAAAACGTTGTGGCATCTGAGTGGAAGTCAAAGGAAGTAGTGGGGGGGGGATTTAATGATAAACAAAATACAGCAACAAAATCACTCACATTTTGGTGAGGTTTGTCTAATAACTGCAGTAAATGTTCTGGCAACAAAATCACTCACTATCATTTGGTGAGGTTTGTCTAATAACTGCAGTAAATGTTCTGGTACTAGTATATATATATATATATATATATATATATATATAAAACGCAGAGTCTTCATTTGATTTAATGAATAAGAAGTGTTTGGGATGTTACTAGTTTTACCTGTAGATTAACTGTATGAAAGTCATTTATCAAAGAATCCTAGAAATTGCATTATGGTGCAAAGACTTTGAGAAATCTGGCACCATATGTTTTCAAGGAAAGCACGGATGGAATTAAGAAAAACTTGACACAAAACAATGTAAACTTAACAGAAAGACACCGGCAAAAATGACACTGAAATGACTGGCTGACTGTAAACATCACAAAAAGGTAGGGACAAAAGAAACGCACACATCGACATTCCCTGTTGTTGTGACGCAAACCCCCGTCACCTTGGAGTCATTTGTGTAGCCTGTTTGGAATTAATAATTCACAGCTTCCTCTATTGACTTGAGAAAAGAATACGCCTAATAAACAAAAGAAAAACATACAGTACAGCTAAAAAGTGCATAATAGTAATGTGTTCTCTTAACATTCCAATGAAAACAATTGCATTCTAAAACGAAAGTTTTCTTTATTCACAACAAAATCAGCTTTTTTGTTGTTTGAGTCTGGCTTGGATCAGATGAACCAGAGTGGTAGAAAGTAAAGAGAATGGGACTTGCATGTGAAGACTGCTGTTGAGGGTGCAGGGAGGGGGGGAGGTGGGGGAGGAGGTAAGAAACAGACTAAGGAAAATACGTCAGCTGAAACCATGATTAAAAACACTAAGCTTGTAATTGCATTTACAATTAAAACTTACAGGACAACCTATTAGATGTTTAATAGGAATGTAAGATGCCTAGTTCTAGCACATTGTGGATGGTAGAAGTTAGCATTAAATGAAGCGTTTTGTTTTTAAACAGGTGACGTGATTGTGTGTGTGTGTGATTATATATTATATATATATATATATATATATATATATATATATATATATATATATATATATATATATATATATCTGTGCAGGATTTTTCACAGATCACTTGTAATTAGTTTTTATATACATTAGAACATGGAATTATTTAGCATTTGTACTAAAATGTAATTTCATTGAGAAGTCCCTGATCACTTTGATTCAGGGTGTGTTTCTTCCTTACGTCAGAAGTTTGTGGTTTTAAAACATGTGGAATTGTCTGAGTTCTACTTGACTCGCTGTGTACAATTGTAACAACTTGGGCATTTGTATCAAAAAAGCTTGCCTGAAATCCCTCCTTAGTGGTGTGTGTATTGTGATATATTTCAAAGATTTGAATTTTACACATACTGTAATAAATTGTTGTATAACAAATTTGTGAAGTCTTTTTTGTGGGTTAAAAAATTGCAGTACATTCTAAACCAGTGCTGTCATTGTCATCTCATGGAAAGAACACGACAACGTTCTAAAGTAAAATAATACAAATTTGCGCGTGTGTGTGTGTGTGTGTGTATATATATATATATATATAGATAGATAGAGATAGATAGATAGATACTGATGCACGAAATAAATACAACACTCAGGTCTAATGGATTTAAATGTAGATATCAAACAGTCACAGAAAATGTGAACAAAAATACAGATCAAAGTATCATGATATGTTTTCAATATGAAAAGTGACACACTGTCAAAATGAAAACCTTAAGTTAGTATCGGGTATGACCTCCCTGAGCACACAATCCTGGCAGTGTTGACTCATAGACCTGATAAGCCTCTGGATAGACCGCTGTGGAATGTTCCGCCACTCTTCCTGTGCAGCTGCAGCCAGCTGGTGAAGGTTGGCTGGTCGCTGTTGTCTCCTGTGGATGGCACTGATGATTTGGTCTCATAGATGTTCTATTGGACTCAGGTCAAAAGAAAAAGCTGGCAATGGCAAGACCTTGACTTCCAGATTTACTTGCAGGAAGTGAAAAACTGTTGCCTCAAGGACTTCATCAGTGTAATACTGAGCAGGAAGGTTGCCCTCAATCTGCACCAAAGGCGTTATTGTGTTAAAGGAGATTCCTCTCCACATCATCACACTTCTACTGCCCCACTGGTTGGCTTGAGCAACGCAACAGTCAGTATAATGCTCACCACGATGTGGTGGGCGGGTGGTGACCTTTTGCCTTCCAGGTCATGACCTGTCCCTCACATAGCTGGTTTCCTAGTTTCTCTTGACTAGTTTTCTGATTGTGAAGCAGAACATCTCATTCTCCAGGCAACTTCTCTCACAGACAGGCCCCCTTCAATCACGCCGATAGCAACCAGGCGATCTTCATTACTGCATTTAGGTACCTGGCAGCCGTCTGGGAAATTATGGAACACACTGTATAGAGCTGCACCATTTCTTCAAAAAAGGTCTTCAATGAAAAAGACGGTTGTGTGAAAGATCGGACATACTTCTGCTAAAAATCCCTCTGTCCAGTACAAGAAAGAGACAGTTCATGTGTTTGTTGTTATTTTTTACATGTATTGATGTTTTTATTTTGTTTGATAATTAACTGAAGGTGAAAATAGAATTTTATATAGAAATAGTCTTTAAAAGTGGACATAAAAAACAAAATATTCTATGAATTACCACATACTGTTTTCCACGTAAGCATTTACCTATTTAGGAACATTTGTTGTATAATAACTAAAAAATAAATATCAATTTTAAATGTGATTGCTATTTTTTCTGCTTTAATAAATATTATGTTTAATCGTAAAATATCTTGAAATCCCTATTTTTAGATGGTGAAATGCCATGGAAAAAAATACAACCCTGCTGGTAACAAGAAGATACACCCTACACAACATATTAACTTACAAAGGTTAACTTCATGAGAGAATCTGTGCGAATTGAAGTTTGCAGTACAGGAAATAAGGTTTTGTAAAGCTTCAGTGCTTTTGTCCCTGTTTCTTTCCCTGAAGGCTTCAACATACATTCTTGCGGTTGCTGTTTTAAAGCCAACAGTTTCTCCCAAGTAAGAGTAAAGCCGACAATGCTGGCACAACAACAGGACGCACACACATTCCAAGGTGCATTTCGGTTTCACCTGAATGACAAATCTCTGCCCTGAAATCTGAGAAGACTTGCAGCTTCCTTTGATCTAAAACAAACTGTCTCATTCATGGCAAAAAGCCTTTTTGTTTTCCTCAAGAAGAGCTTATATTTCCTCTTGGGGGGCCAGAAACTATTATTGGGACAATAGAATAATGCAAAGAGTCCAACCCAGATCATGTAATTTCCCTACTTTATTTTATCATTACGTATATCAGTAATGAATACATTTTACTTAAAAGAGCTACAGTACAATGTGTGTTTGTCTGTGTGTGTTTGGCTTGCGTGTCTGGCAGGAGGCAGACTTTCCATTTACAGCAAGCTAATACCACAGTAACATACACAGATACCATTCACTCACTAATATGTTACTACCACTCTACTGATACAGTTACTGTATAGGATGCCATCTACTTTCCCCTTGGGCCCCAGGCATGTCAGCATTGACGTGCGCTGGTCTGTGTGGTTTAGGAACTGGTTAAGCTGATCTAAAACAAACAAACGACCAAAAAAAATAAAATAATCCAGAATAAATCATGTTATTATAAAGTTCTAAAGTCAACTTGTTTTAGAAGTGAGTAGTTTTTCGAGATTTACAATTATCCTGTAAATACAAGGATAATTGTAAATCTCGAAAAACTACTCACTTCTAAATCTTTTGTAGTCATCTTTGTATTACTTTAGTATAAATACATGTTAATTTGGATTCATATGTTGTTTTTTTCTGACTATGTGAACGAAAAGACACACATTTGCCCATTTTCCCATTGGAAATAGTGATATTTTGAAATATCACTGTCCTGGTCACAAAAGCAAAGTTTGTGGGGAATAATAGCCATTTTCTATACTTTAGAGACATAAGCAATTAGGAAATAACACTTACTACCCAGGAAACAAAAAAAAAAAAAAAAAAAAAAAATTGTTACACAGTGTAATTGCTCCAATCACCAACTCATTCTTGGTCACCAGTTGATTATCAGCAGGGTCTATAATCCACTGTTTGAAACGCTCAATCACACATTCTGAGGTATCAGAGACAAAGGCATTAGCTCTAAGTTCCTTGTGCTTTTGCCTTTGAACACAGCGGCAATGATAGAGTAGCCATAGTTCATTGGGCCTAATTACTATTATTAAAGCAGCAGTACTACATTACAAAGTATCTTTCAGCCCAGCTCTGACAAAACAGCTTATTCCCAAAGTCGTTCTGCATCTATGGAAGTACAATTTGGAAGGACAATTTTCTTGGCTTTGATGGTGGGTGATACCTTGACGACAACCCAGAAAACTCCCTTCCTTTGGTTACCATTTTGACAAACGTACATGTTATTGCATGGGCATTCCAAATCTACTCTCAAAAGGTGGATTGTAGTTAAACCAAGAAGGCAATGGCTTAGAGGAAGAGATTTTGAGTGAAAACATGTTTTTTGTTATTCTCATATCTATGGTTGTTAATCATAAAGCTAAATTAAATTACACAAGATAAACTGACCATTTCAATTGCTATGCATTGTTTATGAGATAATACTAACACAACGGTACACCACACCTTTTATGACGTTTACCGACATTTTTATTGCTATCCTTGCTTGCACCAAAACCAAGCTTGTGCAACATGTTGGGTATTGCACTGGGCAATGCTGCTTCCTGCTGGTAAGAAAAGGTAATACGCTATACTGTAAAAGCTGTTAATAGCTACCAGAGAAAACTTACCTGACCCCTTAGTACAGTATAGGATACTGCAATACATGGTTGGGGACCATGAGGTTCCCACCTAGCTTTCAACATGGTCAGTAAACTTTAAGGGGAATATTCCTGTTGCTACAACGTTCCAGAAAAATGAGCAAAAGGTCCACATTAGATATCATTAAAAACATGTTTTCATGGTATCAGGATTCATGTCTAGTTTAGCTTAGTTAGTGCAGCCTGGGGAAGTCATCTCAGCCATTAACAAAGAAGGTGTTTCAAAGGTGTTAGCAACCATGGCAAGGGTCCAGTACTATGGTGTGTTTTTTCCCCAATAAGTTTATGTTGCTGTTTTCCTTGTTACCACAATTTATTTTTACTTTCAAAACTGATTTATAAAGAGCTGTCTAAGGCAGTGTTCACACAGAGTGTGTGTGTGTGTGTGTGTATATATATATATATATATATATATGAGCTTAATATGCAGCCTACAGCACTCAGTATTCCCAGGTGGTCTCCCATCCAAGTACTAACCAAGCCAACATTGCTTTGCTTAAGAATTGCATGGTAAGTTCGATTTGAATAGCTTTTTGCCGTCAGAGACGTTGCCCAGGGGTCACTACGAGGAAGTAGCTCTTCTTGACCCCCACAGAGTATATAACAACATAGCAGAACATTGTACCTATATGATTTAGAATTGCAATATATTACTACCCATGCTCAACAGGTAGTTATTATTTGCACTGTTACAGAAAGACTCAAACTAGACATCAAATAATGACATGTTGATCTCTTTTTGCCAGCAGCAGAAGCAGAGAAACTGGTTAGTTACTGCGTACTATTTGCTTAAAGTCCTGATATTACTGAATATTATTTAACCAGGATAATTGGTTGTCTTTTGCTGAAATATATTCCAATTTCAAAGGCAACCACAAAGTGATCAAATAGTGGCAGGATGTACAATTTTAATAAGGGGTGTTTTGTAAAATACAGCAGGTGTCAATAAATATTTTCAAAACAATGTTAAACCCCCATAGGCTATTAGATATTGCCTTTTTCCAGCTGGTCATATATTTTGATCAAGCTTTGATCAAGACTTTGATCAAAATTACTTTAACCCATTTAAGAAAAACAGTAAGCCTATGTCCAGTAGTAGCATGTGGCTAATTTTGTCAGTGGAATCAGTTTTGTGAGTATGGAACGCCATTTGTGCCAAAACTATTCATCACTGAATTTGTCCATTCGTCCGTCAATTCATAAATTAATTTGGCAATTCATCAATTTGTGCAGCTATTCATGAATCAATTAGTCAATTCATCCATACGAAAGGCTTGACGGGCTTCTGGGCGAATCTATTGCTCCATGATTGACCTACGAATTAATGAATTGAAAGATTAATTGTCAAATGTCAATCTTGTACTATGCCAAAAAGGCAACCAATGAAAATCCAGTCTCAAGCAAAGCTGCTTCAGCCAATAACGTTATATTTTAATAGAAAAGGCGTTTCAATCACCTCAGCCACCAGCAAAAACATAAATAAATTTTTTTTACCTCAATAGTGTATGGAGCCCTGAATTGCAGATGTAAAAAAGAACCAAAAAGCACAGAATCCATATATATATATATATATATATATATATATATATATATATATATATATATTTTTTTTTTTTTTCAATAGAGTTACATGTAGTATTGTAGCATTGTGTCAAACATAACCAAAGACTGGGACTTTGTGTGTTCGGTGTTGAACTTGAGGGGGAATGGGATCATAGTTTCTGTGAGTAGGTCTGTTATTTTACTGTTATATGTGAATGAGCTGTACTGCCTGTATTTTTGTGAACGGCTCTGCTGCCAATTCTATGTGTGCTCTGCCCATGGCAGGCTTACTGTGCGTGTGAGTCGTGGTAGGTTATGTAAATTAGTCACTGTAAATACCAGCTAATGAGCAATAAGCAGGAGCCTATATAAACACGGCCTGCGCGCTGCATGTGGTGTTGTGAGTGTGTGTCCTGGAGCTGAGCTGCATCAGGTGAGAGAGAAGCTTACCTTTACCTGCTGTTCTAATGCTTAATAAAATAGCAGTTTTTACTGCTTTGAGCTGCATCCTGTGCTACACTGGTGTCAGAACAAAGCGGGATATGAAGACTGCAAGGAATGCCTGAATGATGGACCACTGGGACTACTGGAGCCCCGACACGTCCTGAATCCGGTGGGATGGCAGACTGGAGGATTTTCTCGGTGGCCTCAAGGACCAGGATTGATGCTTTGCCTGTGGAGAGTTCGGACACAAGGAGGTCCACTGTCCCCTCCTGAGCCAAGAGGGAGATGAGCTGTGTACCGGAAAATGATAGCGGAGGAGGGGCGGCTGTTCTGGAAGGCAGTCAAAGGAGCCGGTGCCAGAGAGGGAGGACCTGCCCGCTCTAGTGCCAGAGAGGGAAGACCTGCCTGCTCTAGTGCCAGAGATGGAGGACCTGCCCGTTATAATGCCGGAGAGAAAGGTGCTGCCGCCGCTGGAATCCCCTGCACCCCTGCACCCTACTCAGGAGGAGGAGGAAAGCATTGAAAACCGGGGGTACTTTTTGGATGCTGTGAGCTGTGTCTGCGGAGGGTATAGAAACTACACCATGTACTGCCCCAGCATGCCAGAGGAAATGTAGCTGAATCTCCTTGAGCCCCGGTGTTGGAAATAGTTGCAAGATGGGGAGAGCCGCCACCGCTGCCACAGCAAGCCCTGCAAAGGTCGTGAGCAGAGAGCAGGAGCAGCTGGCACCATAGGAGCAGCTAACACCACAGGCACGGCCTGAGTGCTCACCGTCACCACCAGTGTTGATACTGCCGGTACCGTCACCACTGCTGACATGTACTGCCCCGCACCATTGCCAGGGTGGCCACAGCTGGTGTGCCAGCACCTGAGCAAGCATTGCTACCACAATGTCCGCAGCCATTGACCGAGAGCCTGCAGTAGCTAGCGGAGAACCGTGGCAGCTACTAGAGAGCCCGTAGTTGCTGCTCTCCACAACAGCCTCCAGAGAGAGAGTGTCCCAAGCCACCAGCGAGAGAGTGCCCCACGCCGCCTGAGAAACGCTGCCCCGTGCTACCAGAGCCGCCGAGAGAGCCCAGCACTCAGCGCCCAGCATCACTCGAGACCCTGAGAGAGAGAGTCGCATTGCTAGAGCTCCCAAGAGAGAGCCCTGCATCGCCAGAGCCCCCAAGAGAGAGCACAGCATTGCTGGAACCCCAGAGAGAGAGCCCAGCATCGCCAGAACCCCCGAGAGAGAGCCCAGCATCGGCAGAACCCCAGAGAGAGAGCCCTGTGTCACCAGAGCCCCTGAGAGAGAGCCCAGCCTTGGCAGAACCCCCAAGAGAGAGCCCAGCATCGCCAGAACACCCGAGAGAGAGCCCAGCATCGCTGGAACCCCAGAGAGAGAGCCCAGCATCGGCAGAACCCCCGAGAGAGAGCTGTGTGTTGCCAGAATCCCCGAGAGAGAGCCCAGCACTGCCAGAATCCCCGAGAGAGAGCCCAGCATCGCCAGAACACCCGAGAGAGAGTCCAGCATCGCCAGAATCCCTGAGAGAGAACCCAGCATCGCCAGAACACCTGAGAGAGAGCCCAGCATCGCCAGAATCTCCGAGAGAGAGCCCAGCATTGCCAGAGTCCCCGAGAGAGACCAGCATCGGCAGAACCCCCAAGAGAGAGCCCAGCATCGGCAGAACCCCGAGAGGGAGCCCAGCATTGCCAGAATCCCAGAGAGAGCCCAGCATCGCCAGAACACCCGAGAGAGAGCCCAGCATCGGCAGAACACCCGAGAGAGAACCCTGCATCGCCACAGCCCCCGAGAGAGAGTCGTGTGTCGCCAGAGCCACCGAGAGAGAGCCCTGCATCGCCAGAGCCTCCTCGAGAGATCCCAGCATCTCTTGAACCCCAGAGAGAGAGCTCAGCATTGGCAGAACCCCCGAGAGAGATCTCAGCATCGCCAGAGCCCCCGAGAGAGGTCCCAGCATCGTTTGAACTCGAGAGAGAGAGCTAAGCATTGCCAGAGCCCCCGAGAGAGAGCTCTGCGCTGTCCGACCCCCAAGGAGAGAGTCCTTGGGGGTCCTGCACCGTCCTCAAATCAGTCCCTGACAACTGGGGGCTTACACGGATGCCCAGTCAGACCGCATAGCTTGCCCCTCCGCTACCGGACCGCAGTAGGTTCTTCCCAGGCTGAGAAGTGTTTGAGCGGTGGACAGTGTAGCGTCAGGTCAAACGCAACCAAAAACTGGTTCAGGATGTCACTCTGAAGCCACACAGTTCTGCGTCTGAGATGGGAGTCAGATCAGGTCGTCATCAGGAAACTGGTTCAGGATGTCACTCTGAAGCTAACAATGACCTTGAGAGTTCTGTGTCTGAGATGGGAGTCAGTGTTCACACATCAACAATAAGCCGGTCCCTACTTAAAGCTGGCCTGTATGGACGGGTGGCAAGAAAGAAGCCATTACTCAAAAAGCCTCACCTTAAATCACGTATGGAGTTTGCGAAAAAGCATGTAGATGATACTGCAGACATGTGGTAAAAGTTTTTGTGGTCAGATGAGACAAAAATGTAACTTTTCGGTCTAAATTACAAGCATTACGCCTGGCGCAAACCCAACACTGCACATCACCCAGTCAACACCATCCCAACTGTCAAGCATGGTGGTGGCAGCATAATGTAATGGGGATGCTTCTCTTCAGCAGGCACTGGGAAGCTTGTCAGGAAAGAGGGGAGAATGGATGGTGCAAAGTACGGGCGAATCCTTCAGGAAAACCTGTTTGAGTCAGCCAAGACTCTGAAACTGGGGAAGAAAGTCACATTTCAGCAGGACAATGACCCAAACCACAAAGCCAAAGCCACAGTGTAGTGGTTGAACAAGAAGATAATTAATGTTCTTGAGTGGCCCAGTCAAAGTCTTGGCTTGAATTCAATCAAAAATGTATGGCGAGACTTGAAGATTGCAGTCCATTGATGATCCCCAACAAACTTATCAGAACTGGAGCAATTTTCTTGTGATGAATGGGCAAAAATGTCACCATCCTACTGTGCAAAGCTAGTAGAGACCTATCCAAAAAGACTCATAGCAGTAATTGTTGCAAAAGGTGCTTACTTAAGGGGCCGAATAATGCAACCACTAAATTTAATTTTGTACATTTTCTTTGCAAGTTTTGCTGACACTTAATCTCCTAATCATACAACAGTGTTAAGTTTAACCACTACAGCTTTGAATAAGAAAAGTTTGTTTGAAAAACTGTGCATACATTATTTGTAATTCAACAAAATGTGACACTATTGGTAGGAAGGTGAATACTTCTGCAAACCTCTGTATATAGGCTACTGTTATAAGCTTTATGTGCATTGCATGCTTTTTAATATTTGCTTTGAATACATGACCACTTAACATACATACACATAGATGCACTATGAGATGCACTTTGACACTATTTTAATAGTGTGTGTATATGCATTAAACTTGACTAAACATGAAACAGTACTTTAGTGTGGATGCTTTGAGCTGGATTCACTAAAAGGTTTTTGTGTATGGTTTTCGAGATCAGTAATGTAGTGTGGACAGGGCCTTAAACATGCATTCTCTAGTCTAGCACCACCACTCCAGTTTTATCAAAAGATTAATTTGTCTGAATAAGGACATTTGTCAAGTGATATTCCATGCCTAGTGCTCTTTGTTTTCAGTTTTTAGGCCCTGTCCACACTACATAACCAATCTCGAGAACCATACTCGAAACCATTCTAATTAATCCAGCTCAAAGAGTCCACACTGAAGTACCGTTTCATGTTTAGTCGAGATTAATGCATACAACAAAGGCTCTGTCCACACTACATAACCAATCTCGAGAACCCTACTCAGTGAGCATGCAGGCAGTGAAAGCAGGTCACTATGATGGAAAATCCCACTAATGGCTGGGGACCTACCTCGAAGGCTAGACAGCTGGCAGCTGCACTGGAGCGAGAAGAGCTGTAGGTTCTGCTGGACCTCGGCCAAGATGAGATGGACCAGTATAGCATGTTAGCCACAGCCCTGGATCGCCACTTTGGAAGAGTGAAGCCTGCAGTCGACCTGTGCCTACGCCTGGTCAACCGAATTCGAGGCCCAGGAGAGAAACTAGGCATACTGGCAGCTGACATCAGGTACCTGACCGGAAGAGAGTAACCTGATTTCCCACCAGCCACCCAAGATAACCTGGTCACGGAGGCCTTTGTCTGCGGACTGACCCTGACTGTCCTGAGTGCTGCCCCAACCTCCCTAGAGCTCTCTGTGGCTCATGCCGAACGAGTCAAGGCTGTGCTCGAGGAGGGGGAGCATGGGGGAACAGAGTCAGCAGAAGAGGAGGACCGATCACACACCACCCAGAGCCTGCATGGCCCAACCCAGTGAAGAGGAAGCCCTGGACGGCACCAGCACAGAGCTGGTCACCGTTATAAGGGCAGCAATCACTTAGCCTGCCCACTGTGCTGGGGCTGTGGCCAGCCCAACCACCTACATCTGACACAGCAGTTACACAGAAACACCAAGGGGCCCACGTAGATGGGACAAGCACGGGCCCCAAACACAGTCACTTTCACCGTAGAGTACCAAGCTGAAGCACCTGCCATCAGGACCCACCAGTGTAGCTGGGAGAGCGGGGCCTTGCTCTCCTGGGAAGCCACGGATCACAGACAGCATGACCCGGCTGTAGTGTTTGGGAGGACCACTGCAGGGGACTTCTGCCACGACCCTGTCCGAGTCGATGGGATTCCGTGCACTACTGTAGTGGACACAGGTTCAACAGTGACTCTAGTCTGCCCTGATATGCTCCCCGCTGGAGTTCAGCTGGAACGCACCACTGTACAGTTACGCACTGTGACAGGAGAGCTAGCGCCAAAGCAAGGGAAGGGCATTCTCACTATTGAAGTAGCTGGACGGACAGTACAACACCCTGTCTGACCCTGTCTGAATCAGCCCTCCACTGGCCCAGGTGAGCTCAGAGGGAATCAAATCCTTTCCTCCCCTAGCCTTCTACAAGCACCAACATCATCAAGCTCACTCAATGGGGTCTTGCCAGCCCCTGCAGAGGACCAGTTTGTTGCCATGGTGACCACAGTCTGGCGTCAGAATTGTGAGGTGCTTTGCCCAGAGCAACATGCCCAGCTGTGGGATCTATTATTCGTGTATCGATCCAGCTTTGCTGCCACATCGGAGGACGTAGACCGGACACACCTGGTCCAGCACCAGATCGAGACAGGGGAAGCTCGTCCCATTAAGCTGTGCCCCCGCCGCCAACCACTGGCACGTCAGGAGGCTACAGAACAGGTTCTCCAGATGAGGGAAGCCTGCGTCATTGAGTCCTCGGACAGCCGCTGGACATCCCCAGTAGTCCCCAAGAAGGATGGCAAGTGACACTTCTGCGTCGACTAGGGGTGCCTGAACGATGTGACGGAGAAGGACTTATATGCCCTCGCCCCCGTATCGATGAGTCCCTGGATCTGAGGTCCGGATCAAAGTGGTTATCCTCTCTCGATGTCCTAAGTGGCTACTGTCAAGTAGCTTTGTCCCCCTCTGCATGACCCAAGACCGCCTTCTCCACCGGCAAAGAGGCCTTTGTTTGGACCCCTGATTGACAGGAGGCATTCGGTCATCTGAAGAGCGCCCTGTGCCAGTCTCCAGTGCTGGCTCTATCGGACCCCCACTCTCCCTTCCTGCTAGATACAGACGCGAGCCACGAGGGCATCAGAGCTGTCCTGTCCCAAGCGGGGCCTGAAGGAGAGTAGCGTACTATAGCTGGTTGCTCAGCAAGGCTGACCGCCGATACTGCATCATCCGAAGACAGCATCAGGAGGTTGTTATGTTGGCACATCATTTTTGCACTACATCAGTGGACTCCCCTTCACCATTCAGACGGACCATGCTGCCCTGCAATGGCTGATGACGTTCCTGGAAACCGAGGGATAGGTTGCCCGCTGGATAGAGCAGCTGCAAGCCTTGCAGTATAAGATTCAACACCTGGAGAAAGGCATGCCAACGAGGACACCCTGTCCCGTCGACCTTGCGCAGGAGCAGGACGGAGGAGAGAGAGGCTGCATTGTCTATAGCAGTGGTCCTCAAAGTCGTGCCCGCGGACAAATTCGTGCCCGCGAAGCCATGCCATCGTGCCCGCGGCAGCTGTTTTTAAGTTATGGGTCGTGAACACATTTCTGACGGGTCGTAGCGTGGGAAAATAAAGAAAGCTTTAAACACGTTTTCCAACTAAAGGTGAGCTTATGGTGAGCTTGTACGTACTCGACTTTTTTTTTTTTTTTTTGAATGGCTTTTGCGATACGATCAACCAATTGAATATCTGCATTGTCTCTGCGGTAGCCCGATCATAAGTTAGCTGGGTGGGACATAACCTGTTTCTGTTTCAGTTACAGTTACTGACAGTAAGTTTAACCAATAGGAGAGTCAAATATCTGCCAAGTTTTATGCAGCTGTCCAATCATAAGCAAGCAGTGGCCGTTCACGGTATTCTGCATGAAAATTGAAGGCCAGTGAGAAGCCAATGGGAAAGTAACATATCTGACAGCTGTCCAATCATTTCTGAGCAGAGGCTTGCGTTAATATGCCGCCGGGTAAGCACTGAATTTCGCCGACTGTTATTGAGAAAAATAATACATTTCAGTATTTAGAATTTAATTTTCTATCTCTATATTTTTTTTTTTCACCAAACAAGTGGAACACCGTAGTATATTTAGCTACGAATCCACTTTCTCTGAATAATTGTACTGGAGATGAGCGATCTTTAAAACAGAGTAGTGTTTACAAATCTGTACAATTTGAAACAAAGCAAGACGCTATATATACTCGTTTATTTTAGTTTATTCATGGTTATCTGTGTAAACATGCTATTAAAAATATTTGCATTGCGTATTTTATTAAATTATTTAAAAAAATAAGCGCAGCACGCACAATTACTACCTGAGACTTGGCTTTATCAGAGTGAGCCAAGAATAACCCCACTAAAACTAAAGTAAATATATGTATATATATATATATATATATATATATATATATATATATATATATATATATATATGTGTATATATATATATATATATATATAATATATAGGAATATAATATATATATATATAGATATATATATATATATATATATATATATATATATATTCTATATAGCGCGACGAGATGGCAGTGTGTAAGATAAGAACTTATGCAACAGCCAAGTAAAATCAATTTATGCCCGTGCCCAAATTACTTTGAGGACCACTGAGTCTATAGTAAACTGTGGCAAAATAAATTACTAATGGGGTTTAACTTTATTTTTTTTAATCCATGCCGTCAGATAATCGTAAATCATAATTTTATATGTGAAGTGTTGTAAATAAATGCACATTCTGCATGACAAAATACACAATTTTAAATGAATTTTACAAATTATACACAACATAGATATTCTCATTATTTTTTATTTCCTTTTGGTTGCTGCTCGCTGGTGGGAAAGGCGCCTCTCTGTACACTAGTAGTTTCCATAACAGAGAATTATGCTTACATTCATTTTTCTTGATCTTGTTCACCTGCATTTTGATTAATGATTTCCTCTTATCAAGTCATTGAGACAGAAAGTAGTGTACGTGTCCTGCGACAATTAAACTTTTTATTGAGAAATGTGTTCATTAACGTCAAAGCAGACTTTTTTGAAAATCCTGCCCCATGTCTTGCGGTTATCGGCCATATGACAATTTTGGTATGCGGCTCGTAGGGTCAGAAGTTTGGCCACCCATGGTCTATATCATACTGACGGTACTATTTGTCCACAACATGCATTTTCTTACAAATTCAAAATTTTCATGAGTCAGATCGACTTAAAACGGTTCTGTTCTAGCTTACTGTACAATAGGGTTACTTAACAATGGCAAAAACTTCAGCATTCAGAACAGGTCACCCTTTTTCAGAATTTTATTTAAACAAGAGATCCACGTTTTCTTAGAATCTTTAGTGTACTTAAATCAATAGAATAAATCAAACGTGCTAATCTGTAGTACTTACAAATATATTTTGGTGGTGGAAGCGTTTATAAAAAACAGACCAAAAAAGCTACATCGTCACAGTTTTTGCTTTTCATGTGAATTGGATGTTTCTGTACTGCAGTGGTAAACTATATTCAACAGGGTAAGTAAAGAGGCAGCTTTAGGAGATCCGGTTTTGCCAGCAAAGACACTATAGTCACATGACAAGTCAGGTGTCATTCAGAAAGGTCTAATCCTATTATATCGATATTACCTTATTAACTTTTTTTTTTTTTTTTTTTTTTTTTTTTTTTTTTACTATAGGCCTTTTCCAAATATAAGACATTTTGTTTAAACTAAAAAAGAAAACTAAAGTTCAATCAATATTAAACCATTACAATACGGCAGCAGAGTCGTTTACTTTAAGTCTCCAGTAAGGATTTCAGAACCACCGAGAAAGGGAACAGCGCACAAGTTCACTTTTTGGAGAACGCCCAATCTCCGCCCTAGGATGTCAAGGACAGAGAGACATTGAATGTCTGTCTTTAATTTACGGACAAACAAGCCAGCTCAAGAGTCCCTACATTAAAGACAGCCTTTTAATAGCTCCCTGCCCTTGACAACCGAGGGCGGAGATTGGGCGCTCTAGGGATCGTGGAGAAAGCCTGATCCCTACACTGGCTCTGTGCTGCCTTAGAGGGGGTACCAATAATATCGGCCCTGACGACAATAACTGTACCCCCTCCCAACAGAGATATAAACAGATCAGCGGCGGCATTCTGTCTTTTCAACAAGCAAGTGTGAGACAGACAGGTAGGAAATAACTGTAGCAATATCTTTACACGTATGTTTTCTAATATATTGAAATAATTTGCATCCACCATCTGCTGTTGATAAATGCGGCCGTCAGTAAGTTGGCGTAGATAAGGGCTGTGGCAGTGTAGTGTTTACATGAGCAGTATGGCAGAGGGTTCTTTCAGTGTACATTTTCTAGAAAATTGAATTATTTATTATGAATTGCACAGTTGTTGAGAAGGTAATAGAGCAAGGGCATGACCTGGTAGAGGGACAGGGTGTGTACCTTCATGCAGCTGATAACTTTTCTTCAGTACTTCTGTTATTAAATTATCCAACAGGCTATATCAATAATCTTAAGGATTTTTTTGCGTTACTTTAGTCGATTGTCAGCTTAGTGTAGCTTTATGTAAACTGCACATTGATATAATGAGTGTATTTATGGCTAAGGAAGTTTACTAAAAGGTTCGTTTTGCAAAATATAAATAGCTACAAAATAATGCACAGGTTTTTAGTTTTACTAGAAATAATAACAACATTGCTTACTATGTAAAGCAACACGTTAAAGAAAGGGTCAAACAATGGCATCATATTGTTTTGCTATATCAGTAGCTTCCTGCGCAATAGGTAATGCGTAGTGTGTTTTATTTTTAATTCATGGTGCGTTCTTTAAATAAACAACTCGTTTTTAAAACGTGAAATTCAAGAGGTACCTTTAATAACAAATAAAGACATAACTGTACCTTGTAATTATATTTGATGTTGTTTGTGCTGTAATGTGTATTTTAAAAGGTGTATTTTTTGTAGTGCATTGTAAGTAGTCTATGTGTTACTGTAATGGCTGCTTTATGTGTGGAAGTGGAAATGTTCTACAAAATGGAGGGCTAAGTGACAAGTTTATAGTGTGAGAATTTTACTGATCCTTCTTTCACAGAAAAAAAGTACATAACAAAAACAATAAAGTTTTAACAACACAGGTACCAAGGTCAGAATGGCACTTTCAGTGAGATTATAAAGTTAATCTAGAGGACGATTAATAACTAGATCATTTAATCAAAATAGACTTTTGATTGGAGTAGACATGTGATGCTGCAGCTGATGCTTGCAAACCAGTTTTGTAGTGGTGCTTTTATTATATTCCGCTAGCAAGTATCAGATCATTTTTGTACAGTAAACAGCTCTTTTACTGTGTTGATCTGGAGGGGTTCTTTTTATAAGAGGCTTATATTCTTCATTATATGACAAGTTATTATTTTTTTCTATTTTAGGTTTGGTTGTGTAGTACACTAAAACGTCCACAATGGGCAAGGAAAAGACTCACATCAACATCGTAGTTATTGGACATGTGGATTCTGGCAAGTCCACCACTACAGGTCATCTCATCTACAAATGCGGAGGCATTGACAAGAGAACTATTGAGAAATTTGAGAAGGAAGCTGCTGAGGTATAGTCTTGCATTAAAAGATTTATAGAAAACATAGACTGTATCGAAATACATTCGGATCAGCTGTCAACAAGCGTATAAATGAAGGCTTAATACGGTTCAACTTTAAATTATACATGTAGCCTTATATAGGTTATCTGTAGTCAGCACTCACATATCTAACCCTATACAATTTTTACTTTAGTGATGGTTAAAAGAGTGTGACGCATATCTGATTATCTGTTCCAACCCTTGTCCGTTTTTCAGGGAACACAAAAAAGATACAAAGTCAAAAATACATAGCTGAAAAGATTGTGTTTTAAAATAAATAGGCTTCCATTTAGATGTACTGTAGTTGTTGGTACAGTACTATATTTTCAACAGAAGACATTTAATTTAGAAAGGTATGATTCTGAAAATATCACTTGCCCATCCTGTATGTATTGTAGCAATATGCGTACAACTTAAAAGGTATTAAAACAGTATCCAAAGTCAGTATTCACAATTGCAGAATATAGTGCTTGATAAGGCCCTCATTTCACAGTTCACTTGCAAATGAAAATGCACAAAAGCAACTAAAGATCACAGATAAAATAATAATAATAATAAAAAAAAAAACTAAAAACATCACATTATGAAACTGTGGTCTCGTTCACTTTGGTGTTGCTGCATTTTCCTCAGGTGAAACTGGTGGAAGCGCTGTGTAACTGCACAATAAACTCCGCTGAGCTGAAGAACCTTGTAGAACACACGCATGGTTGTACAGTAGTTCAAAGTAACAGTTAAAATGAAAGGCTATTTTTATAATGCCTGCCCCATTATCATTAAGTATTGTACAGTATTTATCTAGATTACTCATGACTTCAAAGTAATGTTGCATATTACCCCCTGAAAATACATTTGTACTCTCTCAGTGTTAAAGTTAGAGGGTAAGTTGGCCCCAGACCCAAAACCTTATCTGGAACGCTGGTATATATAATGGGAATTTATTTTGTTTCTTAAAAAAGGATGGTAAAAGGCGACTGACATGTTGTATATCTGAGTGCTGACAGTAATAAGGTAGTTACTCACCTACTTGGTGATTTAGGGAGCCGCTGTGTTTTGGAATAGGACATGGTGAGATTAGATTCAAGGATTTTGTGCCAAGTTATTATGATGACATTATGATATATTGAATTTAAAAGTCCATCTGCTTCTTGCAGCGTTGGACAGGATTCTTCTTGCAGTAGGACATCTGTTAATTTACTGTGTCACTGTCTTCCTCTATATATAGATGGGCAAGGGCTCCTTCAAGTATGCCTGGGTGTTGGACAAACTGAAAGCTGAACGTGAGCGTGGTATCACCATTGACATCTCCCTGTGGAAGTTTGAAACCAGCAAGTACTATGTTACCATCATTGATGCTCCAGGGCACAGGGACTTCATCAAGAACATGATCACCGGTACCTCACAGGTATGTGTAATAACTTGTATTTTAATCTAAAACCCAGAAAAGAAACAAAGTACAGGTGTTGACCATGTTTGATGTACATGTAGGCTGACTGTGCCGTTCTGATTGTCGCCGCGGGTGTTGGAGAGTTTGAAGCTGGCATCTCCAAGAACGGGCAGACTCGCGAGCATGCATTGCTGGCCTACACCCTGGGGGTCAAACAGCTGATCGTTGGCGTTAACAAGATGGACTCCACTGAGCCACCTTACAACCAGAAGAGATACGAAGAAATCGTCAAGGAAGTCAGCACTTATATCAAGAAGATCGGCTACAACCCAGACACCGTGGCTTTTGTGCCAATCTCTGGCTGGAACGGTGACAATATGTTGGAGCCCAGCTCTAACGTAAGTAATATGAACTCAGGCTTCAGGACTGGTGACGCAAGCCGTCTCTGACATAAAGGCATTGTATATAAAATATCTAAAGTGATTTAATGATTTCTCACCTTCCTCTTCAATTTAAGATGACCTGGTTCAAGGGCTGGAAGGTCACCCGCAAAGATGGCAGTGTTGCTGGTACTACCCTTCTGGAAGCGTTGGATGCAATCCAGCCACCATCTCGTCCCACTGATAAAGCCCTACGTCTGCCTCTGCAGGATGTCTACAAAATTGGAGGTACGGGTTGTTTGATGAAAAAGATTTTCACACTTTTACAGCATGGCAGGGTGTCTGTGTTTTATGAGTCTTGTATCACTTTGTAGTGGTTTGCAGATCCAATAAAAGTCTGCATCTTTTTGAAAGGTATCGGTACTGTGCCAGTAGGCCGTGTTGAAACTGGTGTCCTGAAACCAGGTGTGGTGGTTACCTTCGCTCCTGTCAACATCACCACTGAAGTCAAATCTGTTGAAATGCACCATGAGACTCTGTCCGAAGCACTTCCTGGGGACAATGTTGGCTTCAATGTCAAGAATGTATCAGTGAAAGACATCCGCCGTGGAAACGTTGCCGGAGACAGCAAGAATGACCCTCCACAGGAGGCTGCTAGCTTCACTGCACAGGTGGGGTTGTCTTCAAACAGGTGAAACATTTTGTTGCCTAAATGGTTTACAGTAAATAATTTTATTGACAGTGAATGGACTAAAGATATTTCACATAAAGAAATGCAAAATAATGTGTTGCTCTCAAGTTTTAACACAATGCTGCTATTTGCAGTTGCAGTGTGACTGGTTATGATTGAGTCACTTTATATTAGTTAAAGTATGTATAATTATGGGCTTATATGTTTCTGTAAGTACGGCGCATCTTCAAATTCGAATATTAAAAGACTTGAGATGCCAAGTTGATATTTTCAGCGTTGTGGAAACTTCCCTGACAAAATCCACCAGTACCCATAACTTGACTTTTTGGTTTACAGATAAAGATCTACTACTTCAAAATCAATACACAGATTTCTATATGATAAAAAAAGAAGATAATTCACGTCCAACATCTAAATGATGTAACCACCAGGGACTTAAGTAAAATGTAAATGTTTCTTCTGTAAACTTTAGGTCATCATCCTGAACCACCCAGGTCAGATCAGCGCTGGCTATGCCCCTGTGCTGGATTGCCACACTGCTCACATTGCCTGCAAATTCGCTGAGCTGAAGGAGAAAATTGATCGTCGTTCTGGCAAGAAACTGGAAGACAACCCCAAATCCTTGAAATCTGGTGATGCTGCCATCGTTGACATGATCCCAGGCAAACCTATGTGTGTTGAGAGCTTCTCTGACTATCCTCCTCTGGGTGAGCACCTCTGCCATTTGGAACACGATTAGTTTAAGTTAGAAGCATAGCTCTTGGAGTGTTGCTGTGTTTTACAGCACTGTTTACACTGTCCTCAGAGGGCATTGCCAATTGTGCTTTTTTCATGTGTTGGCGAGTTATATCTGGAAAGTGTGATATTCATCCTCTCCAGTATAGCATATTTGTGTATCCTAGTCGGTCAAAAATGATCCTCTGGTGTTTTAGGGACATTTTCTAGTTATAAAGATGAACTAATTTAAAACCTAGTTGTATGGCGGCAGAACTGTCAACATCTTTTTAACAGTAAGTTTATATTTTGTCAATGAACGTATAATGACAGGGATGGCTCTATTTAAAAAATGTAAATGCCTGACAAATTACAACTTTTTCCAGGGCGCTTTGCTGTGCGTGACATGAGGCAGACTGTGGCTGTCGGAGTCATCAAGGCTGTGGAGAAGAAGGCTTCCACCTCGGGGAAGATCACTAAGTCTGCCCAGAAGGCTCAAAAGGCTAAATGAATTATATGCTCATTACCTGCCTCCTCAGTAATCAATGGCAGAATGGTCTCTAATTTTTTTAATTCAATTGACAATTTAAGTTCAATAGTCAAAGACTGGTTAATTATTACAATGCATCGTAAAAGTATCAGAAGGAAAAAAAAAAGTTTTGTTGACTATTCGTTTTAATTTGTATTGTGACCGTTACTAGTTTTCATTGTACTTTTAAATAGGAACACCACCGTGACTAACAAGTTTGTGGAAATTGAGACCATAAAAAAAAAAAAAATGTAACCCTAAGTGTGTTCGTGATTAGTTGTTCCAGAATTTGCTTTAGTGTTTTTGCAAGTAGCAGGTACTAATCCTCACTTGATTTTGCAGTATATTTTTCAAAGTACAAATTGGATGTTTTTGTTCTAAATTGTTAAGTTATGTTTCACTTTCATAATTCGGAAGGCATGTAATCATCCCACATTGTGCACTGTATTTTGTTGAAATATAATTCCGTATATATCGCACGTCTGTTTTTACTTTTGTCTCCTTTAACATTGCTGTTGAAGTAAGGAAAATATGACTAATAATAGTAATCCCCATTTCAATAAAGACATTTCATTGATATATTTTCTTTTCATACTGCCTCCCTCCCCAGCTGATAGCCAAGGTTTTCATGTATTTTTTAAATGAACTTTTAACCTGCAGTTGGCCAGTTCTGCACTCACTTTCTATTACTATCTAGCCAGCCATGTACATTACGTTCAGCGTATCAGTTACCACTAATCAGCTACCAGTAGTGAGAGTTTTGGCAACCAATGGCTACATTTAATTTGGAACATTTTACAGGCACAAAAGGAGAATGTGTAATTCAACACAACCAAGTGGCCATCTAGCTTTCAGGAATGCTGCGTTACAATAGGAAGTGACATTTTTATTACTACACCTTTAAGTAAAGGAGAAGGGTAACACAAAATAAAGAGTGGGGATAGGACTACAAACGGAAACATTGCACAGCTCTGCAGAATGCAAACACAACAACACTAACAGTCCCGCCTCCAGCCCATTTGCTACTATATACAATGCATATAGAAAGTCTACACCGTTTTCAAAATGTTCACCTTTTGTTTTCTTATAGTCTAGAATTAAAATGCATTAAAAAAAAAAAATTCATTTATCTACACATCCTACCCCACAGCTTCGAAGTGAAAAAAATATTCTAAAAATTTGAAAATTCTGAACATTAAAAATAAAACCTGAAATAGCTTGGTTGGATAAGTGTTCAACCCCCTTGTAATAGCAATCCTAAATTAGCTCAGGTGTAACCAATCACCTTCAAAATCACACACCCAGTTAAGTGGTCTCCACCTGTGTTAAATTGTAGTGATTCACATGATTTCAGGATAAATTCAGCAGTTCCTGTAGGTTCCCTCTGCTGGGTAGTGCATTTTAAAGCAAAGACTCAACCATGAGCACCAAGGCGCTTTCAAAAGAACTCTGGGACAAAGTTGTTGAAAGGCACAGATCTTAGCCTTATAAACAGCTAAGTGTTGTATTACAAACTAAACAACATAAATTAATATAAAGAATAAATTAGGTTATTTCAAAGGGGAATTGAAATGTATGCTCAGTAAATATTTGTTTTTAAAAAAACAAATATGATCCAATTATACAGCTACACTGTACTCCCACCTGCTGGCCAATACCCATAAAGCACACTTCACAATGCAATGCATCTGAGTGCTTCCAAACCAGTCTGGTAAATCAACTCCTGAAGGAAAATTACTGACCTCTCTCACATGCATGTCCTCAGATTCGATTCAAAGATATTATATAGGCTAGCTAAATCTGATTAGCAAATGTCATAACACTTTTTACAGACTCAGTAACTGGATTTCAACAGTATTATGTATTTATTATATTTATAAAACTACATTCAGGGAGCCCAATAAAACAATTATAATAATTCAATATTCAAACTCAGAATTCAATATTCAAACTCTAAATTCCAGACACATTCTCGGAAAGGTACATTTCAGTAAAACTGTCAGCTCAGCTATGGTAGTTTTCTACCTTGTTCATTTCTGTAGTAGCTCGGGACCTTTTCTGAATTGCTTTCAATGAGTTTATCAATCAATTATTTGGCTTTGATTAAGGCTTCACTACTTCCAAAGACTTTCATTTCACCTTCATTGTCCCCTGGTTTATCTTTGCAAAAACAAACATAACAATGGAATGATGGTATGTGTGTAATTGCCGGCTGGCAATTACGTCTCAGCGCAAGGGGCTGTACTCACGTAGCAGCGTCCCCTTTGTACAACCCAACTCCTCCCTGCAATCAGCTCGGTGCCAGGCTTTCTCAAATCACTGTCTGTCCTGTAGCTGGTCGCAAGGGATTCGTTTGGTGTATGTGTAGCTACGCGCTTCCGCCAAAATGGCTGCCCTCTGGTTTCTGCCTACCGTCAAGTCGACCAATCTACGGGGAAGCATACCGCTCACCTTACACAGCGCCCTTTCTGGTTGGGAGGGAGATTTACAGCTTAGATTCTCTCTCTGTCACAGGGCATTTCTGGAAACTGTGCCAAATTTATCAATATCTTTACACCAAAATAAAGCGGTCACCGTTTTTTTGTGAAAGTTCAATTGTTTAAGTTACAAAATCAGTGATGCTGAAATGCCCTGAAATGAACCTTCCAAATACTTTCTTTCTTGGTTTGCAACATTGACAGTTTGATTTTACTTTCAGAAAATTTGTCCAAATTGTATTTGAGAGAAAACACCTTTATAAATCTGGCCCATTAGGTGTGTCTTTGTAAATTACGCTGTATAAAGCTCTAGAAAAAAAAAGAAAACACTTTCTCAATGAAAAAACATCTTCACCTGCAGTATTAAATTACCTTAATTCCTGCTCCTGTTTTTTCTTCAAGCTCACAGATTGTAACAATCCCACAGTCTGTTTAAAATATAAACCCAACAGCTTCAAATATGTTAAACACTTTTAAGAGGATGTCTGTAAGCACATTTATTATTTAAATAAATAAAGTTAAATTCTCAACAGATTGGGATTTTAAGATTTTCACTTCCCCCCTCCCCATCAGAACTGCTAATTGTATGGCATACAGGTTCTTTAGTACAAACAAGCATAGACTTAAATTACACAACAAAGTGCCCACACACAATTTAGTAGGTCAGCTTCCCACGGTCTTTAGAGACAGTATGCCAAGACTCACTTTAAAACGAGATCCATGCCTATCTTATCTCAGGGTTCTATCCTGGTTAAATACATTTGCACATTACACTGTTATGTCCATGTGTTTCAGGATTGTAATGGTCAAGCAGATCAGAATCTACTTTTCAAATGCTAATGTGATACCAATATGCTTTCATGGTTCTGTGACCGTAACAGTGTTCGCTTGCTCGATGAACCCCCAGTCTCTTATTACAGAATCGCGCTTCCCTTCTTCTGGGTGTTGATGTTCGTTTCATCCCCCCCTCTCACATGACACACGGCATATCAACAATGCCATTCTTCCCATCTGTTTAATGGGCTGAAGCCAGGCTATGCTCGCTCAGAAATGTGAGCGCCCAAATCCGCCGCGCACATGCGCAGTAGAAGACAGCCGTCAGCCAGGACTGGCTATGATAGGCTTAAAAATGTCTGGATGGCGCGCAACAGGTTCCCTTTCAATTTGAATGACAACCATTACCGAATGAGAAGAGCCTCTCTGACCGTTAATCCCTGAGCAAATCTATAAAAACTGCCCTATCAGGGCCGTGCTGTGAGGGGGAAGTCCCGCCCACCTCCTACTAATGAGGGACGTCCTCACAGTAGCACATCACCCACTTTCTCTCTTATCTCTCTGATACAGGTCGTAAATTACTTCTGCATTTGCATTCCGAATTTGGCTGATTTATTTGACTTTAAATAAATTAAAAAATCCTTGGTAATCATGTTTTCTAGAGTTGGTTTTGACCCCTCTTCAGGGATTAGCGAGCGGCCATTACTCTCACTACACAAGGCTTTGTGTAGTTGATACACCGTGTGAGAGCTGTTGTGGTGCTGTAAGGAAACCCCCACGGGCTCGCGGCGTCGCCCTCTACACCGATTTAATCGGTTACAGCGACCAACAAAAAAAAACCAGCTCGGGCCTTGCGCCCACTTCAATCCTCGGGCTTTCCTAGCACGGCTGTGCTTGTCCTCGGCAACCACGGTGATTGAATCGGCTGCATACCCTGGCATCGACCGCGGTTTTTCCCATCGATCACGAGGTTGAAGAAACAGCGCCTATCCGGTCCTGATTGACTCGGCACCGGTGTAAACATCTTTGGCGAGGCCTACAGCTTGGCCCTGACCGTGCCTACCATTGGTACCGACCTTGGAACAGGTCCATTCGGCACTGACTGTCTCGGCATTGGCAGCACGTTTCTCGGCACCGATTGATTCGGCACCGATGAACCTCTTCGAGGCCGTCTACAGCCCGGCTCCGACCGCGCTACACGTCGGCATCGACCTCAGCATCAATTGACTCGGCACTGACCTCCCGGCGCCGACAGCGCTCTTTTCAACACCAATCCTGGTACCGATTGATTCGACACCGGGGAATAGCTTTGAGGCAGTCTACAGCCCGGCACAGACGGTGGTACTTCTCGACGCCGACCTCAGCACTGACAGCGGTTGCCTCGACGACGATCCCGGCACCGACTGATTCGGCACCGGTGAATCGTTTTAAAAACGCATCTGCAGGCTGTTCATTGAGCACAGCAGTTTAAAAAAAACCAAAAAAAAAACAACAACAACAACTGCAAACATGTCGGTGCAGTCAACTGGGTCTTCAGCTGGATCCACCAGTGTGACTGGTGCTCAGCTAAGCTGCCCAGGCAGGACGAGCATAGATCCTGCACCAGGTGTCTGGGGCCAGAACACATGGCCAAGGCACTGACAGTGAGCTGGACTGCTCTCCCTGTTAAAAGTTCTCTCTCCTCAAGCCATGGGAGAATGAGATCTGTGGTCCAAGAGCCTCTGCAGAGGTCGTCCAGGACTCCCCCTGCTACAACGACCAGGGAACTCTCCCACACAACCTGGTCACCCTCCTCTTCTCCACCAGTGGTGCAGAGGTGCAGGCACCTCTCAGGGGAGGCGAGATGGTCACCGCCGAGGCAGTACCACTCAAGGGGATGCTCACCATAAGACAGACGGTCGCCACGCAGGCACCGCGCCCCTTCCCCACACAGACGCAGATGGTGACCATCGCAGTCGCCACGAAGGCGCCCAAGCTCGGCCGAGCGGCGCTTCGCAGAGCTGGCAGAGACTGTAAAAGGGCTCAGCAAACTATGCTGGAGACCCTATTAAAGTCTCAAGGCAGGCTGCTCCCTATGACCGGGCAGCCCCAGCCCCCACAATCTGGTTCCCCGTCCCCTCTGCCTAGACCACCTAGCCCAGGCGAGCTGTTCTTCACGGCATCCAGGTCGGATGTGTCGGACCCAGCCACCTCCGTCGTGCCGGCCACAGTGGGGAGCGCCCTGCCGCCCTTGCCACACGTGTCCCAGAGGGAGGAGTTCGTGCCACTAATGCAGCGGGCAGCTGCAGCCACGGACATCCCATGGCCGGCGGAGCAAGAGGGAAAGGGGAACCGCTTCCTCCAGCAGAGAGGACACCCACAGCATGCCCTCCCTTTATGCCAGGACTTCCTGGATTTGGTGTGCTCCTCCTGGGGCAACCCAGCTTCTGCACCTTCAGCCTCCAGAACAGATGAGTCTCTGGCCTCAGGGGCTCTTGTATGTGTTCCCTCTGCTAACATTAATATCCATGACACTAGAGAGGATCAGGGTGGAGAGAGCATAGGTTCTGCTGGTTGCACCCAGATGGCCGAGACGCTCCTGGTTTGCTCTCCTCTCCGACATTTTGTCGGATCAGCCGTGGCAGCAATCCACTGCGCAAGGACCTCCTGAGCCAAGCGGAGGGGCTATTATGGCACCCAAACCCAGCCCAGCTCCAACTCTGGGTCTGGCCTTTGAACAGAGCCGTCTATTCAGACGAGGTTTGCCAGATGCAGTTGTAGAGACACTACACTCTGCTAGAGCGCCGAGCACTAGAGCCCAGTACTCATAAAAATGGAAAGTTTTCCAAGACTGGTGCCTTGCCGAAGGTCACTATCCGGTGACTTGCCTGATTGAGACTATATTAACCTTCTTACAACACCTGATTGATGCAGGAAAATCAGCATCTACTTTGTAGGTATACCTGGCAGCAATATCAGTGTGCTATGACAAAATTGACTCGGTGTCCCCTGGGGCACATTTCCTGGCAGTGTAATTTCTTAAAGGGGCTCGGAGGCTTCATCCTCCCATGAAAAGTATGGTCCCCAAGTGGAATTTAGAATTGGTACTGAGGGCCCTTATGGGTCCCCCATTTGAGCCCATGGCGTCAGTAGAACTGCGCCCTGTTTCATTAAAAGTGACATTTTTAATAGCCATTACGTCTGCCAGACGAGTAAATGAGCTTCATGTGCTGTCGATCGATGACATATGTATGGCTTTCACTGGGAATGACTCACGGGTAACATTAAGAACAAATCCATCCTTTTTGTCAAGGGTGGTATCCTCATTCCATATTAACCAAGCAATGGTTTTGGAAACTTTCAGATCTCCCCCGCACGAGTCAGAGGAGGACCGTAGACAACATACGCTATGCCCAGTTCGGGCTCTGCGCTGTTATTTGGATAGGACGGTGTCCTGGAGACAGTCCAACCAGCTGTTTGTCTGCTATGGGTCCCGCTCTAGAGGTCAGGCCCTATTGAAGCAACGTCTAACTCACTGGGTGGCAGATGCGATACGCTTGGGGTTACCGGGGGACATTACGGCCCATTCTACCAGGGGCCAGGCAACTTCGTGGGCTTTCCTTAGATTAGGCTTTTCCTCCGTAGATTAGTTATGCAATGCTGCAACATGGACAGGTTGTCAGACATTTGTTCATTTTTACGAACTTGATGTGACAAA
The DNA here is from genome assembly GCF_017654505.1 of Polyodon spathula. Classification (NCBI taxonomy): domain Eukaryota; kingdom Metazoa; phylum Chordata; class Actinopteri; order Acipenseriformes; family Polyodontidae; genus Polyodon; species Polyodon spathula. Next base: position 21,738,384 of record NC_054538.1, read on the forward strand.
CCGAACGAGACCCTCTCTGGGCTCTAGAATTTGCAGACGGCCAGGCCTTAGGCGTCATGTGGGCTCTGCTGCTATCGTCGTGGGGCTGTATTGTCAGTAATCTGGAGCCACGACAGCTATGGTACAGCTTTCCCATTCGGTAATGGTTGTCATTCGAATTGAAAGAGAACGTTAGGTTATTACCATAACCCTGGTTCCCTGAAAAGAGAGTGACAACCATTACCCTTTGAGGTCGTGTTCCCAGCTGACCTCTGTTTTCGAAAGAAAATGGCCATGTGCTAATGTGAGGACGTCCCTCTTCAGCAGGAGGTGGGCGGGACTTCCCTCTCACAGCAGGGCCCTGATAGGGCAGCTTTTGTATATTTGAGATGGACGGTCAGAGAGGCTCTTCCCATTCGGTAATGGTTGTCATTATCCTTTTCAGGGAACCAGGGTTATGGTAATAACCTAACGTTAGCGAACACGGTAATCAGGAGATCAGCACGCATGTGCCAAGGCAACAAAGGCTATAAATATGAGCAGCACGACTTTGTTTGTCTTCTCAGTCTTGCATGGTGTGTTACTTTGTGGAAAGAAAAAAGTATAAGCTGTTTAAATTGTCTTCGTTTAACTTTGTCTAACTTTAAATGAATGTTATTTGCCATATTTGTTCAACTTCAGCAGTGCTTTAACTTATAATCAATAATATCTTACTGTGTAAATCTCCACAGCAAATCTATTAAATACAGTAGTAGTACAGCATGAAGAAATGATATGATGAATTTTACAGAAATGTGCAGTTGCTAGATCACACCATCAGTTAACACTAGCGCAAGCAGTTGGGAATATGAGAAACTGTGGATAAGTGGATGCCCACCTGTACGTAGGTGTCACACCTACATTTTTACATACATAAATGATCAACCCACCTGCGGCATTCCTAATGGTAGCCAGTAACTAAGAACACAGAAGAAACAGAATCAGAAGCCTAAATAGAGAAAAGCCTACTTGGTAAAGACATATCAGAATCTGTGTATATACTGTATCATACAATACCAGTAATGTAATTGTGCTGAAACTTGGTGGGTTACCTTCTTCTACACATTTTTAATTCACAGGTCTGTTCACATGCACTTACAGTACATTCATACGCCACGCTAACATTTTTGCATATCTATAGACCTGCTTATCCAATTGTGGTAACACTGGACACAAACGAGTATCAGAATCTGGGAATATATGGAGGTGTATGTACAGTGGTTTGCAGATCAGGTCACCATCAGGAAACTGGTTTGGGATGTCACTATGAAGCTAATAATGACCTTGAGAGAGCTGCAAAGTTATTTGTCTGAGATGGGAGTCAGTGTTCACACATCAACAACAAGCCGGTCCCTACACAAAGCTGGCGTTTATGGACGGGTGGCAAGAAAGAAGCCATTACTCAAAAAGCCTCATCTTAAAGCATGTATGGAGTTTGCGAAAGCATGTAGATGATACTGCAGACATGTGGAAAAAGGTTTTGTGGTCAGATGAGACAAAAATTGAACTAAATTCCGAGCGTTATGTCTGGCGCAATCCCAAAACTGCACATCACCCAATCAACACCATCCCAACTGTAAAGCATTATGTTATCGGGATGCTTCTCTTCAATAGGGACTGCGAAGCTTGTCAGAACAGAGGGGAGAATGGATGGTGCAAAGTACAGGCGAATCCTTGAGGAAAAAACTGTTTGAGTCTGCCAAGACTCTGAAACTGGGGAGCAAATTCTCATTTCAGCAGGACAATGGCTCGAAGCACAAAGCCAAAGCCACACTGGAGTGGTTGAACAAGAAAAAAAATAATGTTCTTGAGTGGCCCAGTCAAAGTCCTACCTTGAATCCAATCGCAAATTTATGGCTAGACTTGAAGATTGCAGTCCATCGACGATCCCCAACAAACTTATCAGAACTGGAGCAATTTTCCTGTGAAGAATGGGCAAAAATTTCACCATCCTACTGTGCAAAGCTAGTAGAGACCTATACAAAAAGACTCATAGCAGTAATTGCTGCAAAAGGTGCTGACTTAAGGGGTTGAATACTTAATCAATTAGTAAATTTCATTTTGTACATTTTCTTTGCAAGTTTTGCTGACATTTAACCTCCTCCTCATAACAGTGTTCAGTTTAACCACTACAGTTTGAATAAAAACATTTGTTTGAAAAACCGTGCACACATTATTTGTAATTCAACAAAATGTGACATTATTGGTAGGGTGTGAATACTTCTGCAAACCACTGTATGTATGTATGTATGTATGTATGTCAGGTCATCATGTTAATATCCTTTTTTATGACACTGAAATGCAATGTCCTCAAATATATACTTTATAGTCGTTTATATATAACACAAAAGGCATCATTTTAAATGTTCCTGGTTTATTGAAGTTTATTGAAAAAAAGTCATTTTGCATTTGTTTTTCTTACAGAGTTTATGGAATATCTCTGTTATGTGCACATATTTTCTTGAAATAAATTAGTTAAAAACAAAACAGAACCTTAAAATTCTCAAGCATGTAAGTTAAGGCCAGTTCTGTGTAATAAATTACCAGTGAAATAATTAGTTTAAAAAAAAAAAAAAACATATTCACGTGTAATTAACTGACATGGTGTTCAGATCTGCAGCAGGAAACAGTATTTTCTAACACATAACAGTTTGATTGATATCATCGTCAGAATAGAAGTCTCCATTACAGGAGACCTGTAACAGTTTGAATACAAAATACAAACAGTATGCAAGAAAGGCACCATAAAGCATATCTGATCAAAGAAAGGAAACAAATCATTACATCTGTATAGGGTGTATGTTATACAATAATTCAGTTTTAGTTTAGCCAAATGTGGACATTCATTAAAAATCTGAATCCTTTATCATTTGAAATGTAGAACGTATGCCAAATAAGTTAATGTTTCTGAGATGTTGAAAAATGTTATTGTTCTTTGCTGTCCAGCTTTAAGCAGTCTGACATTTTGTATCTGTTTATTTAGCTTTATCATGGCTTTCATACATAGATAGCTTGTGGCAGAATGTTATAAATTGGTATGCATTTTGCATTGCTTGGCAGATCACTTCAGAGCAAATTGTGCTTCAAGACAGCCTTCTGGATCCACCTGTTGGCATTGATTTAAACATAAACTATAGTACACTGCTACCCAGTATTCAGACATCTCATACACATATTAACGTGATGATATATACATTGTACAGTATGTCATTAACTTTCATGTCACACAGCTGATGAGTAACATCCAAGAATATGTTTGAAAAAAAAGAAAGAAAGAAGTTGAGGGTAACTTACAACTGTTTGGCAGAGTCCTTTATCTTACAGTTTGAGGCATTTAAAGCTACACTTAAGACTGCAGTAACTTCCTTTCTACCATAGTAATAATAATAATAAATCCTCTGAAAAAAAGTTTTTCCACATTTTGTATGAAAAGTTTGTTCTTGAGAATGTTCTGATAGTGCTGCTGTACACATCACTCACTGACTGACCAAGGATATGTAGAAATGAACATTCAACCAAAGAGTAAATGACCAAAAGTGTGTTCTGTAAGTAGCAGCCATACTATTCTGTTTTCCTCAGTACCTTTGCTAGCAGCTGTACTTAAGATATTTCATTGTAAACATAAAATTCTGTATTACCCACTAACGGTAGGGTTTTTCCCACCAGAAAGTAAAATGCTAAACTATTTTTTTTAATGACTGCTGCAGCTAAGTAACAGTACATTTTAGTAAGTTCAATCATTAGGATTTGGCAGATCTCTGTTGCATTAGCTAGAAAGATTACCACAAAATCTGTTTGTACTCTTGCTAACGGAAAGGGCTTGATGTATGTATATTACAGTAATTAAATGCACTGTTAATTTAAACATGCACATGTCATGCAGCTAGGAGATTATGGGCTCATACAACTGCCTTTCGGATTCTTTCAGGTTCTTGCAAGTTTACGTCCGATTACATTTTTATTTTTTATTTTTTTAGGAATAGTCCATGCAATGATATGTATGATTAAAGGAAGTACTAAGTTTACAAAGAAAACTCTCCTGTGTGGTGCTATTTTAGTCGGACATGAGGCAGGCTGAGGGAGTCGGAGTTGTCCCCGGTTCCACCAGTACTTTGAGATGATCTTCCTATTCCAGGCATCAGAAAGTCAGCGGGGAGTGTTGCGTCCACTGTGGACTGTGTGAGGAAATCAAAGCCCTCTGTCATGGTCCCTGCGTCCAACTCCTTGTCTGTTATGAACAGCTCTGTGTCCTTCCAATCGGGATAGATCTCCTGGCTCCCTTGTGAGCCATTTGAGTCACTGCTCGAGTGGTTTGTGTGGAGCTCCTCCGTGGACTGCATCAGGTCTTGAACAGAGAGCGACTTCTCCAAGACTCTGTCCGTCATTGAGGGCCCTGAAACTGAGGCTTCCCCCTCCAGGCCCACATGCCTTCTCCATGAGCCCTTCTCTTTTGCATTGGTCTGTGCAGTCTGTCCATTATCTGTTGAAGCAACAAGGCAGACAGTGACATCAGAAGCACCCTCCTGTGTGGTGACTGGAATAATGTTTACGGGCCTGTTGATATGCTTAAGGGATGGCAGAGAGGGGATCTGCAAGGTCGTCGGGGCGACTGGCTTGGAAGATTGAGTCATTTGGCTTGACAAGTTATTGGGTGTCACTACAGGTATAGCCCCCTCACTCTGGCTCATTGGCACCTGCGTGGCTAAGCCATGCATAGTTGGAGAGTAAGAATAGTACGCTGAATTGTTCAGCTCGTTTGGCGTCGATATCAGTTGCAATCCTTGGGGAATGTTGGCACTGGCAGATCTGGACACGCTGCTGCTGTACTGCGCTGAGCTGGAGACGTCTTTGCTGTCCAAGGGGCTCTGGTAGTCAGAGGTGGGCTCAAACTCGAACAGGGGCATCTGCAGCGAGGCGAGGGTCAGCGCTGAGGCCGATCCTTTTCGTAAAACCTGTCTGTAGATTTCCAAGAGGGAGTCCAGCTTGGATTCTATGGACTGTACCTGGAAGGTGAAAACAAATTGAAAGGATTTAGGATTTAGATAGTTGATGCTTTTTTTGTGCAAAACTTGGATTTTTATGGGATGATGACAGTACAGCCTTAAAACAAAAACACTCACTAAATTGAGTACATTCTTGAAGAATTTTAAATGTAATTTTAATATATTTTTTTACATTTCCCTTGCTATTTTATGATATGGTTGTGTTGCTTCAATATTGAATTATTTTCTCTTTTTCTCTCTAAATCTGCCTTAACCTTGATTGGTGCTTTCTTTGAGCTTGACTAAAGATCTAACTATAAGTACCTGGACTGATTCTGATCCAGTCATATTACTATATGACTTTTCAACTCTGCAAGCCTGTCTACTACCTCTTATAGTTAGTGGGGCTGGCAGCGTTGAAGGATCAGGTTATCATATTGAAGGGTTAATTGTATGTTTGAAATTGTATATATTGAAGGGTTAATTGTATGTTTGAAAGGGTTATGAAGGGTTATGAAGGTTTGCATTGAGTCAACAGTACAAGATTGAAAGTACATGGCGTGATAGAGATGACTTTTTCATAATATATGTTATAACTATGGGGTAATAGTGATGGCAGCATTGCAGCTGTTTTATAACAAATCAAATCTCAACACATATAGAAATGTAACCAATTACACATAAGGGCCTCATCCTAGAGTTGGAGCTGTAGCATATAAATACACTGAACCTAGATACAATTCTTGGGCTATTCGGTAGATTCAAGATGACATCCTTCACTCCTGTTCCTGAAAAATATAACATCTGGCTTCAGGTAATAGTGTCCAATTACTCTGTATGCTGTTTAAAACTAGCTGACTATTATATCACGCCTAGAGGTATAATTAGAATAACTGTGTATTACTAATAATCTTCGATTGCTAGTCCTTAAATAATGTAAGCTTTAATAAATATGTTTGATATACTTTACTCACTGTTGTCAAGTACCATTAACAACATGGATTAATTAAAAGTAAAATAATTATAATTGCTTCCACCTCCTTATAACAAGGAAGGTTAAAGTAAACTCCAAAGCAGAAAGAGAGATGTAAATAAATTGGAGCAACATAACAAAACCACATAATTATTTCACACTTCAGAAATAGTAAGCGACATGTCTATTAAATTTACAGAAATCTACAAAACCTCACCTGTTTTTCCACTTTACATACTCGTCCCAGCATGCTTAGGTCTTCAGTCGTCTCACTCTCTGGCATAATCTTCTCTCTAGTTTTCTTATCTCCTGGTATTTGTCCTTTGCCAAGAATTTGGTCAACTCTGTGTAAAGAAATGAAGAAATGAACCCAGTGTAAAATATCTTGCAACAGGACAGGAGAACAGTCACTGAGAGTTAGTAAACAAGACACTGATGGGATTGTATGGTAAGACAATAAAAGCAATTAGCTTCAGTATTCTAATAATTAATCTGAATAAGCAGACATCTTGACAACCGTGAGAGCACAGATGTTAAGGTTGGATTGTTGGATTAAATATTATGCTCCAGTAACACCTGATCATTAAAATGGTAAAAAAATGTAACTTTTAAGAGCAAAAACTAGACTGGCAAAGCCTTCACTGGCTCCAGGCATGCATTAACCGATTTAGCAGGTGATGAGGTCTGGATTGGCAGGGGGGGCGTGCCCGGGAGGTGTGCCCGGGGAGCCTGCGCACAGCTCAAGAAGTGTCTGAGCCACAGCTCAAGGCGAATGCACTGCCATGCTTAACAGTGGGGTGGTTCGTTTACATCGAGGAGGACAGCGTCCACTCCACAGGATAACTACTACTGAACCCTTCAACTGCAAGACGCTGCCTGTGAAGGCTCTGCCCAGCCAGGATAAATTCTGACTGTTACAAAAATGAAATGACTGCATCCCAATAGTTTTTGGAGGTTGGTGAGTGTCTTGTGGAAACATACCAAAATATTATTAAGAACATTATCCAACATCCTAACCTTAACACTTGCACACAATTGACCAGAATAGTAATAATTTAAATATAGTAGCAAAATATTAGGGATAGTAACTGCTGTAAAATGAAAAATAGAGATTTAAAAGCTTGAATTCAAATTGGTCATTTTGCCCAAATTACCTGCTAATCTTAAGCCCCTTTCACACTGGCACTCCTACCTAGGTCTGGACCCGGGTTCTGACTATCCAGGTCCCAGCGATACACCTCAGGATGTGGGTCAACACGCTTTGACCCAGGTTGAGAGAGACAAAATGCATGATGGCAGACGAAATAACAAACAGCCACGCCTGCGTGAAAGTTTCACTTCTGCAAGGAATACTTCTGTTTATTCTGTTTAGCCATATTTTTGTTGCTTGAGTCAGATTGCAGCAGGGATGAGGAAACATTTGCTCTAATTAACATTTGGACCGATGATTCAATCCAGAGAAGCTTGGATGGAAGCATCTGTAACCAGCTGCTGCTTACGGGGCATTGATATGTGCCTTGTTTACTTGTCTCTGTCACCCAGGTCAACCCTGCTTTATCAAAAGCAGTGTGGAATCACGTACCCGACCCGCATGACACCGGGTCCTGACCCAGGTAGAGCATGCCAGTGTGAAAGGGGCTTTAATCTCTCCCTTTTGAAGTGTTTTTTATAAAATGTTTGTTTCTCACATTACAGAGTAACACACAGCTGTTAAAAGAGAGACTATATTAAATAAGAGAAAACAGTTCCCATGATTGAACACAATTACAAACTAGGACATCAGGAAGTCAAAATTCTTGCACAGTTTCAAAATATCATCTTTACTATATCCTGGTCAAACTGATTCAATTTGCTAGGACACAAGAGATAATTCCCCCTGACCCAAAGCGGACGGATCACGTTTTACTAATTTTAAGAGATTACAGCAAACAAAGTACTTGTGCACCTCTATTCTTTTATTTCCTTTAAAAATGCAGTATGTCATGCACTGAAAATACAAATCTCTGAGTATGTGTAAATTGTTTTTTTGGGTACACGAAGCATTTAAGAGTAGCTATGTAGGGCAGCGAATGAGATAGATGAGCGGGGAAGCATGTAAATGGGCGACAGCTGAAATACTGTAAATCCAGAAATATTTGGCGAATCACACCCATAAGACCAATTTCGCTGCAGAAATGTTGCCGACCTGTTGCCCTGAAAGTTGTATACTACTTCATAATTCTGTATGTACATCATGAAGACCTCATAATGGTTAATATTACTGTGTATGTGCCTTCAAAAAATAAATAAAATAAAACATTTTTACACATAGGCTAATGTAACATGACAGGTTATCACAGGGTTTGAAAGAAAGAAAAAGACACACACAATACTGCATATAAAATATAATTTACTGACAGAAAAATGAATATGAAACTCAATCAACCCAAACCATTTACAGTAGCATTTATTTACTATTTAGAAGATAGTCTAAATTGTACCAAATACAAAGCTACTGTACTGAAAACCAATCTGAAAAAACAATTTTAAATTCAGTTCTCGTTTTTTTTTTTTTTTTTTTTTTACTCAGGAATATCGCTTGTGCTGGTAGTGAGGCTTTCCTTAACTGCATTCAATATCCCTGAAAGAGACCAGCCTGAAATGATCATTTCTCCCCCCCCCCCAGTTCGTGGAGAACAGACATAAGCCAGTTTGCATGCTTTGGCTTTACTGTGGATGTTTTCAGATCCACATCAATATCGATAATGTGGGCTACTTTCGCCCCATAGCGGTCAGATGAATTTCGTATGAGTCAACGACTGGAAGCATTTATATATTGGAAGCACTTATACATGTGCCAAAAATGTTTACAGTTTTTTTTAACCTGCGACAATCGCATAATAAAAGGCTTGCAAAGATTTCTGGATTTACAGTACAAAAGAATTGCGAGTGAGCTGTTTTCTGTAAAGACAGAAGAACAAATACATTGGAGATTAATGCGATACGCCAGGCACAGGCAGCTATAAAAGCTGTGCAGCTTCATTATTTGCTGAATGAAGGACACATCGAATTTGACCCCTTCAATTGCTTCTTTCCTGCTGTTTTACCTATTGGCTACATGTGTTTCTTTCAAAACTGAACACTTGAGACCTATGTAGCTAACAGAAGTGCAAAACAAGTATGCTACAATCACTATTTTATTAGGAGGGGCTTCACCTCTGTTCCAGGACAGTACCAGGCACTAATGAAGGGAAGACCCAAAGAAAAAATGAAGATTCTGACTACCGTTCATTTTCATGAATGTCAAGTCATGTATTTCCTTATTGCAAAATTGTTGCTGATATTGACCCCCTGACATAAGAAGATGTTAGAACATGTCCCCTCAGATCTCATTTTTTGTCAAAGAAACAGCTTCACAGCAATAGGCCTAACCCTGGTGTGGACTGCTTTCTGCCATGTTGACTGTAATATAAGTGCACAGAGGGGGAGGAAAAGGACTTGACTTTGGTCGTCAATTGTGGCTGTGGACCTACAATGGTGTCCAACCTACATGAAAGAGGTAACATTACATTGGGAAAGAAAGCAGGTAAATACATTACAAAATGTGAGACTTATTGAGGGTGTGAAGAGACATTATTTGAAACCGTTCAGTACAGAATGACTGGGGGTGGGATTATTGGTAAAACTTCAGATTAAATGGCTAACTACTGTGTATTTACATTGTAGTTCTTTAGTAAATACAAGTGTACTTATACATAATCACAATGTTATTATGCATAGTTACAATGTAACTAATGTGTAGACATTTATTTGCATGATATAAACCTAACCTTACCCCTTAACCTAACCCTTACCCCCTAACCCTTTTCTGATACAACTGTGTACGTGCAAAAGGATGTATGTACTAAGTAACTACTGTGTAAATACACAGTGATTAGAGACACTCCAGTAAAGTTTTTTGTACCAGTCACAATTGCAGGAACCCATTTTTAGATAAATGTCCCACCCAGTTGTTCTTGATTTGTAGTCCATTAATAAAATTTGGGACACTGGAATAGAGTGCTGATTTATAATATTTTCCATGTATCGAGGATTGGCCAATAATCTAATAAGGAATAAGAGATAATGACATATTTAGAGAGAATGGGATCTCAGCAATAAATGCCTCCACCCCACTTTTATAGGAATAATATGATCTCCTTTACCATTTTTTGTTACAACAGTTTGAAGCAAAAAACAACTTTAAAGACCCAAAGTTAAAGATCAGTCTCTTATACATAATGTTTTATTCCTTTTCAAAGTTTGAATCATTGCCAAATATTTTCTTTTTTTTAATCTGTGATATGTAAAGAAAATATGGCGGTGGATACCTCTCGTTTACCTTTTCACTGCACTGCTCTGTGTAATTCCTATACAGTGAATAAAGAACAAACAATCTACAGTACAATGCATGGTCTCAGAGCAAAAGAGAAATGCAAAAAAAATCACTTCAAACATCTAAATGGTGGAAATTATGCCAATACCTATGCAGTTAACATCTCATCCTATCAATGAAGTGAGCTGCTATACAAGTTCTTTTTAATCTTTATATTTGTGGATAATTGCACCGAAGTTTGTCTTTACAACATCTATACAGTGTTGCTATGGGTAAGTGAATGCCATTCACTGTTGTGCTTTCAAGAGGGTGACTGTGCTGTTCTAGTTCTGTACAGATAGGGCTGTGTGTGCTTTTAAGACAGTGTAGTGTGTATGCGTCCACAGCCTGCTCACCGCATTTGAAGACTCTTGATTCTGCAGAGCATGTCCAGGTGCCCTGCAGAATACTGCTCGATCACATCCTTCACATCGTAAGGCCGCAGTGTTTCTTTAAATTTTCTCTTTGCAACATGAAATTTCATTATTCTGTGAATTAAAAACAAACAAAACAAAACAAGACAGCTTAAATCACTTTCTAGAACAAATAAATACATTATACATTTTTTTCTCTCAATTGTAGATTTATTTATTTTTTTTAAAGATGTCTTGTTCCTGACATCATCTGGTTCTTCCCCCAGTGGTACAGTAGCAGCCACCTTGGTGTTCCACAGACACTGCAGCACATTTCACCTTTGGTCCTTCCACCCTACTGTGGCAAACTGGTTGATAGTGTACAGGTGCAGGTGATTAAAGAACAGACAAACCATTATAATCCAGGTGAAAAGGTTTGTCTTATTTATTTTTAAGTCCAGTGCCTGACGGCAAAACAAACAGTAAACAATAAGGAGGTATTACTTAATTTATAATCCCTGTGTTGCCCCGCAAATAATAATCCTGTTATTATTACACACCCACACGAAACACATACAGAAGTATGTTAGTGAATGAATTAGTGATAGTGGTGCAAATACAGTTTTATTTGTGATACAGGTAAAGTGCTGTTTCAGGTTTTGCAGCTCCGGAATGTGTTAACTGTCTAGTGATAACACATAACAAATAGACAGAACAAAAGAAACACTCATAATTATCCCAAAAAAATACAGGTCCTTCCAGGTTACTTAATACCAACCAAAGCGAAGGAACAGATAACATTGCTTCTTCCCCTATTTATACCGTCACTCATGACCCCTTGGTAAACGATTGCAGCTGTTTATGATCTACAGCTGCCACATCATTTGCCCTCTGGGTCAATGAGACGACGCTCCGTCTCTTTTCTACATGACGTCTTCCTTTTAACCCTGGGAACAAAGTGTCAGGTCAAGTAGTCAGAGTATTCTGTTCCCATTACTTAGTGCCCTCACAAGTTGGGAGGGAGATTTACCACCAAGAATCATTGTCTTTCTGTCACACCTAATTAAAACATTTTAGGTTCTGCCCCATGTTAAAAACCTGGCCCATTAGGGTTAGGGTTAGGGGTTAGAGTTGGCTTTGAAGCCACAACTTCATCTTGCACCACATGATCAGAGTCCCTGGCATGAATAACTAATTTTTTTTCTTTGTTTTCTTTTTGTTTTTAATTGTTCTTTATTTTTCGTTGCTTTTGGTACCTTGTTTTAATATATATGGTCATAATTGATTTATTTATTATCCAATTTGTTCAATTGTTATTTCCATGTTCCCTATAAAAGTTTCATTATATACTGTCAGATTTGAGCTGGCCATGTAAAAGACAATAAACAATCAATAATTGTTTATTTTTTCTCTCTTTTTCTGAGGTTTTTGTTATTTGTCTAAACAGGGTGAGTCTTAGACTATTTAATATTTTTTGTGTGCACATTCATTCCATGTATGAACCTGTGACCTTTCTAGTTAAAGAGTTATAGGCACAAATCTAACAGTAAAAACAGGCGGAAATAGCTGGGACCCTAAAGGGTTAATGATTATCAACTAGATTATATCAATGGAAATGGGACTACCTTATAGTAGGTTCATGTTTTTAGAAATCTCTCTGAAACTCGCTCTGAGCCTTTGAGAATCAGCATCACAGCTATAAATTAGGTATTAATGCAGAGCTCTGCTAGTTTATTTAAATGGCACACTCACATATTGTGTGATGAAAGTTTTTTGTCTGCACATCAATACCTTACAACCACACTGTTGCACAGTTCTTGCTCTCAGACTGTATATAATAGTATATATTGCAGTATAAAAGTTATGCTATTATGGCACATACATTTTCAAATGTTTGCAATGATGCTCTGTTAAATGTTCACTGTTCTATTATTAAAGTACTATTCATATGGTAACATTTTTTAAGTCTTGTTCAATATCCAAACATTACATTATATAATATTTATTATATTAATAAAAAATGTGCGAGTAAAATATGTCTGGCCCGCCTACTCCTAACTTTTTTCCAATCTGGCCCCCTTAAAAACTAGTGTCTTTGTTTCTATTCTGACACAAAAATGAAAACTTGAATAAGTTCAAAACAAACAGGTTAGTCCCATGGAAAGGGACGTAATCACGTTTCTATATTTTAGTTAATTTCCCAAATAATGATATTTGATGTTTCTGACCAAACTGTTAATCTCCTTTGTATGGTATACTTTTTAATGACTCTCAAAACACAATGGATGAGTGCAAGGAGCACAGGAGCTGCACAAGCACGTTGGAGTGAAAAGATCAGCTCCTCTACTTTTGAGCTAACTGCTGAGCCCTCTGGAAATATATTTACCAAAAACAAACAAAAAACTTTTAATAGCAGCACAAGTGAAAAATTAAAATCGCCCACAGAGTGCGCAAAGCGTCACTCGATGGGAACTGGCTTGCATGAGTCGTGTGAAGTGGCTAGTGACTGATAAGGGGGTGGTGTGATGCGCGCGCTGCTTTGCCGGATACAAAAATAAAACAAGTCTTAATCACAAGTTGATTTACGATATTACTGTTTTTTTTTTATTTATTTTTTATTTTGCATACTTATTTTAGTTAGTTTGTATAATTTTTGATGACTGTCAGGGGGGTCACTTGCTTGTCCCTTGTGCTCCAGATGTGGTTTGCGGGCCGCCACTTGAAGAGGCCTGTGATATATTATGATTTCCATTCTTATGTACATATCGAGCAAAGACCCGTTCTTTTCTTACACAATACATTTAAGTAAAAGCATTGCAGGTAATTATTATAATAAGTGGTGTAATGAATTCACAAACAGTCTATGAGTGCTCCTGTAATCATAATTAACAGCATGTAAGTGCTAATGAAATTACTGTTGAAGTTTGGTTTGTGCCACTTTAAGCATTAGCACCAATCCTGCTTACAGTTTGTATTAATAATTCAATTAAAAGCCACGCACATTACAGTTAATTCATGTAAAAGCAGGATGTTTTATTTCCCAACATTTTGATATTGCCAAACTGTATTGATTGCTTGGCTTTGTGTGTTTCAACAAGAGGGGACTGATCTATAAGTACAGATCAGTTTGCTGATCCTCTAATTCATCATAAAACTTTGGGGAAAGAATGACGCCAGAGTACCAGCAAATACTTCAGGGCGAATAGCCCAGAGTTATTACAGCTGCAGTGCCCCTACAATCATGTTAAAACTTCCACAAGCATACAATTCCATTGTGTCTATTAAATAATGTTTTCTTCTTTGTCTATCACAAAACAGGCCTTGTTGACAGTCCAGTTGCATGGGCATGCTCATGCACTTGATGCAACTGAAGAAAAAACAGAAATGTTAATAAAGCCTAATTCTTAATTCTTGAATATTTCTAATGCCTTATTACATATAAAACAAAAACCTCAAAAAAACAAACAAAACAAAAAAAAAAATTGATATATTAGGCAATACAAAATCCAAGGTTATTTAAATAAATTGAATGCTACCTTTACAGTACTGTATATCCCTGATATCCCATTTAATTTCAAATGATTATTATCAGGTGTGCAGTCAGTGTATAGCAAGCCAAATGATCATTTAGAGATATCTAAAATTAATTTATAGAAATCTCTAAATATTTGAAGATATCTCTAAATCACTTCCAGATATCTCTAAATCATTTTAAGATATCTAAAATACATTTAGAGATTTCTGAAAATTATTTCCAGATATCTTTAAAATGGAGATGTCTCTAAATAAATGAACAAGAAGTTATTTAGAGAAATCCTAAAATGATTTAGAGATATCTCTAAATGAACAGGAAATTATTTAGAGATATCTCTAAAAGACAGTTTGGCGTACCATGCTAGCAAAACATGATTTAAAGATGTTCCTAAAATGAAATGAAGATATTTTCAAAATGGGTTATTTACAGATCTCTCAAATTAATTTAAATACATCTGAAAATGGTTTACAAATATCTCTAAATATTTCAAGATACCTTAAAAAGCAAATTGAGATATCTCTAAATGATCATTTGGCTTGCCGTAATCAGTGAGTAATGTCCACTTCTTTTGTAAAACATGTCTCATAATGGCCACAAGGGGGCGATTAAGGAACCCAATATAAACAGTTCTCAAATATAGTAAGTGTATTAATTAGGATAAGATATTTATATACACAGTACTGCCACTGGAGGGCATAAGCAACAGCATTACTCAGCAGGCCTGTGAACATGTAGAATTCAATCAAAGTAGTGCAGAAAACAACAGAGGTTATTAATTGTTTATGTTTTTGAAAAAGAGTTCATTACATTTGACCTGTGTCTTCAACATCCAGTTAGACTTAATGTCGCAACTCCTTATCTGCTACTGCATTTATTGCAATGCAGTTAGAGGGAACACATTTCTGCTAGTTGGACTAGTACAGTAATGTTTTGTTATGTAGTAAACTTGCAGGAAGTTGCTTTGCGAACCAAAGGTTTACATCCCATTAGCACTTTTAAATAACTTGATTAATTCAAAATGTAGGTCAAAGCTAAGTTTAAGGAATGATAACGCCTTTATCATTGTTTTTTGTGTTTGCAAGAAAAAAGATTGATGGTTGTGTCAAAGACGAGCTTAGGGAATAATATTGAGGACAAAGTAGTGTTCTGTGACAACCTGATTTTATTATTCAAATTGGACTTCTGAATACTTTCAAATTATATAGTATGAGAATGAGAAAGCTTTATAGCAGCTTCGAGGACTGTTGCTGTCTCAGTCAGACAGCCTGTACAATAATGAGACGCCTAGACTAAGGCATGCCTCCAGATACAGAATACAGTATCAAAGTGTTAACACCAATGTGCAAATTCAGTTGGCAGCAGAATTGCATACACAATGATAGCAGGTGACAGACAGAAACAAATGCGAGTGGCAGAGTATTCTAAAAAGTATGTGAGTAAATGTAAACATTTGCATGTTTGTCCTGAAGTCTGGGCTTTGAAGTCTTGCATGCTAAAAACCGGACGAAGTAAAAAAAAATAAAACATAAAATATATATATATATATATATATATATATATATATATATATATATATATATATATATATGGGGGGACGGAGAGGGGTGATGCTGGGACGCCAGAATCACTGTCGAGCCCTCTTAAGGTGCCATCAACATCAGGCAGAAGGATATCTACATCATCAGATGGAAGGACACGCAGATAGATCACATTAGTTGTATAGTAAAAGAAGCTATGTCTTAGTTGGTGCTTATCTTGGTGACAGCCGAGTCCAATATCAGCATGAAGTTTTAACACCTACTCTCATGTAATGGAAATCATAAATCCTGTGTTGTAAGGGTCGACTGGGAAGTTGCCCTTAACACTCTAGTTCCAAAGCCAGGGTTTTAAGGATCCACGACACTCAGTCTGTAGAACCTAGTGAAGGTATGGGGAGTAGCCCACACCGCTGCATTACATATGTCCTTGACAGATGCACCCTGGAATAAAGCCCCCAAAGTTGCCATTCCCCTGGTGGAATGGACAAGTTTACTAGCTCATAGGCAGTACTGACTATCTGCTATTCATTTGGATAGCTTCTGTTTAGACAAGGTTAAAATGTGGCAATTCAACCCATAGCAGACAAAAATAGTTTGGACTGCTGCTAACTTTTCATCCTATCAATATAATACCCTAATGCCCGTACAGGACAGAGTGTATGGAGCTGCCCTCTTAGACTGGAAAGGAGGTGGATGGAAAAACTTCAATTCCACAGACTGATTGAGATGAAATGCCGAAACAGACCAGCAAAAAAGCAAGATTGGTACGGAGTGTAACCTTTGTCTTGTGTTCTGCAAAAATTAAGTAGGCTTTTGCAATTGAGAATGCTTGGATCTCATTCTCCCATTTTGCAGAGGTGATTGCAAGCAAGAAATACACTTTGAAAACACTTTGAGTGATGCAAAATGCTAGGGCTCAAATGGAGACTTTATGAGTGCATATAACAGTTGTCTCGGCCACTGGTGTGCCAAGGCGTCTACTGCCAGCGGGTCCCTGTCTTCTATTATGGCAAACTAGAGGGGACAGTGGGTTGATTCCTGGGAGGCAAACAGATCTATCTCTGCTCTCCTTAACCTCTCTCAAATGAGGTGGCGAGACACTGTCAATACGCGGTCACGGTTCAACATAGGCTCAACAACCCTGCTGTTGAACCAGGCCTGCAGAGGGCGCATGCGCAGGAGACCCAATGGAAGGGTCTGGGAAGCTGCTGCCATGAAGCCCAGAAATGCTGGAGACTGGGCACAAATGAGCCAGTCGTCCAGATGATTGAGCACTCTGATGCCTTTGAGTCATGACAGCTCTCATACACTTTAAAAAGGCACAGGGAGCTAGAGAAAGGCCAAATGACAAGACATGGAACACGTACGGTGTTCCCTGAAATGCGAACTGCTGGTACTTCCTGTGCGCTGGTTTTATGGGGATGTGGAAATAGGTATCCTTGTCGACTACTGTGGTGAACCAGTCGCCTGGCCTGAATGACTGCAATTGTTACATCTTCATCATTTTGAACCTCCTTTGATTTAGATACAGGTTGACCTATCCATGGATCGGTCTGAGGCCACCATCCTGCTTGGGCACTAGGAAGTACCTAGAGAGAACCCTTCCTCCACTTGGAGGGACTCTATCATGTGAATAGTCTGTTTTTGCAGCAGAGCTGCTACCTCCTGAGACACCACCGTGGATGAGAGAATGAAATTAAACATCATGCTGCTGACAAATTGCACAAAAGGTTTGAGCTACAACAAGAAAAAAAATAAATCGCTATCCAAGATAGCTGTAATAACAAAATAACTGAGCTGACCAGCATCTACCACAAAATTCGTCATGGGCATTCCTATCAATCAGCAGATTGTGGAATAAAACTTACCTCCACATTGTTCCCAGACTCTGACACAGCACAAAAATTGTCATGCGGGTGTACAAAATTATTTTCAATTGTTACAGATGTGCTTGCTCCTGCTTCTGCTGACAGGTGCTTAAAAAATCTGCAGGCTAAAATGTTCGAGGTGGTGGCTGACTTATGTGTTGATATGAAAATGTATTTTTCTGTAGCTTCAGATGCCTCCAATTATGGCAACACAAAGCTCTTTCCTCTTGCAATCCAGTTTTGGAGACCTGATCTTATGAAGACAATGACAAAACATCTGATGCTATATTCAATCAGATTGTCACAAGATTAGCTGAACGTGATTTGAGTTTCAAACAAGTTTCTGCCTACGCAGCGGACAATGCTAGTATAAATTATAGGAAACATAAATCTGTATTAAAAAAGATTCAGGATAAGAATCCTGGCATCATTAAAGCAAACTGCATGGCCCACATTCTACACAACTGCACATCATGCAGCTGACAGGCTTAGACTCGACATGGAGAGTGCTGTAACCAAAATTTACACTCTTTTGTCGTCATCTGCCAAATGTGTCTAAACTAAAAATCTTTCGGGATTTTGTGTCTGAAGAATATTTGACTCTATGTAGGCATGTACCTACAAGGTGGCTTAGTTTGTTCGCTGCAGTCAAGAGGTTACATGATTGCTGGCCCTCCTTAAAGAGCTACTTATTCTCCTTAGGGGAATATGAGTGTCCAAGAACCCTGTGGAAATACTTTGAACATGATACAGAGGGTGATGTGATACTGTGTGGACTTGAGATATATGTGAAATCCCTACAAAAAGCACTTTAAATATTCTACAGTGGCTTTCTTATAGAGGGAAATGAAGTAACGGCATGCAAATTGTATGAAATCATGGCCACACTCCATCTAAAAATCCAGCAAAGAATAACCGACTTTCTTTGGATTTGAGACCAACTCTTCCCTGAAGCAACTTACTCCTTCACAGGGTTTGACAATTCGAGATGACTTTTTATGTTTTTACCTGTTTTCCTGGCCTACTTGAAAAAAATGATTGATTTTTCTGAGGCTAATTACTTAAAGTGAATGCAATGCAATGAAAGAGGTCAGCTTTGCTGAACTATGTGAAGCACTTGAAGCTCTTCAAATGACATCCAAGATAGAAATGGATGCTTTCAATTATGAGTTTTGCATTATTTTGCCATGTCTGAAAAGCGCCAACTATTACTGTTCTGGTTTCTTTAGCATTAAGCCTGCCTCTAATCAGCACCTTAGTTGAAAGACTCTTTTCCTTAATGCCTGGAGCACAGACAGATCAGCATAACCGGAGCAGTGTGGAACTCATCAAGAGTGAGATTCAAGTCAAGGTAAACTATGAACAAGACTGCCAAGAGTTTTATGCCTATGTTTTGAAGGAAAAGGCACTTCTGGAAGCTACACGATCAGAGAAGTATAAGTTCAAGAAGCAGAAGCCAACATAAAAATTACTAGTAAGCAGAAATCGGCTTCTTTATCACTTTGCTGTCCAATTATAAGTACAATGTTCCACTATTTGTAAAACAAAAATGCATTATAATGTTGTCAGCTTTTTTTTCTATGTCAGGTGTACACTGTTTAAAGTGGTTTGAAAAAGGTGCCGATATGCACAGAAAATGTGTTGGGGAGGATTTGTTTGATGATTTTGCCACATTCAGCCAGAGCCACAGAATATGTTTAATTATATTAATTTTATTAAAGCCTCTCTCACAGTCAGCAGTACTCACAGGTAGTGTGTAAATAGTACTGAATAGTTTTTGAGGAATGTTCCTTTTTCCTGTTGATTTCTATGAGGGTAATTTATATCCAAGCTGAAACATGTTGCCAGACTGTGACAAAGTGGCTGAGTGGGAACAGATGCAGGAGTGATGGAGTGCGATAATTAAACAGATAGAGCCTTGTAATCCAGTTTGGAACTGTGAACTTTATTTTATATTCCAGGTCTGGTGATCTAAACAATAATCCCCCGCCAATACACGACAATGTGTACTGCACGGGATAAACAATAATGGGATTGCAGTCCCAACTAATAAAGACAATATCTGACCCACAATAATACATACACGGTCAACTGTCCTAGGTGCGTGCAGTAGTGCTTGTGGAATGGGGTCTCTCACAGTCCTTCTCAGTTTATTTACAAAAAAACAGTACGAAGGAACAGATTACGATTCTCTGTCCACTTTTATGCTGTCACACATGGCCCCTTGGTAAACGAGTGCAACCGCCTCTCCAATCTGCGGCTGCCACGTTGTTTCCCTTCTGGGTCAATGCGTTATTGCAACAGAGTCTCACCCCTTTCCCGTCCAAATAACCCTATTCTTGCTGCTTAGTGCCCTCACAGGTCTTTCCCCGCACGGTGTACCATGTGGTACATGATACTACCGAGTTATCTGGGCACTTTGTTCTTCATTGTGCTTAACCACTTGAGTCTGTGACAAGATCAAATGAATGTCCCAGCAGGTAATATCATAAAGAGTGAGTAGCCCATTTAATGGCCAAACACTCCTTTTAGACTACGGAGTAGTTGCTCTCCTGAGGGAGCATCTTTTTACTAAGATACTCTATCGTGTGCTCTACTCAGTCTACCTTTTGGGACAAGACCGCACCCAAAGCCACATCCGACGTATCGCTGTGGAGGATGAATCTCATGATGAAATCAGGTATGATAAGGGTGGGAGCCTGGCAAAGTTTATGCTTAATAGTATCAAATGCCCCCTCACACTCAAACTGAGTGGGGAACTCTTTTTGGTGAGGTTGACTAAAGGGCTAACCACTGTGGCATACTCGGGGATAAAGCGGCGTTAATAACCGGGTAATCCCAGTAGGCCAGGGCACTTGCAAGACTGCAGTGGCCCTCTTGATCAGCAGTAGAACCTCTGCTGATAGGGAGAGCTTAACCGCTGGGG
Organism: Polyodon spathula; assembly: GCF_017654505.1. Classification (NCBI taxonomy): domain Eukaryota; kingdom Metazoa; phylum Chordata; class Actinopteri; order Acipenseriformes; family Polyodontidae; genus Polyodon; species Polyodon spathula. Next base: position 21,758,970 of record NC_054538.1, read on the forward strand.
AGGTGCTGTCTGACTCCACGTCCACAGATGGGATTGCCAGCTCCTGTTCGCCCACCTCCTCAGATACGGCGACGGACAGAATGTCATCCTGCTGCCAGTCTGCGCTTGTAGCCTCGTGGGGCCCCAGGGGGACAGACGGGGCAGTTGGTGCTGAACGTTCATGCAGTAACTCTGCAAGCACCGTTCCTTGGTGGGAAAAAGCTGCCCAGAGTGTCTCCATCGGCTCTGAGGTCACAGATCACTTGGTATGGTGATTCTAATTCCTTGAGGGAAGAGAAAGGCAGAGGAGGATGAGAAAGACCGTGAGGACTGCTTCCTGCGTGGGCTTCTTTCCTAGATGCGTCGTCCAAACTCCCTTGGCACAGAGCCCTGGGGAGAGGACGCAGCCACCTCTCCTACACCAGAAGGTGATGAGGAAGAGTGCTGCGCAGGAGTGAGGGACGCAATGCTCTATAGAGCCGCAGGAGAGACGTTCCTCCAGCATGCACTTGGAGAAAGATGCCCAAAAGGCACAGAAACTGCAGTTAGTCAGTGCATGCTTGGCTTGGTCGGCCCCCGGGCAGGAAGAGCATTTGCCGTGCTTGTCTTCAACAGGCAGACTGGACTTGCATGTGTTGCAGAGATAAAGTGCAGGCATGATGAAAGAAGTGAAATACCGGGTCGGTTCGGTACCGGTTTTGTAACTGTAGTACCAGGTCGATATGGTACAATATCGGTGCATTAACCTCGGTCTCGGTTCGGTACGGTATGTTACTGGGTCAGGAACTTAGCGAATCGAGAACGGAGCGGGTTGGTTGCCGTGGGTAGCACTGTACTGGGTTGCCCACCTGTACAATCTACTGGCAAAACCACACAATGCACAATATATATATATTTCATTCATTAAAAAAAAAACACAAAAACAAAAAAAACACTATATTGCAGTGTAAATTAAATATTGCATAAATTATGTAAAACACAATAATTAGCAAAAATTATACCGTCATAAGCAAAAGTACTTATCTAATACCAGGCTCCCCTACCAGGTCAGTCTTGAAAGGATAAATAGTGCTGAGATCTGATAAATAGCGCACAGTCCTTTTGTACCCTCAGGGGCAGGCATGACTGCATCACAGGCTCTGACGTGCAGCTTTGGTATATAATACTTAGGTTTCGGGGTCTTTAGCCAGTAAACACCCATTAGGTAATTGTTACATTTCATACTTGAAAGGGAGCTAAGTATCTGAGAATAGTTCCTACAAAAAACCATTGGATATTGAAACTTGATATACAAATGGCCATGTTAAAGTGGAAACGCTTGTCCAATGACAATAAAAATGAAGATCAAGTTCACATCACTTGTATATCATGGTTCAAACACCAAAGATTCAAATAATAAAATCATCATCAGCTAAATCAGTTATTTATACTGATAACAAATAACTAAGGAGTAAACACTGGAAATGATTAATCATAATAATGATTATAATAAATAATACAAAAAATCTAAATAACGAGAAGGTTTTATTAGGTAAGGAGCAGAAGTTAAAAATGAGCCTGAAGTTTACAAGACTGCAAGTAACGTTAAACAAAGATTATGTGGACCCTAATGAAATAGAGTAACAGACCTATTGGATTTACCATATATAAACTTAAATTGACGAGTGTTTTGATAAGGCAGCAGAAACCAGTTCTCCACTTATTCCCTTATGTGGGGGAAAAGGAATGTGCTACAATAAATTATGGATTACCAGCAGCAGATGTGATCATTTCTCAATGTTACAGTGTGGAAAAAGAAAACAGCCAAACGTTAACACATTTTTGTTGATGTGGGTCTATGATGTGTTGTTAGAATTGTCCCTTATTCTGCAAGAGGTTGAGGAGTTCAACAGTACAGTTTGAAGAGCATTAGAAGGATTATTGCTCCACACTTAATAGCAAGTTGTGATGTATATATCTGTCACTGATGCTGGTGAAAGGCTATCTGTTAGACAGACACCTACATGTTTAAACACTGCAATGTGACCTTGTGACACCTCATGAGATTAGATGCATTAGTTGTATTATTACATTTGCACATTGATAGGAAATCTGCTGTCAGGTCTGTGGGAGTATGCTGAACATGCCAAGTAAAATATTCAGCAAATACAAAAAGTACTGCCTTTGGTCTTAGAATGGCAGGATTTATTAGCTGCTACATTATGAGGATGTGAGCCAAACCCTGGGGAGATGCAAGATTTAGGTTTTACTATCATTAGCTCTTTTTTGGAAAAATTGTAGTTAGGAGTGAATAAAACAACTGTTGAAGCAGGTATCAATGCAAAAGGTATAATAACTTTAATCTGCATCGTAGAAACTGGAATATTATTTGTATCTACACATGCACAGAAAAGGATATACGTTTCTGAAGCAGTATATTCATAAAGCGCTAAATATCGTACTGCATATGGTTGCAATTTTTTAAACCACACACTACAGTGCAATAAAGATGCCATATCAATTAATGATGTATTGAGTGTCAGAGAGAAAACGTATGGAACGATATATAGAACCGTATAGATCAGTGGATCTCAAACAAGGATCTGGAAACACCTGGGGGTCCACATACGTTGCCCAGGAGGAGTATATCTGTGTGTGTGTGTGTGTGTGTGTGTGTGTGTGTGTGTGTTTGTATATATATATAACAAATGGTTAGTAACAGAGAGACTGCAGGGGGCGATTGAGGGCTGCAGGGATTTCACAACAGCACATTATATTAACACGCAGTCACACATCTCTCCCCCTTTCACTAACCTGACGGCTCTAATGACAGTTTTAAGAGCTGGGGTGAGATCCTCCACTGATACTTCACAGTGACACCCTTTCTCATCAAATCCATCATCTGTCCCCAGACTGGTGTCAGCTGGAAGATAAAGAGAGATCATAATTCAGCGCTGTCGTTTCAGGAGGTGTTAAACATTAGCTCATTGTTATTTTTCGGTCCTGTGTGCAGTAGAGGTGTTGTTGTTAATGGCTTCATAAATGCTTAACCCTTGAAGAACTTCTAGCCAAACTGTGAAAAAACAGTGGGAGTTTGTTAATAATTGAAACAGTGTTGGAAACATTGCCTTTAACACGACAGTATTGTAATCCTGCCGGTGTGTTCCTCCGGTGCTGATCTATCAACCCCCTTAATATTAGCTTTAATAAAACACAATCATTAATGTGCAGGAAGGATGTCCACAAAAGAGCAGGTTTAAAACATCAGCAAGGCCACTTGTAACACAAAAGTTAAATGCCTGCAATGAAAGTTTCCTGGCGCTGTATGGTATGCCTCGCTGATTACATGTTTGGTTTTCCTACAGCGCTAGGTTTTATTTACAAAGGCACGAAACCTTTATGAGATCTGGGGAAAAAAAAATCAACTCGCCTCAACGACATCCTGTAAACAAGCGACACTTGGAAACTAAATGGCTGATGCTAATGCATGCTACTGTTGTCTGGTGTGACTTAGGAGGACTAAGAAAAATGAAAGTGACAGACTTGCCTCATGCCCCCCTACTTGTGGGAGTGGAGAATGAGTGCCCCTCATGTAAGAAGAGTTATCTACACTGGACAGTTACTGACTTGGCCTTAGGTATTATACAGCCACCTACAGGCTGAGTGACCTAAAAAACTAAAACTTTAAAACCATCTACAAAATGTTGTGGACTGTTTAAAATGAACCAATGCTGCACAGTGTTTAAACAAGTCTGTTGGCTGTTGACAAAGAACATTACAGACTAAAAGCCTCTGTGAGCTTTGTGAACGGCAGCCCTGCAAGTGTCACAACAATGCAACACACATCTAACTTTTATTACAATAATCTTAATCTCATTTTCAGTGTATTCAATACTTTAACAGGCCTGCATGCTTCGTCAATAATAAAATGTTCATAAAAAAAATACTGATAAAGAAATCAATGCCATGTCTAATTAAAATAGGACTGTATCTTCAAAAAGAAAAAAAAAGTAAAAAAAATTGAATTGTCCACACAACATGCACACTCATCATTCTATTCTAGATTGTATACACAGCCACTCAGGAGTAATTAATGTTCATTCTTAAACTTTGGTCTGCCATTAGCGGTAATCCTTTCAAGTTAAAACTCATTTTACACATGAATATTGAAACGTGATGCAGTTTTCACATGTTTACTGCCTTTGGTAAAATCTGTAAGTAATGCATAAACACAACTAGTGATGAGCCTAATGATCCTTGTGAACCCGGTCAGATAAACCAGCATAAGAGAGAAAAAAACCTCAACGGGCACAAGCCTGGAGTTAAATGGCCAAGAGCTTCTGAGAAAACAGTGTGGGACACAGTAAACAAGGATCTCTGTTTGGCATTAGGTTAGGTGGAACAGTGAAAAGAAGCTGGATAAATTTGGGTATACCATCTATGAATATGGAAGTGACAGGTTTGGAGTTTTTGGAGTTGAAAAAAGAAAGCTGTTGCTGTAAAGTCTAGATGGCAGCAGGAGATTGTGCACTTAGAAAAATGAGGGAGCTGAGGAAGCAATGGAGGAGAGCAGAACAAAGTCAGAAGGCGGCACCCAATATATTACAAAGGGTCATAAAAGATAAGGTTGTAACATTGCGCAGAGCTGAACGCCTACGGAAACAGTGCAAAGAGGAGGAGCGTGCGAACTAACTTTTATAAAGACCCAATCAAATTTGCAAAGAAGTTATTCACCGGGGAGAAACATGGCACACTAAAAGCAACTAAGTCTGAGCTTGAAACACATACAGATTAAAAAAGGCAGGAGCCTATGTCGATTCCTTCAGACATCCACCTATCAATCCACCAGAATACCAAATGGAGGACTGTGCACTTAAGTGGAAAGAAGTAGAGCAAGTTGTGAAAAAGGCAAGGGGCGCCATCAACTCCTGGGGTTAATGGAGTGTACAAGAGTGCCCCTGGAATTCTAGGAATCCTGTGGAAATTGATGAAATTGGGAAAAACAAGTTGTACTAAGAGCATGGCGCTGAGCATTGTTGTTCAGAGATTGTCAGCTTACCTATTGAAGAACTGCTTCATTGACACTTCAGTACAGAAAGCCGGTTTTCCAGGTTTCCCAGGATGCTTAGCACATCAGTGTGATCTGGCAGCAAATTCAAACAGCTAAAAAGGAGAGGAAGGAGCTCCATGTGACATTCCTGGATTTGGCTAATGCATACGGTTCAGTACCATATGAGCTTCTTTGGGCAGCATTTGATTTTTTCAGTGTGCCGAGGGCAATAACAAACTTAGTGAAAGCCTAGTTCGGAGATTTGCAATTTTGTTTTTCAACTTCAGAATTCACCACTACATGGCAATGTCAAGAAATTGGAATAATGGCAGAATGCACCATTTCTCCACTGGCTTTTATTAGGGTGTCAAAATGGGTTGTGGGAGGAGAACGCTCGGATTCCGGTATGCGACTGCCACCAATTAGAACTGTGGCAGCCAATAGGTGGATCGAAAAAAGACTTTGGTGGATCATGGGACAAATCAGAACAAGCACTAACATATAAGCATACAACAGTTTTTGTAAGGGCTGACTGGGACAGCCTTCTGTGCTGTCCAGTAGCACAGATGAAAATATCCAGAGAGTTTCTACACATGGGACTAAAAAAATGCATGTGCAAACATGTGCGACTAGAAATTCCTAAAGGTTGACTGTAAAAAATAACCTGATTTTATTTCAGCTGAAAGTATAAACAAAAACAAAAACCTCACAGTCGGATCTAAACTCTCAATCATAATGTACTCTGGGAATGTAGTTTATTGGTGTCCACTGCCCGCTTTTAATCACACATTAAAAACTACAAATCCTATACCCTGTCAATTTCACTGATTTATCTCTTATACTCGTTTCCAGACAGTTTGAAAACTTGTTAAAACGAGATGATGAAAATAACAAATTATTTTCATGTGACTGGAGAGGTTTCAAAAGAAAACCACGAGGAACAAAATTCAGATATGTCGGCATCTTTACAAGAAATGAGCAATGAAAGTATGTCAGAAGATGAAAGTGAACAGGGAACTTCAAGAAGGGCTATGTTAGTTACTGCGTGTTCACAGTTATAAGTAGCAAAAGAATATACAGGTTCAACCAACAGTGGCTAAAAGATTTTCCCTGGATTGAGTTTGACAATGTTAAAAAAAAATCCATGTTTTACACTTTTTGTCAGGATGCAGAGGAACTGATGGCAGGTAAGACTGCATTTTTAACAGGGTGCCAGAAGTTCAAACTTGAAAATATATTAAAGCACAGTGCTTCAAAATGGCATGCAATGTGCAGAGGCATATACATCTAGAAACGTCAGCCAGGCCATCCTGCTACTATAAACAGCCAAGTAGCACATTCTGAAGACGATGCTAGTTATCAATTATAATTTTGTTCATGCAAAAGTATTGAACTGCACATGTTATGAAAAAAGGAAGAAAAAAAAGGATTTGTAGATATTCAACAATACATTTGTATTTTTTGTGTGCCCCTAAATTTCTCAGCGTGCGTTTACATTTTTTTTTTACTTGGGAACACGTGTGCTCAGATGAAAAATGTTGGTAAGTTTCTGTTTTATAACTACCTATGCTTAATATTAAAAATGCTTTGATTGGTTGTTTTGTTTTATTATTGTTATTTTATGTATTGGAGGCTAATATATTAAATCTCGTTGAGATCCACCAAAATGGGTTGCAATGTTTGGTGTATTGGCCACCACTGAATTAGAACACACATGGATGCCTGCACTAATCGGTTATAGGGCAAACTAATCAATAAAATTGAATGGGCATGCAAGACCACTAAGCCAAAAATCATCTCTATAATTAAAGGTAAAGTAGTGGATATGAGGTTCTACATTAACAGTGAGGCAACACCAACAGTGTCTGAGAAGCCTGTGAAAAGTGTTGAGATGGTATGATGGGGGCCTAAAGGACACAGTTCGTGTCGGAAAAGTGAGACAAGAAGCAGTGCAAGGGTTAAAGAGCACAGACAACAGGGCTTTATCGGGCAAACTTAAACTCTGGTGCTTTCAGTTTGGTCAACTGCCAAGACTTTTGTGGCCAATCACTGACAACAGTAGAGAAGCTTGAAGCATTAATCAGTTCATACGTCAGGAAATGGTTAAGAGTTCCATGCTGCCTCAGCAGAGTGGGAATGTATGGTAAAGGGATACTGCAGCTGCCAGTTTCAGTTGTAGCCGAGGAGTTTAAGAGCGCCAAGGTTTGATTGGAAATTACATTGGTTGAGTCACACGATGAATGTGTGAGGGAGGCAGCACCTGTGTTAAAAACTGTAAAAAAAGTGGGCAGCAAAGGAAGCTGTGGAAGATGCAAAGGCTGCCCTTCATATCAGTGATATCATGGGGCAAGTATAGCATGGAAGAGGAGGCCTTGGTCTCAGTTCACCTCCTCCTACATAACACAAAGCAGCCCCAGCTCAATGGAGGAAGCTGGTAGTCAACGAGGTGCAAAAGCAGGAAGAGAGGATGAGGTCGGTAAAGGTAGTTTCCCAGGCCAAGCAGGGAGAATGGACGAGATGGCAGAGTGTGGAACAACGCAAGATTGGCTGGCGAGATCTATGGACAATGGAACAGATCAGTATCAGTTTCCTCATCATGTCAACATATGATGTTCTCCTATCAATACAGAACCTAAACCCCTGGGTAGGAGATGATCTGTGGTGTCCTTTGTGTTCATGGGCAACTACATTAAGACATTTTTTGACAGGATGTAAGGTGGGTCTTAGCCAAGGGCGGTTTACTTGGCGTCATGACCAGGTGCTGTGATGTTTGGCCTTCGCATTGGAAGACAAGCGCAGCATGACCAACAGGTTGCCACCAATGCCAGCAATATATAACACAAGAAGAACAACATTCCTCCTTCCAGGGGCGCAACCTCCAAGAAAGCGTATTAAAACCAAAATTCGTCTCGGACAACTGGAAGCTGCTAGAGACTGGATAATGCTGACAGATGCTGGACAACGGTTTAATTTCCCACCTGAGATTACCACCACTACCCGTCGACCTGATATTGTCTTGTAGTCTGGATCAGCACGCTTGGCTCACTTGGTAGAGTTAACAGTGCCATGGGAGGATGCTGTGGATGAATCCAGGGGCCAGTTGCATAAAAGTGGTTTAGACTAGTCTAAACTGCTAGACCGGTCTTAGTTTTGTCACTTAGACTAGTCTAATGAAAGTTAGACAGTTGCATAAAAAGTGACTTATTGTTAGCCTAAAATATTAGCCTCCTCTGCCCCAGGCAGACTCTGAGTCTTTGTTGCCATGATATAGCAACTGAGCAGCAGGCAAACCTCCACAATGAAGACTCTGGGAGATACATCAGACAGCTGATTGTGGAGAATTATTTCTATGAATAATGCCTAATGATTATTCCACATAGACAATAATATTATTTGATAAATGTATTTTAAAAATCAATACAGAAAATATGTACAGTACATATACTTATTTAAACAGTTTACACATACAGAAACATTAAAATATTAGAAATAATATTTACAAACATCATTCCTATACACGAATGTGAAACGTTTTAATTTATTAACAGATGACATAAACACAAGTATTTTTCTAATTAGTTTAATTAGTTTTTTTGTGAGCCTTTCTAATTCCATACACAGTTTCTTCTTTTCTAATTCTAGCTTTTCTATCTCCAAATTAAGTTTCTTCTCTTGTAGGTTAGAATTTCCATACTGTTTGTAAGTATCGTTGCCAAGGTGATATCCCTCACTTCCTTCTCTCTCACTATTTCCATGCTGTTGTCAAAAAACTGCTCCTGTCCCTGTTCAGTTACTTCTGTAACTTGTTCTAATACAATAATAGCCATGGTTTAAATGATAGAATACTATGGTGATTTAAAATGATCAATTAGCTTTAACGGTTTGAGCTAACTGAATAATAACGTGTATTATTTCTTTATGACGCAAAACTTTAACAAAACAAATATATATATATATTTTATTTTCTGCTTTAACCCTATTGTCTCTATGTTCTTACTACACTTGCATGCATAGTAATTATTATCATTATTATTATTATTATTATTATTATTATTAATTTTATTAGCAGTTAATATACGACAGCAAAGGCATGCGTGAATGAGTAACAAATTATAATAAGCATTCAATAAGTTACGCTCTACACAGTAACAGACAGCAGTTTGAAAATAAAAATAACAGCAGTCACAAATGTATTAATTTTAAAACATTCTACCTTTTTCATCTGTCTGCCTACCTCAATCTAGTGATACATCTAAAATAATTTCAGTAACACTGTTGTTTGTTTCGGGGGCAACAAGTTCTGAAAGTGAATCTGTTACGCCCTCCTGAGCAATCCCACTCTCGCCTACAAATCCTATTTGGATTCCTCTCCAAAAACCTGTACCCTAAGTTCAGTTACTCTTTTCAATTTGGTTGGAGGACCACCATCAATTTTTGAAATGTTCCTCTTAAAAAGACTTCTTTTTTAGCGTCCTGCTCCATCTTTTTCTACTGTTTTCTGCATGTCTTTTACAGGCCGCTTGCTCTGTTGATTAACGTTATTTACACTCTCAGTAATTCTTCCCCGTGCTTGGTGTTTGTAGTGTTTGTGCACTTGCTGGAAAATGTCCCTAACAGTGTTCCTTTTTCATCATTGTACTCAAGACATAATTGTTCAGCTGTGGTAAACTGCGTACGTCTTTCTTTTCTAACGTCAGTCATTGTTTCCTTCTTTGTCAGTGTCCCAGAACGCACGTTGGCTCGTTAGACCAGTCTCAGATAAGACGCCTTTATGCAACAGGCTTAGCCATATGGCTTTAACAAGACTGACTTAACATTAGGCAGTCTCAAATGTTAGTCTATCGTTATGCAACCAGCCCCAGGTTTACCCAGTGGAGGTGAGTTGTCAAGGAATCGTGGCACACTCCACAACCTGGTTTCTCAGAGACATCAAATTCAGTGGTCAAGAGTTGCGATGCACAGTGAAGAACTTATCTGAAGCAGCAGAGAGGAGCAGCAACTGGCTCTGGTTGAGACGAAAAGATTCTGGTTGAGGACCTCAAGCACAGTAGAAATAAAAAAAAATGTTGATGTAAAGGAAGGTAAGTAAGCTGGGCTTAGCTGAGTGGAGGGCGGAGGTGGGTGATGCTGGGATGCCAGAATCACTGTCGACCCCTCTTAAGGTGTCTTGGGCTAGTTTATGAAACACCAAGGAGGGAAAGTGCCCACTTGAAGACCCCAGAGAAATACCCTACTCAGTTCAGTCCAGACAGTTGTCATGCTGATGTGCTAGGGAGGCCACACTGTGGTTGATCCCTGGAGCCAGCATTGCAGCCGTTGTGTGTGCTGATAAGCCAGGGAGGCAAAATAGGCTGATCCCTGGAGCCAGCATTACACTTCAGCCATCAACACCAAGCAGATGGATATCTGCATCATCAGATGGAAGGAAACACAGATGGATCACATTAGTTTACAGTAAAAGACGCTATGTCTTAGTTGGTGCTTATCTTGGTGAGAGCTGAGTCCAATATCAGCATGAAGTTTTAACACCTACTCTCATGTAATGGAAATCATATAAGTAATGATTGGAATGGAAATTACCTCTTGGATATTTGACGGCTTTATTTTACCCATAAATCTAGTTGTGTGCTTGTTATTTTCCTTGGTTACTGGTAAGCAGACTTTACAATCCCTAAAGCATCACTTGGCGCCACAGGGGAAATAGCTTGCTGATAACAGCAATGCAAATGGATTTAGCTTAATTTTGGCAAACTTTAATGTTCTGTGTATCCCATAGAGACAGCTAGAGAGAGAGAATCTATATATTTTTAACATCCCATTTAATCTAATGTGTTTTGCTTCAGTTTATGAAATCCATGCTAGTGTATTAAAAGCTAATATATCACTTTCTTTCTTTCTTTCTTTCTTTCTTTCTTTCTTTCTTTCTTTCTTTCTTTCTTTTTCTTTCTTTCTTTCAATAACACATTTTGAATATGAAATGAATATAATTTATTTTACAGATGCTTCTTGTCAATAAAATCCCATCCATCAAATTGCTACTTGAAAATAACCCTGACTTGCTCCCAAGTGGTGCATCTGGGAAAGGCGCTCCGCGTGGAGTGCAGGATGCGCCCTATAGCCTGGAGGTCGCTGGTTCAAGTCCAGGCTATTCCACTGCTGACTGTGGATGGGAGTTCCCAGGGGGCGGCGCACAATTGGCCAAGCAACGCCCAGAAGAAGGGGGGGCTAGGTCGGCTAGGGTGTCCTCGGCACACCGCGCACCAGTGATCTCTGTAGACTAGCCGGGCGCCTCAGTGCTAGCCTGTAAGCTGTCCACAGCTGCGTTGTCCTTCGAAGCTGTAGCTCCGGGCGGGCCTGCAGAGTGAAAAGAAGCGGTCGGCTGATGGCACACATTTCGGAAGACAGTGTGTGTTCGTCTTCGCCACTCCTGAGTTAGAGTGGGGGTGGTAGCGGTGAGCTGAGCCTAAAAATACAATTACTAGTTCAAATTGAGAGAAAAATTGGGTAAAATCAGCTGGCAACTACTAAATAAAAATGAAAAAAACTGAATTTAAAATAACCCTGACTTGATTTCAAAAGACTGCAGGAATCAAGATTTACCTGCTCACCGCAATATAAGTAACCTGTCATTGAAATACTGCCACCTTGTCAGGGGAGCAGAACGACACTCTGTTTAGCTGTTTTCTAAACTGACTTGTAACGACATACAGCAAGTTCTCAGAATCATATTTATTAGAATAATTTTTTAATTATTTATTAAGAGATGTGTCTTGACCACAGTCAGGAATAATAGGTGCATCCACTGACTATGCTAATTCCAGGACTGCAGCCAAAAATGAAAACAATACCACATAGCTTTGATGCAGATTGAAAAAGTAGTGAAGGTTATTTCAAGTGATCCGGGACCATAGGAAACAGCACAGCAAAGTCCAATACAGCTTACAGGTCTTGTTATAACGTATGTGTGGTGTGACACTGACATTTTATCGTTAAAGAGTACATCATCTGATTGGAATGAGGGAGTCTGTTCAGTCCTTGAAATTTCCTGCCAAGCGCAAAGAGAACACTAATAACTAATAACTCAGTATTGGATCAACAGAACCCAGAACCACTCAACATAATTCCAAACATCATAAAAAGGAAGGGAAAGGTTACACAATAAATAAAAAGTAATTTGAAGCTACTCACTCTTTAACAATCAGGAATATCAACAATGAATCATTGGGCTGATTTACTCCTCCTCAGCCCAGCCATTTGAATGCACTCTATGGTATACCCTTGATTACTCCATTGGAAGGCTGAATGAATGCTGCAGTTCGCTTAAGCATGGTTTCAGATCAGGTTCACCCAAATATGCTGCACTTGTACCCAGATGGTGATATCTGCTTTAGAGATGCTGTTGCACCCACCCCCAGTCCTTACAAATCAGCACTCAAAGTCTGCAGGTTCTACTAGATGTGTATTCAAAATGGATCTTTACAAGTGGCAGCTTTATCCCCATATCATTACTTCACCCTATATCAATGTGTCATGTATAGCAGTCATAAATAAATGCACTCCAGTCAGAGCTGAGTAGAAAGACTGGGGTCCATTTTATCAAAAAAGAAATAAAAAAAACAGCATTATTTTTTTCCCTGTAGTGCTGAAATGCAGGATGCAGGCTTAACTCACCTAGCTAAATTTCATTAAGACCTTCTGATTAATTGCAATGGGCATGTCAATTAAAAGTAATTAAAACTACAGATTTATTGCACGCTAAACAAGCACCACGGCTAATTTCAAATAATAATCAGCTGTTTAATTGCTGAAGTGCCAGTGCTTTGTTAAGCACTGAATGTACAGCAGATGGCTGCTTCCACTGTTTATTCACTATTCAAGTGCTAAAAGGACTTGTTGGAGGGGGAATATTTAACTATTCAGTTTCAATGTCATTCATTCAATTTAAGTACATCAAAAACTAAAAACAAACAAACAAACCCAGTCACTGTCTCCTTTCGGCTGGTAGTAACTTTGCTGTGCCATTGCAATAATGGCTCCACGTCGCTCTCACATCCTGTTTCAAAGTATGTCTTTTGTAATTAGATCTGCTTGGCACTCGGGGCGCAATTTGAATGTGAAAAAGGTTAGAACAGCAAGAGACAGGTGAATTGGGCATAAACCCTTGATACCAAAAGGTAAAAGATTTCTTTGAACCCACCTTGCTGCCTCACAAACCCCACTGTCATACACTAGACCATGGGTGTCCAATAGGATTTCAATGTGTGGTGATCAGTTCACAATATTCATCACATAATGCAAAATATATGCAATATTAATAAATAGGATGCACAATCTTTTGGTTTGAGGCTGTAAACCGTCAGTCAAAGAATGATACACAGTAAAATATGGTAACTTAGGAGTTTAAAATACAGTAACCATTATTTATCCAGAAAAAAGAATCAGCAACAACATGAATGTACCGACAAAATAAACATAGCATAATATTCAGATACTGTATTTATTATTTCAAATTTAAACGTTCAGTGTGACACTTTGCAGTCTTTTTCTTTCGTCAACATCCTGAAATTCAGCAGAAACTTTTGCAGACTGAGCATCTCAACTCCGCCTCCAGATTTACATCCAATATCTGCGATCGATGCTTCGAGTTCATGAAAGTCACTGGAGAAAAAGTGGATTCACAGAGCCACGATGATCCGAACATCGAAAGCAGGTTTGCGATGTCAGAGAACAATGAACTCATTTTCTTTCAAAAACCGACTCCACAGCATCAAGACAGATTCATCTTTTGGATGATGATTGAGCTGGCTTTGAAGCGAAAGCAAATTTGCTATGAAACCACACCCGTCTAGGGAGAGCAGACTGACAAGCTGTTGAGACAGTCGAGAATTACAAATGCCAAAGTGAAATGGATCTTGCATGAACTGAAAGGCGAGCCTGAAACTTTCAAAATCAGAGAAGCGCTTGTCAAATTTGCTGAGCAGATTCTCCAACCAATTCACATAGCGCTGCAGGTCAAAATCAGCATCTTCTGCATACCACTGCAGATCTGGAAAGTGCGTGAAATCCTGACTCTTCATGTGTGCCACCAAAAGTTTCAGTTTTGACAGAAACTCTTGCACATTCTGTGCCAAATCGCAAATTAGCTTTCCCTTTCCCCGAAGTTTCAGATTCAGTTCATTCAAGTGGGCGGTGATGTCGGTCAGAAAACACAAGTCACATTGCCACGCTTCATCCTCAATCACAGCGTAAGTTACCAACTTTCCTTTCTTGGCAAGAAAGTCTTGGATTGGAGTGAGCAAGGCAGCAAATTGTAGCAAGACCTTTCCACGACTCAGCCATTTCGGTGAAATCAGACTCAGCTTCTTTCAACTCCAGAAATTGTCGATGGTTCAGAGTGCTACCGCTAATAAAACTGACGATTTTGATAACTGTGTCCTTCAAATCTTTCAGTGTGTCTCTCCCTGCCATTTGAGCACAAAGATTTTCTTGGTTCAAAATGCAGTGAATCGAGGCCAAATCATCACCATTAAGGCCATTTGCTGTCAGATACTGCTTCAGCAGACTGACATACACAGATTTTTGTCCAATCATCGCATGTGCACCATCCATTTGAAGCTAACTTCTTCAAATCCAATTCAAACTTTTCCACGGCACCTTTGAAAGCGTCTAGAAGTTGACGCCATGAGTGCGGTCTTTCAGCCCACAAATTGCCAGCATTTTTTTGTGACTCCCCAAGTCTTTTGACACAAAATTAATACAGAAAAGGAGCTGTACTGTGCCTCGGATGTCACATGACTCATCCAATGCTACTGAAAAAGACTCACAGTTCTTCAACTGAGCACGCAGTTGAGCTTCAAGATTTTTTCGACAAATCTTGCAATCGACGAGCAACCGTCTGGTGACTCAGTTGCAGATTTCGACCCTTCTTGTTTTTTGTCTTCGGTTCAAAATTTTCAAGCAAAGTTTCCACAATTGTACAATTTTCGAGAAAAAATCCACGCCGCGTTGTAGCTAGCCAAAGTCACCAGCTCAGACGATGAAAAAAACTGTTTCAAAATCTGGTGCTGCTGATTCAAATCTGACTTCAGACGTGCGATTTCGTCGACTCGATTTTGGTTGCCAAGAGAAAACTTGCTATCAAACTCGTTGTATGCGCTTTGGAAATGCTTTTTCAAACTGTCCACCTTGCTTTCATTAAAGATTTTTTTACACAGCATACACTCCGGTTTTTCGTGCCTTTCCACGATGGCAAATTCCAACTCCCATTCGTTGTGAAATTTACGGGCGACTTTCTTCTTCCAATCTCTTTTTCTTTGCTGCATTTTCTGCAAAATGCAGGCTTTTTCATAGTCAGTTTTCTGATATCAAACCTATCCATGTCTGAAATAAGGGAAAAATATTTAAGTAAATGAATTACCTTCAAAATCAAAAGTAATCATAATAAAAGAATAGTTGAATAGTAGATAAATAATTAGATAAAAACTTGTAGTAAATTAAAATAATTAAGTGGATCAAACAATCTGGCAATGTTATTAGCTTACCAGTATATAGATGTGGACAAATACGACTTTTATCGCAGGACAGCTCGTTGGGAACTGTGCAGTGCAGTCATCGTATGCCTGTCTACGGGTGTCGACGCTATATATCTTCGCTCCCAGTCTCTGTCGTATGGAAAACATTTTCCACACACACACGTACGCGCGTGCGCGCACACACACACACAACGTAAATTTTGAATATTGTTTCAAAGTTTTAAAAAAATTCTAACTGATGAAGAGCATAAATTCGCCACATGTGGCAAGGGGCCCATGTATTGGACATACGCATTTTTTCTCTGATGCTGCGCAGACATGCGTCAGCTCGCTTGACAATGGTTAAAAAAAAAGAATAAAAAAAAGAAAAAAAAGGATGCTAATTATTTCCCTTAGGTTACAAAAGCTGCACTGTTTGTGTGATATTGCCTTCAGCATAAGATTTACTTTTTTGCAACCCTAGGAGATTCTTTACTGATATTGTCATAAAAGCCACTTTGTATTAGTATATATTTATTGTCTTTTGTGTATCTCATTGGTTAATGCCCTCATTATCCACTGTGAGTTGAAACAAACACAAAACTATTTTGTCAGGAGGTTGTACTGCATAAGCGAGATGCCAGCAGCTACACAGAGCAAAGCGGATTAGCACTCAAGCTGACAGGAGAGAGCTGGTTTGTGATGCCATGGTACATAAAGAAGATCGCCGTCACAAAACAGAGACAATGAAAACTGTTTCTGGGTCCTGTAGAGGGCATGATCACAGACATTTTAAGGTTTTAAAATATTTGTACTGTATAAAAAGTATTGCTCCAAAGACACAAACAAAGGACACTTCTGATCAATACAAATACCTGTATTATGTAGTTGTTAAGAATCCCTCCATGATACACAGGTATTCCATAAAAGAATAATATTCTACCCAATATATTGCACTGATCCAACTGGCTAAGCAGATGCAGAGTTTGATTCTATGGAAAGTGATTCTCTAAATACAGCTGTTAACTTTGGCTGAAACATACTTTCTTTTACATACATTGCACTTGTTATGTAAACATAGTACTCCATGAATGTTCAGAGTCCTGTGGTTATTTCACTCATGAGAAGAGCTGTAAACAACCCACTTGACCTGTGGGTTATTCCGCTTTCCTCATTTGTGGAATAACTACAGCACTCTATGCACTTTCATGGTGTATCTTATCCTATTATTTTTGTTTCAGTAACCATTTCAGCTGGAATAGTTAGTCAGCACAGCAAATAATGATCAAAGCAGAAATACAATAGGACATTTAATGGTCAAGAAATTAAGTATTTGTAAAATGTAGACGGTACCCCTTTAACTGCAGCTAGCATTAGCAGTAATGTCAGGGAACACTGCCTGGGTTTGGCACCAGGACAACATGAAGGCATGAAGATTACCGCCTACCATCTGGTGTGGTTCTGGACTGGCTCTTGAGCCTCAAGGAGGGTCTGAACCGGGTTCTGTCGTTAAAACTCCAGCTCTTCTGCACCTTGGCTGGACTGCCTTCCACTGTGATGTCAGCACTGGGCGACCGGCGACCCCCTATTGATGTCTGCCTGTTCTTAATACTCTGGCCTCTCGGACTGGCCATTCGCACCCGTTCCTTAAAGCTTAACTTCTGGCTACAAGAGAGGCAAAGGGAGAGGAATTCTTAGTAACTGGTTATCTGAAGCTTTTGATACTGATTTTTTTAATCAATATAGAATGATAGGCAGTTAACATGTTACAGGTAAAGATAGTGTAGTAGATGCGTTAACAACTGCATAGTGGTTATGCTGAACACCACCCACTGAATGGAGATGGACAGCTTTCCTTTTATTTTACATTATTAGTGATGGGCACCAATATCGATATTTTGATATCGTTCGATATCAATAATAATTTTAATATCGCAATATCGCGAGATTAAAAAACAAATTCATGTAAGCTCGTGGAGACATACTTTTTATTGCTAACACTGCTATTATGCAGTATAATCAAGTTTATTTTATATTAAGATACAAACCAATCATTGTCAGTTTTGTAGGCAAACATCACACACTAATGTATTATTTAACCACTGTATTCCAACGATCAATATTTAGGTACCAAACGCTATTTCCATGCTGCATTAAGCACTATTGGGCATCCGTTTTTTGAGATATGTGCATGAGTCAGCGGTTCAATGCATTTTGTCCATGTGATTACTTACATTATTATTAATGTATTTTTTAAATGTGAACTTTCGGCATTATAAATGAGATGTAATTTTAAAATATCAAAACACATCTCATAATAATGCAATATTCTGCATGACACCGTACTTAATATTTTTAGAGGTGTCGTGTGCCAGCACTTACATGCAGAGCAGCTGAAGATGCAGTTACTTCTGGATTGGCTAGAAAGTCTGTGCGCAATGAGGTATAGAAATATATCGGTTTTGAGGTGGCTGATGATGGAATAGTAAAACAATAGAACAAGACCTTGTTTTTCTCCATGGATATTGTGAAGCAAAGCACCACTAAGTTAAAGTAAGTTATTGCTTATCTTAGTAAATATCTGTTAATGTCTATATATGCAAGGCTATAGCCAGCTATGAGGCACGGACCTCGGTTAAAATCATACTAATACTTATTTATTTGAGCTCTCTTACATGTTGCTTTGCTGCAAAATAAAATGCAGTCCATCCCTCTTTGTAATTAAATTCCCTGCTGATATCTACAGCTGTGCTCTTCAAACTCTTTTACTGTCATTGCAGACTACAGCAACACCATATGGCCCAGTTCATACCAACAAAGCTGTTACTGTTAGTTAAACGTGTTCAAATGGCTTCGAAACAACCAAGGATTATTATCATTTTTTTTTACAAGGTGAAGCAAAATAATAATGCTGATTTAAAACGAAGTATCAGCTTAATAATAAGGTATAGCATAAAACCTTGGTAGCCCCCAGTTTAGTGAACCCAATTCCAAACGGCTTGTAAACTGCAGTCTAGTGAACCTGGTTTATGTTCATTTTAACAATTCTATGCAATAGTTTACAGGACCCAGGTTGTGAATATTATCATTTTAGGTAGGGGTTTGGGGGCTTGCCTTCGATAAACACTGTAGGTTACTATACATAAGTGCCTTGTGATTTTTCATGGCTGGCTAGATATATATATATATATATATATATATATATATATATATATATATATATATATATATATATATATATATATATATATACACAGCTCTGGAAAAAATTAAGAGACCACTGCAAAATTATCAGTTTCTCTGGTTTTACTATTTATAGATATGTGTTTGGGTAAAATGAACATTTTTGTTTTATTCTATAAACTACTGACAACATTTCTCCCAAATTCCAAATAAAAATATTGTCATTTAGAGCATTTATTTGCAGAAAATGACAACTGGTCAAAATAACAAAAAAGATGCAGTGTTGTCAGACCTCGAATAATGCAAAGAAAATAAGTTCAGATTCATTTTTAAACAACACAATACTAATGTTTTAGCTTAGGAAGAGTTCAGAAATCAATATTTGGTGGAATAACCCTGATTTTCAAGCACAGCTTTCATGAGTCTTGGCATGCTCTCCACCAGTCTTTCACATTGATGTTGGGTGACTTTATGCCACTCCTGGCGCAAAAATTCAAGCAGCTCGGCTTTGTTTGATGGCTTGTGACCATCCATCTTCCTCTTGATCACATTCCAGAGGTTTTCAATGGGGTTCAGGTCTGGAGATTGGGCTGGCCATGACAGGGTCTTGATCTGGTGGTCCTCCATCCATACCTTGATTGACCTGGCTGTGTGGCATGGAGCATTGTCCTGCTGGAAAAAACAATCCTCAGAGTTGGGGAACATTGTCAGAGCAGAAGGAAACAAGTTTTCTTCCAGGACAACCTTGTACTTGGCTTGATTCATGCCAAAGCTGCCCGATTCCAGCCTTGCTGAAGCACCCCCAGATCACCACTGATCCTCCACCACTTTCACAGTGGGTGTGAGACACTTGTAGGCCTCTCCAGGTCTCAGTCTAACCATTAGATGACCAGGTGTTGGGCAAAGCTAAAAATTGGACTCATCTGGGGGTGCTTCAGCAAGGCTGGAATCGGGCAGATTTGTCTTTGTGAAGGACGCATGAATCAAGCCAAGTACAAGGTTGTCCTGGAAGAAAACTTGCTTCCTTCTGCTCTGACAATGTTCCCCAACTCTGAGGATTGGTTTTTCCAGCAGGACAATGCTCCATGCCACACAGCAAGGTCAACCAAGGTGTGGATGGAGGACCACCAGATCAAGACCCTGTCAAGGCCAGCCCAATCTCCAGACCTGAACCCCATTGAAAACCTCTGGAATGTGATCAAGAGGAAGATTGATGGTTACAAGCCATCAAACAAAGCCGAGCTGCTTGAATTTTTGCGCCAGGAGTGGCATAAAGTCTGGTGGAGAGCATGCCAAGACGCATGAAAGCTGTGATTGAAAAACAGGGTTATTCAACCAAATATTGATTTCTGAACTCTTTCTAAGTTAAAACTTTAGTATTGTGTTGTTTAAAAATGAATATGAACTTATTTTCTTTGCATTATTCGAGGTCTGACAACACTGCATCTTTTTTGTTATTTTGACCAGATGTCATTTTCTGCAAATAAATGCTCTAAATGACAATATTTTTATTTGGAATTTGGGAGAGAGAAATGTTGTCAGTAGTTTATAGAATAAAACAAAAATGTTAATTTTACCCAAACACATACCTATAAATAGTAAAACCAGAGAAATTGATAATTTTGCAGTGGTCTCTTAATTTTTTCCAGAGCTGTGTGTATATATATATATATATATATATATATATATATATATATATATATATATATATATATATATATAATACTTTTGTAAGTAATCAGCAAAAGTTGGGACACCTGTAGGAATTGTTAGCATCAACTTTCAAGGCTTAATTTACTTCTATTGCTGCAGAACAGCTGTAAGTTGTTAACCCATTACTTGTTCCCTGAAAAAGGCCTTTTTGTATAACTCTGAAATGTACATTATTTTTCAGTTTTTGGTAACCTAAACTTTTTTTTTTTAACCTCTGGCAGTTTACCGCTTACCTTTATACCATTTCAGGTTATTCACTGGACTTGAACTGCTTAAATTTCAATAAAAACTGGAAAAATGGGGGTGTTCTAAAACTTTTGACCGGCAGTGTGTGTGTGTGTGTGTGTGTGTGTGTGGTGTGTGTGTATATATATATATATATATAATATTGCAATTATGTTACTATATATTTTCTGTGTTTTGGAAGACTTTGATATTATCGATATCAAAATACATTCACAGTGTCGATATACAATTTTCATATCGTTGCCCACCACTAATCATTATTATTATTATTGTTTTAATAATCAAAAACTGCTCAATGCCGCATTACAGTGTATGCGCAGTGCTGTTCTGTGTTTGCATGTTTTTTCTTTTTTTTTTAGATGCAGGCAGCAGGTCTTGAAATGTTTCTAAATGGTTTATTGCTGAAAGTGAAACTATTAAACTATCAAGCTTAATTGACTTAACAGGACTTAATATGGCTATTAGTCTCAGTGTACAATAATTTGAAATAAATGAGAAATTGCCCCGGTTAACATCAGATAACATGCAATCAAGGCACCAAATGCATACTGCTTGTAGCATGCAAGTTGCACTAGCACGATTTCCTTCAATCCTCAGTCAACAGATACACACATTTAAATAGCCTTAAATATATACTATGTTATAATATATCATTGTCAATGCTCACTGAACTTTAATCTACAGCATATAGCAGGGAAACCTGACAGAGATGCCAGTCAGCACTGAATGTAGCTTGAAGTCTGTCAGAGGCTATTTGCTCGTTGAATTCTATCTAATACACGGGTAGAATATTCTGCATGACACTGATGGACCTGAAACATAAAAGAACACCCAGAAGAGGGCTAGCAGCATGGAAGCAATGATGAGTTAGGATTTATGAGCCAAGCAAGAGCGATAAATCCTTGAACCAGGGGTGTGCAATTTAAAAAAAAAACAACCCAAAAAACGTGTTGTCCTTCTTAAAAATCTGCTTGCCCCAAAACACACACAAAAAAGTTGACTATAACTTGTAGGATTTTGGTTTTATTTAACAGAACACAATCAATCAGTTAGTGATTACAGGGGAAAATCTAGCCTTGTAGCTTGATGGGTTCAGTAAATTCTTCAAGCTACACATTCTTCCCTTTGATCCCGCCTCACCTCAATAAATGGATAACATACTTTAAGGAACTGTTCCTTTCAATGCAGTTTGGAACACATTTGCTAGTAAATGTAAGTATCATACTAAGAGTACAACTATAATAAGCAATACATGGGAGTTATTGAAATATAAAAATAGCGTCTGCCTGTTTTTTTTCCCCCACTTTCTCTATAAGCGGAATCCAACTCCTGATGTACAGGGGTTTTAGTTTATTGCATCACAGATATGAAATATTTGCCAACTATTACTTCTGCTTTGTGGAATTCTGATTTTTCTTGATGTTCTTTCAGTTTTGTAACTGATGAACCCCAGATTATTAAAGGTCTTGTGTATAACCTGTCAGGTTTCTCTGCATTTTTTACTGTTTGTCTACCAAAATGCACGCAATATTTGCAGTAGGCTCCATCATTTTCTTATTTATTTTTTTAAATTTAGACGTTGCCAATTATTTTTTTATTTTCTCCCAATTTGAAATTGAATTATTTAGGCTCAGCTCACTGCTACCACCCCTACGCTGACTCGAGCGACGAAGATGAAATGTGTGCCGTTAGCCGACTGCTTCTTTACACACTGTGGATTCAGTGTAGGAGGACAATGCAGCTCCCAGGCAGCTATCAGGCAAGCCTGCAGGTGCCCAGCCAGACTACAGGGGTCGCTGGTGTGGTGAGCTGAGGACACCTGGGTTGACGCTCAGCCAATTGAGAACTACCAATTGGGAATTACCGACTACGGTCGGCTGTGGAATAGCCCAGACTTGAACCGGCGATGTCCAGGCTATAGGGCGCATCCTGCACTCACGCAGGTGCTTTTACTGGATGCGCCACTCGCTATTTTCCTCTCTAATGTCTTGTCCCACGATGGCTAGCTGGAACACTGCTGCAACTCCTGGTTTTATACCCTGCTGTTTTTTTTTTGTTTTGTTTTTTTTGGGAGGGCCATTCATTGCCACGAGATTTACAGTCTTTATTTTAGTGTACAGATAATCTCATATACAAGAATTTCATTTCAATCATAAACAGACTATTTGTCAATCTTCATGTTTTAAGAGTTTCATAAATCGATGGATTGTACATGTCCAATAAATAACTAACATCGCTTCTGTTTAAATCTAGTAAAAAAAATAAATAAAATAATATAGTGTTTATATCTAAATAAAAAATGTAAACATGGTAAATATCAAACTAGGTTAGCAACACTAAAAACTAAAGAAAAAAAAATCATTACATTTTTTGTCAAGTTTGTCTTGAAATGCCTCTAAACAGTAAACACCCCAAGAAGTACATGCATTATAGGTTGCTTATTATAATAAGCTCCTGTTAGTTTAAGAATACACAACAGTTTTTTATAATCTTCTAATACCTTAGCGAATATGATGTTTTTTTTTTTCTTTTGTTTGAAACTTTACTAGATTGCTGCATTTAAATGCCAGTTTCATGCATTATGAAAGCAGTATCAGTTTATAAAAAACGTAAATACCGGTAATGCCTCAAGTTTAAAAGATTAGTCTGCGCGTTGCCAGAGGCTCTCAGGCAGCCATTTCTGGGGTTCTTTGTAGCCAATAGAAGATCAGCTTCTTTCAATCAGAAGCGATAAGGGTGGGACATAAACACTTTCACAGTTTAGTTTTCATAAAGTTGCATGGCTCTCTAGAAATATACCCAGAGCAAAAATAAATAAATAAAAACTACTTGTCCAACTGGCAAAGCATAACGGCAAAACTTGTTGTCCCTCACACAAGTCTTGTTGTCCTGATACGAATTGCACACCCCTCTAGAATGGTTATAAAACCCTGATGTACTTGACTCTGCGTAACATTTCAGCATATGGGTGACAGACAAAGACAAATACCACGAGGGGGGAACATAAAGCTTCCCTGAAATGAAGTAAAACTGCAGATATCTAATCAATCTGTTTCACAGCCCTTTAAAGAAACCAAAAGGAAGATGGATGTGCTATGCCTGCCTTTCTGTTACACAAACCCAGATTAAAGCGCTCAGTTCTTGATCAAGCAAAGCACATGCAACAGGCACTGGCAGGCAGCAGGCAATTATGGGTTACTAAGAGGGACCACATCAATGGTTTCAATCATTCAACAATTTTCCACACACATATATATATATATATATATATATATATATATATATATATATATATATATATATATATATATATATATATATATATATATATATATATATATTATAATTATATATATATATATATATATATAATATATATATATAAATATATAAAACACTTGAAAAGACCAAAGTGGATTCCATTTCTCTGATATCTGCTCTTCAGGTGAAGGTCCCAAGATATCAACATGTGATATTGACTTTCTTATTTTGAAATGTTGATATACTGTTAGCTAACACACTTTGTTTTTGGTTTTCAATCTTTGTAGGGGATATACCTTCAGCTCCTGTATTAGACTGTTTCACGTCTGTTATATTTGGAAACTAGAGGATGTATTTCCTTCTCTGACAAGTCTCTGCACACTGAATATGTAAAAGAATCTCCATCATGAGAAACATTTATGCTTTATGTGTACTCTTAATCTGAACTTGGTAAAGTTTACAGGAAACTTCCAGGGGAATAACACATCCCCCATGGTCCAGGGTTTGAAAATACATTATACCAGTTGCTCCTTTGTACACTGGAACACATTCCAAACCTCAAGAAAGTGTGCATAAATGTTGCCACAGAACAGGGAAATGACAGGCGACTGTGTTTGTCTAGTTTCTAGTTGCTCTTTGGACTGCTTCACTGCAGACCCTGAATCCTCTTGCAACCTTTCTTCATCATTAGCTTTTACCTGTTTAATTCTGTACCCACCTGTTTATGTGTTGCGTGTGTGTGTGTGTTGTTTGTGTGTGTGCCTTCATGGAAAAGTGAGACAAAATTAGGACTGATCCACAAGCCTCATATGAGCATTTCCAATGATAACATACATATCACTTAATTAAAACTGAGCAATTAAACTGGCCTCATAAACCCAACCCACAATATTGTTACAGTTATCTACTTAAATTTATCTCTATACATGTATTATATGTATTTGTAGAAGCCAGAACATTAGGTTATTATCATATCCCTGGTTCCCTGAAATAGAAATGTAACAGTTACTGTATGGGTATGTACCGCTTAAAAGACCCGAAACTGAATAAGATATATGAAACCTGCCCACAAAGCCTGTGATGCAGACATGGCCCACTGCCTGGCCCACCTACCTGTCATTCTTTCTTCAAGCCTGCTGCAATCATGGACGCAGCGACCTTGAAGGTTAACGGTTCTATTTCAGGGAGCCCTGGTTATGATAATAACCTAACGTTCCCTTTCAAGTATGAAATGTAACCACTACAGTATGGGTGAGTGCACCAAAGCCATAACAAGGGCAAGATTGGAGAACTACTGGAATGCTACTAAGCTAAGCCTATGGTTGTGTTGTAAGGGTTGAATGAGAAGCTGCCCTTAATACTAGTTCCAAACCCAGGGTTTTGATGATCCACGACATTCAGTCTGTAGAACCTAGTAAAGGTATGGGGAGTAGCCCACACCGCTGCATTGCATATGTCCTTGAAAGATGCACCCTGGGATAAAGCCCACGAAGTTGCCATGCCCTGGTGGAGTGGGCAGTGAGCTTTTCCAGAGGGGGCAGGTTGGACATCTCATAGGCAGTCCAGACTGTGTCTGCTATCCATTTGGACAGCCTCTGCTTAGACCCAATGGAAGGGTCTGGGAAGCTGCTATCATCAAGCCCCAAAGACTCTGTTGAGCTAAAAGAGCTCTAAACAGGCGAATATTCTCTATACTCTTTCGTTAGAGTGCACAGCATGGACCTGGAGTCCAAGCACTCCTAGACAGGAGGTTGTCTGAGAAGGTTTGAGCTGGCTCTTCACATGATTCACTGGAAGGCACAACCGTTGAAGGTGGCCGGTGACATGTTCTGCGTGGGCCTCTGCCTGTGATGGAGACTGGGCACAAATGAGCAAGTCATCCAGATAATTGAGCACTCTGATGCCTTGAGTCTCAAAGAAGCCAGGATAGCGTCTATGACACAGTGCATATTAAAAGCGACTGACTATAATACACCCCCCTTTAAAAAGTAAAAGTAATTAAAATAAGATATATTTTCAATAAGTATTGTTACTAGCTGATATATATTTCAATTGTATGGTGTTCATATTAGGACATCTTCGTATGTCAGGCAAAAAGGAGTCATTATTTGCTCCCTCCTCTGTATTTTCCTCCTCCCTCCTCCGAAACTCCCTCTCCTCCGTCCTCTAATTACTTAATTAGACCAATAATTGGTAATAATTGGTCCAATTAAATAATTTAGGGCACAATTGGAACAAAAGCCAGGGGGGACACCGTCCCTCCAGGAACAGGATTCCCCACCCCTGCTCTAAAACTCCCTCCGTCATGCTCCCTCCTCCCTCCCTTATCATTTTTGTTGGTCTGATGAGATCAGCCAATAAAGAACCATTTTCAACTCTTACGCGTTTTGGAGCATGACAGAGGGAGGAGGGATTTTTACAGAATGAATGAGGGAGTTTCAGAGGAGGGAGGATGGAGATTCAGAGGCGAGAGGAGGGAGTTACAGAGGAGGGAGTTTCAGAAGAGGGAGGATGGAGATTCAAAAGCAGGAAAAAGAAGTTCAAAGGAGGGAGCACATAATGACTCCTTTTTGCCTGACGTAAGAAGATGTCCTAATACGGACACCATACTACTGCTTTGTTTAGTTTGTCAGTAGGTGGAAATACTAGCTCCAGCATTACCCTGAATGCCACTGCAGTCTGTAAACCACTGCAAGCAGCGTAATGCAGAGCGTGAGAAAACTGAAATTAGAAAGTGTAAATCTTTTATTTTACAGGTAAGATAGTCATCCCACTTAAACATACATGCTTTGTAAATGTATTCTAAGTAATCTGGGTTGGATATTGTGAACTTTCAGTGTGTACTAAAGAATATCAAACAAGGATTAAAATGTAGTTTGTTTACCATGCACTCACTGTAATGGAGGTCAATGGGAAAAGTGAAGGCCTAGTAGACCAGTGTTTTGAAATGTTGACTGTGGTTAAAGATGCTGTATTTTTAATGTAAATATGACTTTAGTAAAAAAGTCAGTAGTTATACGCAATATTGGTTTCACTGTTATTGTTTAATTAGTATCTATTATTAATATGTATGGTAGTAGACATATCCACTTCTGGTGAAACGTGTTCGGTATACATGTGCTCCAGTGCTGTATGTATAGGCCCTAGTGGAATTTAATTGTAACATGAAAAAGTACTTATGGCATATTATTTTGTTGAATTAAGCACAATGCTAAAATATATTTGATATCATTTAGACTGACAATTGCTAAATGCAAAATTAAGAATGATAACTAACATTGGAATACCTAAACTGTGAAAGTTTATATGTTTCTGAATAGGTTATACTGGCCTATGCTCTAAAAGTAATTACTGGAGGAATAATATTCAGACACAGATGCATTTCCTGGTTATGTACTGTTGTATATAAATATTAAGTATGCTGATTAACTGTAAATTAATTTGTTTCTAAAAGTGAATACATGTCTGAGTGTTGCAGTCTGTTAACTACGGCAAGCAGCGTAATGCAGAGCACAAGAAAACTGAAAATAAATAATAACAATGCAACACTTCCATGCACTTTGAGAAGGCATGGGGAGCTAGGAGAGGCCAAATGGCAAGACACGCAACTTGTACGTTGTTCCCTGAAAGGCGAACCACAGGTACTTCTTGTGTGCTGGTTTTATGGGGATGTGGAAATAGGTGTCCTTGAAGTCCACCGTGGTGAACCAGTCGTCTGGCCTGATTGGCTGCAACAGCTGTTGCACTGTCAACATCTTGAACCGCCTTTGGCTCAGATACATGTTGACCTGTCTGGAGTCGAGGATTGGTCTGAGGACACCATCCCGCTTGGGCACAAGGAAGTACCGGGAGTAGAACCCTTCCTCCAACTGGAGGGGGTCTATTATGCAAATAGCCAGGCGTATTTTGGGCATCCAACAGCAGTGCTTTGTCCCCGTAAGGCATGCGTGCTTGGGAAAGTCAATACTGCCTACGCGCAGCTACTCCCTACTGCTTGCCGGTGGAGCTTTAACACACGTAGTAGGTTCTTATTAACCAGGTGCAGCTTATCAATCTGTTGTGGAGAGGGCCGGTGACTCAGAAAGGGACCTCAGCAAATGGGACTGGTAGACAACCAGAATGCTATTATAATTGCCTAGCTGTGCGGTGAATGAACTGGCTGCATAGGCATGCTTGAGGAGCAGCTCTGAGACCCGGCACTGCTTGTTGGGGCAGGTAGCGTCCTTGGACAGGAAAATTAGACACCTGGATCAAGGTGGCGATTGAAGCCTCTACTGGTGGAAAGTGCATCAAGGGTGTCCATTGACCGGGGAACAGTAGGAGTTGTAGCTGGATGATCCCAGAACGAAAAGAGAAAATCTGGGTCAACTTGGGGGAATGTGGGAGAGGCGGTAGGCTCATCTTCAAAAACTGACTGTTTTGCCTTCTGTAGGCCAGGCCACTTGCAAGATTGCAGTGACCCTCTTAATCAGCATTAGAAGCTCTGCCGACAGGGAGAGCTTAGCTGCCGGGGAAGTACCGTCAGATTCCACATCATCCAACGGAAACTGGTTCGCCCTCCTCCTCAGAGGCGGCGATGGACAGGGTGTCCTTCTGTGGCAAATCTGCGCTCATAGTCCATTGGGGCCCCAAGGGGACAAGCGGGGCAGACGGTGCCGAACGTTCACGCAGTAATTCTGTGAGAAATGTTCCTTGGTGGGAAACAGCAGCCCAAAGGTTTTCCATCTACTCTGAGACCACCAATCTCTGGGAATGCCCTCAGGGGAGGAGAAGGAAAAGCAGAGAAAGATGAGGAAGACCATGAAGGGTTTCCTGCCAGGGCTACTTTCCTGAGGGTCCAAACTCGGTTCTGTGATGGTTCAAAGTCAACGTGAATAGTCGTGTACAGGGATGCCTACCTGTACAGGCCACTGGAAAAGCCACTCAGTCAGTATGACACACGAGACTGTGCGAAGCCTGCTTGTTCGAGGTACTAACATTCTTTGCAATGGTGATGCAAAGGCAGTCACCAAAACGGCATCAAGTTACTGTGGATGAGATTGCAAGCAATCACAGCCGAAGTGCATATCTTGGTCCTGTGCTGTGCTGCTGAGCCCAGTAGCTGTGCGCATAGTATATGTAAAAAAACACAGAAATATATACACAAGAGAACATTTTTTCTCCACAAAAAACAGTAATTAAAAAAATTACAGTTAATATTATATAAAACATCTCATATTTGCTACCTGAGGGAAGAGCACAAAGTCAGCTGACTTATGTTGCTGGATCCCTGGGAAGGAGTGACTCGAGCCGCTGGCTTCACGAGTGACACAAGATTGCAGTCGGACTTACAACATGCTGCAGTGCACAATATACGTGAAATTAGTAATAAAAACACAGTGTAATAATATTGCTTCATATTTGTGTAAACACAATAATTGTGAGAAAAAACTAGATAGGCAACAAGTACTTATTTGAACCAGGCTCTGGTCAGGAAAAATGGCCCCGGGGTCTGTGAGCGCAGTACATTTATGCCCTCAGTGGCGGGCCATGACTGCGTCACAGATGCTGTGAGCAGCTTTGAAACATCTGATTCAGATTTAGGGTCTTTAAGAGGTAAATAACAATATGGTAATGGTTAAATTTTGCACTTGAAAGGGAATCCACCTTGTTTTACAAATTGATTTTAAGTTTTCATTTATAAATGAAACACCTTCCTTTTAAGGTTTTATATTTGAGGCAGCTCAATCCCTGCTGGTTCATATAGGTGAGGCAGGGCTACCTCTTGGTTGTTACTGTTCACTTCTATGTATGTTAGGCATAGGTTAAACATTCTTTTTTTATTCAAATTGAGTAAAATCTAAGGCGTACGTTTTTTGGACTATTTCAGATGCTATTAAAAGATTAAACACATTTTTTATCTCGAAGTTTGTTAGAATTTTAGTTGCAACACATACATGTGTTATAATGAGGATTTATAATTGGATTTATGTGGAGAATAAATGTTGAGTACTACTACTATTAATATTATTTATTATTATTATTATTATTATTATTATTATTATTATTATTATTATTATATTGAAAGGGAGGCACAGCTCAAATAACAGTACATATCAGCAATAAAAAGCTGAAGTAGTAAAAGGTTTAGGACTGCTTGAAAGCATATTTATTAATAAACTGATCAAAGTATAGACATGTTGGGTCCTTTAAACTGCCTGCTTGTATAATTCTTGCTGGGCTCAGCATGGCTTTGCAGAACTGCTGCAGTATTTTCAGCTACAGTGTTGCTTCTCAGAATCTTCCTGCAGGTTTATAAACTGCAAATAAGTGCAATGCACCGCATCTTTAATTTATTCATGCCGGACAGTGTGTAAAAATGTTTATGTGCTATGTCACAATGATTTTTTTTTCAAAACCATTTAGCTTGATTTGAAAAATTGATAAAAACAATATTATGGCAGACAGCCACTGATTGCTCCCTGGAGTACTGTAAGCTATGAGATACTGTTTCTGGCAAGAAAGATACACGGGCCAGTGAAGCCCAGCTGAGGCAAACACCATCACTCCTGGCATGTAGTCCCGCAGCTCCGAACTAATGAACTGAATCAGACAGGGGCTCCACAGGCCAGATCCGAGAGGATGCTCCTATATAGCAGTAACAAGTGGAAGTCATCATTCAAGCCTAGCGAACCTTATTTTGCACCACAAATGAATGGTTGCGTATCATGAGCACAGAACTAGCATTGCAGTAATCTGTGAGGCCCTAAGGACATTTGCTTATCCATGTGACATTCGTGTTGGTTCGCCCTCTGTTGTCATTGGATTTTCCTTAAAATTCCCCATTACTGTAATCCTCTTCATGCCCCAGGCAAGTCCATCCTTGCTGGGCACTGCAATGGGGCTTGTTAAAAAGATTCTGAATTTGAAGAAAGTCAAAAAACAAGAATTATACCTTTATTGGCTGCGTGACACAAAAAATAACACAAAGGGTCTTTAATCAGGAAAAGCCGTCCTGTCTTAGTAGGCCCAAATAATAATAATTGTTTGTAACAAATGATGTACAATAAAGGTATCATTCTTCTTTTTTTTTTCTTTACTTCTCTTCAGAATCAAAGTTGCAAGGGCTGGTTGGTACTGTCTGTGTGTGTGTGTGTGTGTGTGTGTGGGGGGGGGGGGGGGGGGGTTGGGGGTTGCGTATACGTATTTACTGTTCACTTAGGGCAGGCAACAAGCAGAAAGGAAAACAACAAGCAGTTAAAAAAACAAAAAAAACACCAAATCAAGAAAAAGTCCCTCTGGAAGGGGGAAGTGGGAAGGCACTTAGAAGAGGTATTGTAATTGATCATGCACCTGCTGTTAGTTTGCATTCTCAAAGATCATGTGACTGGAGGGGATGCTGGGTACCTATGTCTCCGTGACGTGTACATCCTGAAGAGCTTCTGTTTATTACAAAAAAGCTTACTAGGAGTGAGGGGAGATAGAGGTCCACATTACTTGTCATTTCACTAAGAAAACGGATACCTTTACAAAGACCAACAGTAAAGCAGCTGATTCATTGTTGGTTAGGCATTCAGGGTTAAACAGAAACAAAACAGCTGTCATTGTTTCAGCTGTGTGTTCTTGTTGTGTCTGCATATCCATACGGTCCAGTTAACTTGCCTTAAATACAGGAAACACATACTGTACAAAATTCACAAAATGCATTTTCTGCACAACTATATGCCAATTACTCTAACTGAAATAATAACTAGAAAAATTTACCCTAAAGGTATATGTTTAATAAAAACAAAGAAACAAATAAATAAATAAATAATCTTATCCCAGCAAACTACTACAGCAGTAGTTTTTAGCAAGACATTTAAAAGACATTTAGGTTCCAATTAGTCTACAAATATTAAACACAGTTTTATAAATGTGCTTATTTAAAGTTTACAAGAAGGATTTGTACAGTATTGTACAAATTATATTAGTATCAGAGTCTACAGGGTTTAGTTCTTATGCCTACATTGGGGTTCTGCTTTGCGAAAAAGGAAAACAATGCATTTTATTTAACATGGTTCAGTTGTAGGAGGGAGGAAGTCTACAATGAGGAACAGGTCATTTCTGCGAGCCCAAAGAGGTCTGTAGCAGTAGCTGATGAACATTTAATAACACTTCTCACAAGGTTCTAGAAGACCTCCTCTAGGCACTGGTGCTGATTTCATGAGTAACTTAAATAAACCACTAATGGAAAAAGTCATTCATCAAACAGCTACACAGACTGGACAGCATAATCTCTGAAAGTGTACACATGACAAATGCCGAGGTTGTGCAGTTTAAACATGTTGGAGAAGCAGGGGACCTTGCTAGCTTCAGTGCTATCTAATATTTCAGTATCTCATTTTAAAGGTTATGGCTCTGACAGCTGAAGCTCTGTTGGAGATACCCCTTTTATTAAAGCCAAGTTCATAAACTTCTAATAACACATCCTGCCTGGCACAGGCAGACTAAACAGTTGGAACAGTTAAAGATGTTTCATATTTTTGTTTTTCCATTTCACTTTTGATTTGGGGCAAAACTTTGAGCCATTATAGAAGCCCCAGATGCACTGAGATGATCATGCCCAGAACTTGTTCGTGGGCAATTCAGTAGATAAAAGGCTACAAGTAAACTTTCAACCAGTATTGTTGTAATATCAAGTGAGGGGGCATCTAACATCAATTTAATTTGCCTCACTTCAATTTACTTAAAAAAAGAGATTCCTTTTGTGAAACAAAATAACTAATAAAGATAATCACAGAATCCAAAATAAATTTATAATAAATTTTTAATAAATTCCAGGAAATGGAAATGTAACAAACCTGCCAGAAGTCTCCCCTTGGTCTCTCCTTCAGTTGTTAGTAAACAAAGGAAAAGGGACAAAGTTAAATAGATTAATTATTATAATCATTGTCACACCAAAAAAAAAAAAAAAAAAAATAGAAATACAACATAATAAACATATATATTGAGAAGTCACCGTCAATATATTCACTTGTTACTGTTATACATGAATAAACATTAAAAAAAAACAAAAACAAAACAAAACAAACCAAACCATCAAGCACAAACCTCCAGGCAAGCAAAACAAAGGGATCCATGAACATTCAGAGAAGACCATTCATAGTCAGTTCAGCAAGACAAACTACAACATTCCGCCCGCAACAAACACGAGCAGACATGCGCATAATGCATAATACATACCAAGGCAGACTGACTGAGCTGGGAAAGCTTTGATTGAAAGGACAGAAATAACGAGGAATCCGCAAATTTTGTGTTTATATTATTTGGGAGGTGAAAACTAAATATTTCCTTCCAATCTGAGCTGAGGAAATGTTATATGTTAATTACTAAATATTTTTAAAACAGAAGGGTTTTATAAATATATTTTTGAGCTATTAGTTTGATTTTAAATCTGTTAGTTGCTTGGTCTATGTATTTTTCAGCAGATGGTACCCCCAATATTTCCAGGCTCCACCATTACCTGACCTACAGTTACATGAAAACAAATGTTGTCAGCATTCCCTCTTCTACAGTACTTATAGGAAGTATTCACCCTCCTTGGACGTTTTCACAGTTTGTTGTGTTACAACCTGATATCGTGATGCATTTAAATAGGATTTTTTTTCCCTCTGATTTACAACCTACTCAACACTTTCAATGTATGAAAAAGTGTGTGTGTGTGTGTGTGTGTGGGGGGGGGGGGGGGGGGGGGTGAAAAAACAAATAAATAAAATATAAAAAACTGAAATGTCTTCATTAGGTAAGTATTCACCTCCTTTGCTGTGACACTCCTAAATAAGCTCAGGTGCAACCAATTGCCTTCAGAATTCATACAATAAGTTAAATGGAGTCCATCTGTGTGCAATTAAAGTGGTACATATGATTTCAGGTTAAATACACCTGTCTCTGTAAGGTCCCACAGTTGGGTAGTGCATTCAAAGCAAAGATACTACCATGAAGACCAAGGAGCTGTCAAAACAACTCAGGGATAAAATTGTGGAAAGGCACAGATCAGGCGAGGGGTATAAAAAGATTTCAAAGGCTTTGAATATCCCTTGGAGCAGAGTCAAGTAGATCATTGAGAAGCTGAAGGTATACGGCACCACCCAGTATCTGCTTAGACCAGACAGTCCTCGCAAACTGAGCAGCCGGGTAAGAAGGACATTGGTCAGAGAATCCACCAAGAGGCCAATCACAACTATGAAAGACCTACAGCATTCCATGTCTGAGATGGGAGAAATTGTCCATTTGTCAACAATAGCTGAGGTACTCCACAAACATGGCCTGTATGGAAGAGATGCAAGAAGGAAGCCATTTCTGAAAAAAGCCCATTAAAATCCTGCTCGGAATTTGCAAAAAGGCAAGTGGGAGACTCTGAAAACATGTGGCAAAAGAAAATGAAACTATTTGGCCTAAATGCACAGCGCTATGTCTGCCGCAAACCCAACAAAGCACATCACCCAGGTAACAACCACCATCCCCATTGTGAAGCATGGTGGTGGCAGCATCATGCTATGGGGATGCTTTTCATTGGCAGGGACTGGGAAGCTTGTCAGGGTAGAGGGCAAAATGGATGGAATGGAGTTAAATACAGGCAAATCCTTGATGTAAACCTGCTTCAGTTTGCAAAAGACCTAAGACTGGGATGAAGAGTCACCTTTCAAAGGACAATGACTCCAAGCACACAGCCAAAGCGACATTGGAGTGGCTTAAAAACAAGAAAGTGAATATCCTAGAGTGGCTCACTCAAAGCCCAGACTTGAATCTGATTGAGAATCTTTGTCAAGACTTGAAGATTGCTGTCCACCAACAATCCCCATCCAACTTGACAGAGCTTGAACTATTTGCCAAGAAGAATGGGTGGATATTGCACGATCCAGGTGTGCAAACCTGATAGAGACTTACCCCAAAAGACTCACAGCTGTAATTGCTGCCAAAGGTGGTTCTAGCAAGTATTGACTCCGGAGGGTGACTATTTATCTAACCAAGACATTTCAGTTTTTTTTATATTTCATTAACTGTTGTTTCACAATAAAAATTCTCTTGCCTCTTCAAAATGTTGAGTATTTTGTGTAAATCAAAGGGAAAAAAAAATCCCATTTAAATGCATCACAATTTCAGGTTGTAACACAACAAACTGTGAAAACGTCCAAGGGGGGTGAATACTTACTATAAGCACTGCATCTGCTGAGTTCATTAAGAGGAGGCGATGTCTTTCTGGGAGTGTTATAACATCTGTTCTTACCTTGGACTTTTATTAACTGTACGCAACTCCAGAGGCAGGCATTGGTTGGTGCCAAGCTATATCCTGTGAAATGGTCTGAACAGTGTGTATAGGGCCAATGTGGGAACTTTGGGCAAATATTATGGACTCATGATACAGTATGTCTGAATGGGAGCCTGGACAATATTGGATTGTTTGATGGCTGTGACCCTTTTTAATAAAAAGGCTACAAAAAAAACAACAACAAAAAAAATACAATAAAAGAAGAGAGATAAAGCTACAGAAAGAGACAGATCAAACAGAAATACCAGGTATTCAAAAGCTACAGGAACACAGACACCAAGTACAACATCAGCTGCCATATTTGTACCTACTTTGTAGGGCTGCAGGTATGCAAGGCCTTCAAATGAGGCTTCCAGGTAGCAATGGAAACCGAGTTCTCATCAGCCGCATAACTACGCCATACACACTACGTGCAGGATATACAAACAAAAAAAAAACAAGGCCAGAGGGAGCAGGGATAAAACAAAAAAAAATTGAAAAGCAGATTAGTAAAAACCAGTACAAGTCATGGCTTTATCATCATTCATAGCACTGATACATGCCTGAGTGGAGGGAGAACACTTTCATAGTATCGCCAGGTGGCATTCAGGTACATTCGGCTGGCATCAGTGGAGTAAAACCGCCAAGCAGCCTGGTACAGGGGGAAGAGATACAAAAGGCACAAAGGAACCACAACACATGAAGCACAATGGCAAAACAAGATTGTCACACATTTGCTTTCGTCAGGGGTGTTTCTGGTGGCTTGCCTGATAAACAATTATTTTTATTCCATTTCAGTGGGGACAAAACACAGGGCGAACAGCACATCCTTGTAAGTACAATGACAATACATATGCATTTCTCACCATCCCTTTCCATTATTTAGTACCTGATATCTTGGAAAAGAATGGCAGGAATAGGATGGTAGCTTATGTTGGTCAGTGGAGAAAATGTAGGCATTGTGTGTGTGTGTGTGTGTGTGTGTGTGTGTGTGTGTGTGTGTGTGTGTGTATATATATTATATATATATATATATATATATATATATATATATATATATATATATAAATATATATTGCAACATTTGCACTTAGTTTTACTTTATATAAATGCATATTTGTAACACTCATTAACTTGTGATTTAATTCTATTGCTTCCATAAATAACATTTAACACTAAATCTCCACCAAAGCTTTATCAGTGCACAAAATGGATGGAAAAAAAGATTCCCATTGCACAGAAATTAGAGCCATTATTTTTATTTTGTATCCACAAATTAGCTATGCCACTTTAATTAGTCACACCCACCTAAGCTTTCCTAGGTGGAGGATAAATAGGCTGCATTCACACTGGGTCAGTTTCAAATGGACTTGGTCTGATTCGTTTATTTTAAAACAATGTATCAGTGTCCTTGCTGTTCACACTTATCTGCGAGCAAAGGGACTGAGTTCATCTGGATGAGAGCTAAAGCTTTTCTTTTCTGGTTTTTTGATTTTTTTTTTTTTAGTTAGTTTGTTTTCACAATGGTTTGCAAGTGCGCTTGGTTCGTTTATGGTT
Organism: Polyodon spathula; assembly: GCF_017654505.1. NCBI lineage: Eukaryota > Metazoa > Chordata > Actinopteri > Acipenseriformes > Polyodontidae > Polyodon > Polyodon spathula. Next base: position 21,795,718 of record NC_054538.1, read on the forward strand.
TGTGAACCGGATGTTTACAATATCTTTAAAGATAGCAGCTATTGAAGTATTGCTTCATTTTTTAATAGCATGTTTTAATTCTTAGATATTTCTGTGGAAGATAGCAGGGGAACAGGGGAAGCACTTCACTAACTTAATTAATACATGTGTTGAATGACATGCAGTAGAAGAATAGTGCAATATTCAGTTACACAACACTGCACTGTTCACCTACTGGCATTAATTGCAAATTGATAATAGCATACTTTGATGTCTTTAACTCCAAGAAAGTCATTGGAAGTACTTGCTATGTAAAAATTGTCTTCAATTTAAAAAATACTGCAAAACTGCAAGAATTTTAGCTACAAAGATTTAATGTCAAGATTGTAAAACGGATAGGTATAATACATAAATGTTTTTTTGGAAGAGTGCCAGGTTTAAGGACACATGTTAGTTGAGTTATAGTTAGGTTTTCTTGTTTTTCACTTTATAAAGGGCACATTTCAGTATTGGTCTGTATTTAATTCACCTGTGCTACACTTTAGACAAGTGTTAATAGGCCAAATTGGTTAATTAACATGAATGTTACAGTTGCATCACTTCATTGCAGCTTCAATTTAACAGGTGAGTATACTTGATTACAACTTAATAATTGTTTAATTGTACTAGATGTGTAATCGCTTAATTTAAAAGATTCACCTGACACTCTGCACTCTGTGCTGTGCCTCAACCAATGGCAGGCACAAAATGAAACTTGCAGGAAATGTAGATAAGGCTATCGAAACTGACGAAAAGCCAGGGTTACGTGATTTGACCTGGGTGAGGTCAAAGGTCACAGAATCACACAACTTTTTTTTATCTTACACTACACAGAACCTTCCATAGAATAAGAAGATAGTGCTATTCGAGAGCTTCAAAATGACACCAAAACTACCTTTCTGTGTCAATAATGACCATGGAAAGGTTGGGTGGGGGGTCCAAAATGGGTCAGTTTTGATGAGCTGTATCTCATGAACGGGATGTCAAGTAGGACCACAAATTTACACTGTAACCACTTCTCCCCAAATTTTAAAACAAATCAAAGGTCGAGGTTTTTGGCGATTGATTTCATATGGAATGACCCTATAGTGATTTATTAAGGCTATCATTTACATATGAAGAACGCCTTGCTCCAGAATAATGACAATTGTTTGTGGCAATGCGATTTACATACTTTTATTGACCATTGAAATGACGTTACCCACAGCTATATGTGCTGGCTCATTACAGCTGTTATTTCTATATGAAGAACGCATTGCACCAAGATAATTTCATATGTTCCACATAATGACAACTAACATCTATTAGAAAGAATAGCCAAAGATCTGGGGCAGTGCATTTTACAGACCTAAATCCAACAATAAAAAGATGCCAGCGCAGCCCTACAGCGCTCCATTAAGGCTGGCTTTTCTATATGAAAATTGCTTTGCTCCAGCTTAATGACAAATGTATTGTATAGTGCAGGCATTTATAATAGTAGTAGATGGCAATTTAAACCACTTGCAGAGAGAAGTTACCTCTAATTCCCCATACCCTGGAGGAAGCTGAGCTGGCCAGTCAGGCTCATGAACTTGTATCTGTTTGATTAGAGAGATATAGTTGGGTTGAGCGTGGGATGCTGAACAAGATCCTTTTGATGAAGATGTAATGAACATCCAACATTTCTGATTATTAATGAGACTGGCAAGAAATTGCTGAAGATTGATGCTAATAATTTTGTTGTCACAAAACAGCTCCATATTTTCCTTCTGCAATTGCAATTTCAGCCTCAAGAGCTTTGGTACCTGGTTGTTCTTTCAGTCCTTCAAAGAAGCGTGTGCCGCAATGGATCAGACTTAAAAACAAAAATAAATCAGACTTAAAATGTACACCTAGTGATTAACTCCTACGCTTCATAAATAGGGTCTACCTAAATCGCTGTAAATTTACTTATTTTTCACAGGTAGGTTACAGAATAAAATTAGGATTTCGCAGACCTGTTTAAACATTAAATAAACCCAAGTAGACAGTATTTCAGAACACTATAAAGCTTAAAAATAGTGGTACTTGCTTCCTTACTAAAACAGTGTTGTCATTTGTTAAAGGCAAGAATGCAGCATCCCCCTGCAGTTGACTTGCCCATACATTGAGACTGCACGTTCTGCATCTACTGAATTGGCAAGTGTAAGGCAAAGTGTTGCCAAGTTATACAGATGTGGAACTTGATTAGAAACAGCACCAAAACTAGGTTACCCAAGGGCATCTGGCATATGCAGCACGTTAGTTGTCGTGTTATTTGTACGATCCAATAATTAATTTTATTTGTACCAAGTCAAAACAAAGAAAACGTGCCTATTCGTGTTTAAAATTCTAACTGCGAAAAAGTAAGCAGCAGGTTGAAGTGAGGTGGCTGTGCTAGATCGTTTTAGTACTGATTTAACTTGCAGACAGGAATACTTTTTGTCTAAGCAGACTTTCCATTTTGGTTTTTGAAAGCTGTTTATTTTACATTCCTGTCAGCAGTCTCTGTAGTAGCCTTTTGTTTAATGTATGATTCCGAAGCTAAATAGCGGTCGATTGTATTTTCTCAAAAGATACATTAAGATTACCTCAATCTGCATGTACAGTTTCTTTGGGAAATATCTTGAAATGATCATCGTCCACTTCTACTATTTTACCTCCAATGCTGAAAACTAGATTTTAGCAACCTAAACAAAAACAATGCAGCACCAACTTTGTCCCACCCCCACTGCACAGTACAGGTCACAGAAAAGCAGTAAAGATGCACTGATAGGCTGATTAAACCTTTGTTCTCATTTGAATAGTAAACAAGAAAGTTAACCGTTTTGGATAATTTTTTTTGTAAATGTTATTTGTGGGTGTTTTTTGTTTGTTTTTTGCACACAGGACGGCGAAGGAATAAAAAAGGGTTATCTACAGAAGGAAAATACGTAGTTTGCGTTGCTTGCGTTGTGCAGTAGTTAATTTAAACAAGGTTTCTTTTTTTTTTCTCCGTACTTGTTTGTATGCATAGGCCCCTAAAAGAGGTGAATTTCGTGGTGACCCCTCAATTTCAGGATTTCTGCGAAATTGCGATTTAAGTAGATCTTTACTCATAAATTTTAGGCCTAATGACTTAGTCTCAGATGTAACTTATTTAAATAACTGGAGCAAAGTATATACAATCTAAATAAAAAAATAAAAGTACAAAGTTTGCTATGTTTAGTGCAGATTCCAGTACCAGTGAGCATTTAGGCATGAATGTGTGCTGACTGGACTGAATTAATCCTTTGGACAAGTATTATGACAACAAATTGTTTGAAAGGTTTAATTTTTACTGATGTGAGTTAACGGAATTTACTGATGAACTCTCAGGCGATTACAACAGGGGTCTAGCATGAACAGCATACTACCCCTAGTCAAATGCTTATTGCATTTTATGCAAACAGAGCATTTCAAAATGCAGTTGGAGACATGGTGAATGTACATCGAACAACTGCTTGCCATGCAATTCACAGAGTTTCTCTGGCAATACAGCAATGACTGCACAGGTATGTGCCGGATCCACATGAGAGAAATCGTCAATATAAAGCAGAAGTTTATAGCAAAATCAGGAATCCCTGGTATAATTGGCTGTATAAATCACTTCAGAATTCAAGCCCCAGCACAGGGTCAACATTCGTACATAAATCTGAAGGGTTATCACTCCCTAAATGCTCAACTTGTCTGTGATGCAGACATGACCATTTTTAACTGTGTAGTGAGATGGCCGGGCTCAGCACACGATGCCTGCATCCTTAAAGAAAGCACAATTTCAGGGGACTTTGAGTCAAGGAAATTAGATGGTATCCTCGGTGACTGGATATCCACTGCAAGGATGGCGAATGATGCCAGTGTTAGCATCCCGAACTGAAGGGGAACGCCATTACAACAATGCTCATACAGCCTCACGAAATGTAACTGAACGCTGTATCAGTGTGTTGAAGTGAAGGTTTCACTGCTTACGTGGGGAAATAAGAATGCAACCTGGGAGAGCACGTACTGTGATCACTGCTATGATTGTGCTTCACAACATGTGTATCCAAAAATGGGTCCTGCTGCCTCAGGAAGATGTTACACAAGCTGCAGATGAGGGGGACATTCTGCACCTCTCAGGCGAGATCAGAGATGACATGAATGGATGCTTGGTTCACAGTCGCATCATAATCACTAATTTTTAAATGTGACGCAACACAGTATAAGAAGACACTATCACATGAACCTGTAAAGTCAAGTTGTTTTTTATGTTTCATTTATTTATTTCATTATATACTCAAGGAGGGGTAACAAATGAGTTGAGGAGGTATGAGGTCTGATGTCTGACGATTGAGTCGAGGAAGGGTGAGGATTGATTCGAGGAGGGGTGAGGATTGAGTCGAGGAGTGGTGAGGATTGACTCAAGGAGGGGTGACGATTGACATGAGAGGGGGTTAGGTCTGAGGATGTCCTAAAATGGACACCATACACACTAAAAGATCCTTCTACTTTTTCCTCACTTCCTCAACACTGTACTCACTGCAGCATCAATTAACCGAGTTCTTTTTCTTGTTCGTGACTAAATTGTTTTGCTTGGCAGTTAGAATAGATTTATATTTATGATACATTTCTATCAATTTTCTAATTTCAGTGTCGGTAAATTTAGTTTTCTTCTTTTTTGCGCTCAGTACACGATAATTTACACAATTTTAAAGGCTCGCGGGTGTAGGAAGTTTCTGAGTGCTTAGCAACTAGGTTGAAATATCCTGTGATATTTTTCAAGGAAATGAAGGCAAGAGCATTCTAATAAATGAAATCACACATACTGTGATCATGTAATATTTATTTAAAACACAACTAGCAGATGTATTTAAATATACACATTGTGTTCACATAAACGTGCGTTACATACACCAGACTTAAAGCATTAACGCTGGGCGTAGTTACTCCTGAGAATTGTGTGTTGGTGCACCAGACATATTGAAAAAAAAAAGTCAGATGTAATTATGTCTGATTTAGGGTTTACGACCGACTTTTAAGACTTGGACTTATGTCCTGTTGGTGCACTCCAATCCTGGTGCTTAAAATACAACAAATATTGGTGATTTTCTGTTCAAGTTCGGAAGCACACTTTTGAAGTTGCTGCTGATTTTGAGGAGATCGACTATACACTGAATACAGTTTGTCCATGAAAGAATGAAAATCGTTAACTCCTCTGACTTTTGAGACTGAGTCACCCACTGCCAGTTCTAACTTATGGTTTAAACAGTGCCATACAATAATACCTGGGTATTGCTCCAAAAGTTTGTGAGCTATGCCAGATTTAGTATAACACTGGCACCATCACTTGTGAATGCCAAAAGGTTTTGTTTTAGCTAGAAGTCACCAAAACCGTGTTTAGCGAGACATTTAAGTAGATGCTTAAAGATGCCTGTTCTGGGGGATATTCAATTCCTTGGAAATGTTCTTATATACTACCCCTGATTGGTGCGTTTGAAGAACCTTATTCCAGATTTGATCTGAATGTTCCTTCGTCTTCATGACGTAGTTTTTGTTAGGAAATATACTAACCAACTGTGGGACCCCCTAGAAACAGATGTATTTAACCTGAAATCATGTGAAACACCTTAATTGCACACAGGTGGACTCCACTCAACGAATTATTTGACTTCTAAAGACAATTGTTTGCACCAGAGCTTATTTAAGTGTGTCATAGCAAAGGGGGTGAATACTTATGCAATCAAATATTTTCTGTTTTATATTTGTAATTACTTTAGAACAATTTTCATTCCATGTTGTAACACAATAAAATGTGGAAAAGTCCAAGGGGGGTATACTGAATACTTTTGAGAGCCACTATATATATATATATATATATATATATATATATATATATATATATATATATATATATATAGTATGGAAGATAATATAATTATTAATCCCGGCAAGAACTCGATAAAAAATGTTTATCCATATTTTTAATAAAGGTAACAATCTTACAGAAGCTGTCCTGCATAATAATACTTCTAAATCAATAGAATCTAAAAACAAACAACAAAATTTAATTGACAGCGGATACCTTTAATAATTTTAATTTCGGAGGTGGTGAGTATATCCCTTCCCTTTCTGTGTCGGTTTGGGTATTTGTGTTACATACCTCCTTTTTTTTTAACAATCTCTATTCGTAACCAAATCGACATAACATAGCAACCAACACATTAATATGATCACAGTAAATGTCAATTATCTGTTCGATTTCAGCTGCTGGCAAATCCATAGTATCAGGTGTGCACTGAAAGGGGTTTTGGACCCAGTCATATTTTGTCATGTCTAAGTTGGGGAAAAGGATCCATACTGTGACTCCAGCTGCCTGAGATGCTCAGCCATGACCTGTGTGGGAGGCTGAATAATATAATTGTCAGCGAGGAGCTTGCAAAGCTGAGGAAAGGATTCATAATTTGACTTCAATAGATATTCTTCCAGAAAGCCATTTTTTTCACGAATGCTGTGATTTGATCACAGCTGAAAGATGTTAGAGTTCTTTCCTTGCAAACATGCACTCAGCTCATTCAGTTTTGCAAATACATCTGTAGGATATGCAAGAAGGGACGTAATATTTTGACCACAGAAAAAAAAATAACAACAAATTCATTTTTTTGCAGTCCATCGCATAGGCAAGTAGCTCTTCTCAGTTAAAAAAAACAGTTCTAGTACCCTTCCTTCCTTGAGAGCCAACAAACTTCAGTGTGGAACAACATGTTGTGATCGGACCCCAAGTCTTCACACAGTTTTGCAAACAGACTCGTGCAAAGAGGATGAGGCTTGACGTGGTTCACAATGGATGTGGCCTGCTGCAAGACTTCACCTAGCTCTGTGCTTAAATATTTAGCTGTCAGTTGCTCTCTGTGGATTGTGCAGAATGTCTTCGAGAATTGCACCCTCCTGTAAGTATCACACAAAAGCAAAGAACTGTGCATCGCACCTCGCAGTGCTCAAATCAACTGGAAGTGCAAAAGCATCCATGTTTTTCAGACGTCCACCAGTGTGTTCTCTTGATTTGTTGTTATCGTCTTCATCCTTCATTTCACAGTGTTGTTGGAGAGAGGTATGGCTCTGAGTTTGTTCATCTCAGTTTCCCCACATATTATTCTCACCATATCGACTGCAGCGGGCAAAATGATTTTGGTTTCTCCATGAATTCCTTGTGAAGGGTTTCCAAGTGTCGCTGCGGTTTATTTGGCTTCATGCTTTCGCTAGATAACACCTTGTGACATATTAGGCCTTTTGGCTTTTCTTCGTTTTTCACAAATGCACTGGTGAAGCCACACTCAAGGAAAGCCTCATCGTATTTGCAAACGTTTCTTGCCCTCTTCTTGTTTTCCATTCACATTAAAATCAGTAGAATCACTGTTGGAAGTTGATGCTCTTTGTAAAAAAAATCCATGCCGCTCTACTATAACAATTAACAAAATCAAACTGAAGGTGGAATGGGGTGTCTTTCAGTGATGTGCATTTGAGACTAGCATGTGGGAGGACCCTATTTGGTAAGGGAGTTATGTGATTTGTGGAGTTCAGTAGAGCCTATGCAGGCTTGCCTGCAAGATAGGTTGTCAGTGTGCTGTGCAGTATGCAAGTAGGAGAAATACTGAGGTGGCTTCTCGCAAGCCCACCTGTGACCCCACTTGTGGTTGCGACCCACAGTTTGGGAGCATTACTCCGGTGCGCTCTGGCAGCACTATGCCCCTGCTAATAAATGACTCTGCAATTTTGTACTTAAAAAAAAAAAGGCGATACAATTGCAAAACAGGGATGAGTTAGCAATTTCACTGTTTCCGACCAGGACAAAAAATGAAGTCTATTTTTGCTCTACTTGTTTCCTCAGAATATGAACTAAACTACGCACAAAATGTTTACTTCCGAGTGGTGTTACCTTGTATAGTTTGTTTCCTATGTGCAAAATGGCCGAGTCCAGCTCTTTAGGTGGACTTTGTTGTTCACACATTACACCAAACATACTGAACATTTTCAAATGCAGACCAAACGAACTAAACGGAACCAGTGTGAACACTGCTTTAGATTGGTCAAACTGAGCTGTAAAGTGAAATTCAATGGTAGATTTCTTTCCATCAGTATACAAAGGCAAATATAGAGAGTATTCTCTTTGAAAGGTCAGCAAACCCATGAAATGTATAGCTCACAGACTCCTTAAAGGTTGCGGCAATGAAAACCTCATGACTGGACAGATTTTTATGATATTCCTTAATACATATTTGTCAGTTTTAGTTTTGTTTATCTCAGAAACACTACAGGCTCTGCCTGTGCTTACAATAGCTTTTTGGGCTTTGCCATGCTAACCTATGTTTTACCACCATTTCACTGTGCTTTACCACCCTTTCACTGTGCTTTACCACCCTTTCACTGTGCTTTACCACCCTTTCACTGTGCTTTACCACACTTTCACGTGCTTTACCACACTTTCACTGTGCTTTACCACCCTTTCACTGTGCTTTACCACACTTTGCCATTCTAGGGTAACATTTTATAATTAATTTGGTAAGTGGGCCAGTATGATAACATACGATATTGTATGATTTTTATAGTATAATAATATCTGAATTGTCAGTACTGAATTGTGTGGTAAGACAAATGGGGCCATATTTTCAAAGTATTTACTCGACTATTTAATTAAAGAGGTACTGTAAAACGGCTGGTATTTTATTTTTTTTTTTTTTTTTATCAAACTAAAACTAAAAAAAAATATGAACCAAATTCTCTTCAGCAATCTCATGGTGTTTATTTCTTATTTTGTAACATTAACATGTTTTTTCTCTTTTACAAAAAAATAGGAATTAAAGTATGGAGGATGCATTGAAAATAGGGCCCATAGTTTTCAGAGAAAAACAATGACACTTTTTTTGCCACCAACAGGGACAACACAACACAAGGGATAAATGGCGGGAAAGAAAAGTGGAAAAATTAAATGTGATTAGCTTACAGTGTGGAGCTCTCTGTTACCTTTCTCAGTCAAAGTTTCTTAAGCAGCTCCAGTAAAACATACTAAACCTTCATTTGTGGTAAAAAAAAACAAAAAAATACATCTTGTCTATAAAAGGGAAGTGTAGATCTGGGGGATAGCATATCTTGAAATTCTTTCCATGAAAAGGTCATAAAATATTTTGTTGAATGTTATCTTTGGATGTACTAAAAACTGCTGCTCAGTAAGAAGCTCTTTAATTTCAATTTGAAAACCAGTGTAATGGCAGCAGCACAGGAATATGAGCTATAAACATATCATATGATTAGATTTCAAATCACTGGACACAGAAATAATTATCTTCCTGCACACCTGGCACCGTGGTGGACTCTAGAAAGCACACAAGGTCACAGGGTTGTTCTACCTTGCAGGCCAGGTTGGGATCAACAACAACCTTGATGTTCTTTTGATATCAAAGATGTTTCCTGCTAATACTGAAGCTGAAGTTCCAAATTGTCTAACAGTCTGATTACATTGTCGTACTAAATTTGTGCTTTTGATAGCGTATTTTTGTATGTTCTATAAAGTCTTTTAAGTGCTTCTGTATATTTACAATTAATTAGTATTTTTTTCAGTTACGGTACTCATTAAAACAATGTTCTTTAGTTAAACTAATACTATACAGTAGAAACTAGTTCAAAGGTGATGGGGGTCTATTTGAATTATCTAAACGTTATCAAATCAAATCAAATTGTATCAAAAACCATCTTCAAGACGCTTAACAAAGAAGAAAAGCATTTAGGTACAATAAAACATTAGTATAATAAAAACAGTAAAACAAGAGAATGACAACAATAACAACGACCAGGTTGAAAGTATTAAAGACGTATTATAACAGTGAGTTTTTAATCTCCTTTTAAAAATTGCCAAAGTAGGTGTATCTCTCACTGAGCAAGGGAGAGCATTCCAGAGTTTGGGAGCCTATAACTGAATGCTCTACCACCTGTCTTTTGCTTTAAAATCCTTGGGACAGTCAGCAGCCTAGCATCCTGGAATCAGAGAGGCTGCCGAGGAACATAGGGGACTAAAAGATCCTTCAAATAAGCTGGAGCCATTTAGCGCTTTATTAGTTATGAGAAGGACCTTAAATGATCTATTACCGCCATACTAAAGTGTATAAAACTGATGCTTTTCAGAAAAAATTAACCTGGGTAAAATACACTAGTGCTGCAATAAAAACAGAATTTAGATCATTACAAAAGTGTGTCTCAAAATAAGTCACACAATTGACATCACTTATTCCTCTCAGTTTTGCTAAAACATCCAAATTATTCCTTTGGCTTCATTTCAGTGAAAAGTACTTCTGTAAATCTTAGAGGTTTTATTCTAAAGTCTGGCTTTGGCTTCTTCAGTGCCTTTTGTACTTTCAGTGCTTGTAAGTAATTGAATGTGAGCAGGGAGTGCCGCTGCCTTCTACTAACCCTGGCACTTTATGATCGATTCAGATTTCCCAAGTAATTTATAAGACTGGGACTGGAGAAAACGAGGAGCACCACTATCTACACTGCTTAGTCTGGCCTGTGAAAACCTGTATATTAATCTCAGATCAACAGAGCATGAATCCTGCAGCCAAACACTAGAGATCAACAGGGGGTTACCAATTTGAGCCAAAGTAACTGTGTCATCACTCACAGCTTTTCAGAAAAAAAAAAAAAAATACCACAGACTGAATCTTACACAGCAGGGGCCTATTAATAAGGACACTTTGCTGACAATCAAAATATAGAAAGCAGCGCCAGTTTGGGTCAATTCATATGGGAAAAAGATATTGGCTTACTTAACAAGAATATCTCCCCCATTTGAACAAGCACAAACACATGTTATACAATGATACATTATTGTAAAAGAAGACAAAGGTACAGCAGAACTGTGTTCAGGATTTTATATTTTCATTGGAAAGGTGTGATATTTCCACTTACCTGAATCAAGCTGGCTGCCGGGTTTCTTCTTTTTTCAAAATGTTTCTGTCGATGCTGCTCCTGAACCTTTAAAGCAAACCCTGAGCCCAGAATACCCTGTGTAATAAACAAAGAAAGAAAGAAAGGAAGAAAGAAAGAAAGAAAGAAAGAAAGAAAGAAAGAAATAATACACATTATAATATAGGCTGTCAAAGAGGATGTACCTTAAAACTTTACTTTTAATTACATGTCCCTTACTGTTTTATGGTGCATGCATTTTTTCTGAGTGGTTCTCTTTTCTGCGGCTCCAGTGTTAAGGTATTAACAGTTTTTATGGATGTCTTTACCTAGCTTTGAGCTTGAGCTAGAGATCCAAATGACCAGCACTTAACAGCCTCCCTCATTCCATTCAAATCATGTGACAATGTGATCTTCCAACTCTGCCAGCCATGTCTGCTCTGTGTCTCATGTGGCTGGCAGAGTTGAAAGGTCACATTCAGTACGTTTACATGACAAAACTGATTTTCTTAAAATGTCACTTTTCTATGTTTACATAATTAACGACAGTAAATCTAATTAGGATTCAACTGCATACATGGATTGATGTTTTGGAAAATGTAGGATATTCTCACATGCAAAGTACTGTAGTAGCCTATGTACGATTTGAAGACCGGACATTTCTGCAATAGAAGAAGACCAATCCAATATAGTGCTTCATCGAAGTGTCAGGTCTTAAATTAAAAGATTACTATTCTATACCTCTATTCAGATTCCCCACAATGGGCAATCAGTCTTTCCAACAGCTCATCCTGTTCTGTATTACTAGTTTCTTTTGCAGACATTTATTTAAAATTGTCACGTCATTTTAAAGCTGGAAAACATTTGCTGCTTCAGTATGGGCTATTAACAAATACATGCAGACTTTAACAAATGTATTACTTTATCCCTAACTAGACAAATGGATGCATGCAGACTGACTACAGATTATTTTTATTTTCTCTGTTTTCTAAAACCACGTGCAAGAATGAAGCTCAAAGTCAGTGTGCAGTACGCTATCGGAATAAGTTTTCCCGAAAAGTGTGTTTACCTGATACACATTTTGTTAGTTTTCAGAATTTAATTGGAAATTTCGAGGTGCTGTTTTCTAAAAACTGACTTTTGGAATATTCCGATACAATTTCCAAAAACATGACTTTTAATATTGGAATTAGTTTTTTTAAAAAAAATCGGAATTCTTATGCTCATGTAAACGCACTGATTGTCACATGATTTGAATATAATGAAGAAGGCAGTTCAATCCTGGAATTTAGGATTCTAAAGACAAGTTCAAAGCCAGAGAAGAAATACAGTAAGTCACTACTTAAAGAACATAACCCAGAACCACTCAGAACAACTCAATCAAATTAAAATAGTAAGGGTAATGTAAAATTAAATTAAAAATGACATTTTAACCTACTTACTTGTAACTTGACCTACAATGTAAACCTTTTTTTAATTTACGAAAAGACTGCCTGTCAAGGCCTGCCTATGAACCAGAATGCACTGACCTAGAGTTGTGTGCATCTCTTGGCTCATTAAACTAGAACAGGTGCAATTTGTAGAATACAAATGTGGAGGGTAGCCTTTCTTAAAACAAACAACAACAACAAAAAAAAACACATGTTTGATTACTGAAGATATTTTTGGTCCAATAAAAAACTTTTATAAATAAACAAGAAAATAAACAATAGCCACAATTATATCAGTTTGTTTTCACAACCCCCCTCCTTGTGATGACTTATTTCTGGCAACTGACTAATTATTCAGGATATCTGGTTTATTTGCCATTTTCTTTGTGCTGTCAAAGCCGTGACACAGTCATTTATCATTAATGTCTGAGTAGACACCACACTCCTCTAGGCTTCAATCAATCCATGCTGACGGGAGTTCTCAACAGAGCACAACACAGGGCATGTTTTACAGTGTGTTTCCCTTGCACACAGCCATTTAGCATTCTTTCTGGATGCTGTAGATGCTTCAATTTGAATCGCTCTGAATACTGGGGGAGGGTTTTTTCTGCAATAACAGGAGGGGGGGGGGGTGTAAGGCATTGGTTAGATAGCTTTATGTGCAGTACTGATTCAGAAGAATACACTGACTAGGTGAAATTGGTATATACATGGGGTCAAATTCCACTCACAGTTGAAATGAGATCCTATGTGTTGTTTGCTCGAGTCGGAGGTGCTTGGGTTGTGTATTTCTGCTTGCATAGCAGAGTGTTCATGAAACATTCTGTTAAGTGCATCCCATGTTGTCAGATCAGAGCGAGGACTAATGTGCTTTTATAACTAGTTTGTAGGGTTATTAGAAGATATGTTTGTCTTTGGTATATGTGCCCCTACGTTAACAAGTATGTATCCATTGTAGGGGCCTAGGGTGTAGGCTGTGTACTAGTGACTTTACATATCAAATGAAAAGCGGACTCCTTTGTAATTCTCTATACCGTGGAGTTTACCTAGCAAGTTATGCTCAACGTGCTTTAATACTATGAAGATTCCTGCTTGAATAAAAACTACTCTGCTGAAACACAATTAAAGTAAAAGACTTTGTGAAGTTTCTTACACAAAGGTAAAACACCTACACTGACAAACACGTGCATCTGTCGCGTTTACCAGCAGGAGTCAGTATTATAATATAAATAAATAAACCTGGGCATAAAAACAACAGATAAAGAAAAAAAAAGAAAATCAGCATAATCGAAGAGAGATAGATATTATTAGACTTTATTAGACTTTTGGGGCATATTTTAAAGCATTAACACCAGTTATTTTTTACTTAGCTCATATAATGCAATGTATTTTGTGCACTTAAGGTTTTGTTCATGATTTTGAAATTCATTTGGAATTTTCACCTTTTATGACATCATTTTGTAAAAATCACAAAACAGATTCTCTGCTTTCCCACACAGACATTGTTCTAATCTGTAGTGATATGAAGTGGCCTTATCTGACATCATTCTTGCTGAACAGCTGTGTGCATTGGTTCAGATACTTACAGCAGGCAGTGCAAAGAAGGAGATCCCAAGAAGGGCAAACCCTGCAGACAGCAATCTTCCCATCCACGTGTGGGGAGTCTTGTCACCATAGCCTATCGTGGTCAGTGTAATCTGAAAATGTGTTGAAGGAAAGCTGAAGAAAAATGTTCTCTACATCATGTTCTACTTTTTTGTGAGTCATGCTACTGTATAACAACTTACATTTTTTTCTGTTATTGCTTATTATTATAATTCCTGTGAGCCAAAAGGAAATAGGCTGCAGGCCGTCCTGGAAACATTTGAAGGTGTTTTAATCACTAACCTTATGAAGGAACTTGCAGAAACCCTTGTTTACTTGACTTTAGTTTCCTAGAAGTTTTACATATTTTGATTGAGTGTTTTAAAAGTTATGGATCAAAGATTAATATGCATTATACCAAGAATTAAAAATATATATATATATCTTATTTCACATGAATATAACAAGTATACTCACAAGCAAAAGCATTCCTTCACATTCTGAAGGATATCATCTCATTTTAAAGTGATATTTTTCTGTCCATGTGGAAAAAAAAGGTGGTATTCTGCTGTTTTAAATTTGAGGCTATGTCCACACTACATAACTGATCTGAGAACTGTACCGGAAAACATTCTTTAATCCAGCTCAAAGCGCCCCCACACTGAAGTACCTCTTCATGTTTAGTTGGGTTTAATGCGTACAAACAACGGGACTAAATATGACAGTATCCCACTATGCACTGTATTTTATGTTTACAACCCTGCAAATATAGAGCCCATACCCACAAAAGACATAGCGCTTCTTAGCATGGACATTATGGCTTTGTTTTTTAAAATACAGAGTTTAGATCATTAAAATAGACCCTGAAAAAAAATGTAAAACATGTGTCTCAAAATAAAAGCCACACAATTACAACATTGAACACTGAAGTTCTCTTTGAATGATTTAATCGTTCCAGATATGAATAGGTCCCTTGATTTCGGGATCTGACCATGACCCTCAACAATCCACCATTTTAAAACATAAGCCTCAAAACATTGTATACAGTGAAGATGTATTGACAGTCATTCTCAACTCTTTCAGGGACCTGGTTCTGAGTATTTGCAATGTCCATGCGTCAAACATATCAAAGAGCATTTTGGGATATTGGAGGATACACAAAAAAATGTGGTTTTGTATTACAGCGTCCACACTTCTGACAAACTGCACTACCTGATGGGATCTAATTTAGAAGCAGGCTCGAGACTCTTATTTGAGGTGGTCCGAGTATGGTTCTTGAGTACAGTATTAAACGCTCTGAAGTCTAGCTGCTAACCGTATTTAGCACTTTTAAGTTGGTTTAAAAGCAACTAATACAGTTTAAATACATAATGTGAACAGGGCCTTAAAGATTCAAACTATATAAGAAGTTTATCTATAAACACTTAATGGACATCAGTTACAGTGACAGCTTTAGTTAGTCAAAAATGTTGCTGTCCATTATTTAGTGGCATCAGTCTCTGCTGTGACTGTTTTTTTCCTCAACAACATTAGGCAGTGGCCAACTGTCTTTAATCAACCTGTATATGGCACGTAATAAAACTGAATGTAATAAATATCCACTATTAACATCTAAGTGCTGTACTCGTGGACATTTTTTGTAAAAAACAAAACAAACAAAAAAAAAACGTGGCTTACAAGTACGTGAGTGATTATGATTCCTTGGGCTGAAGCTAAAACAAAATGCTACACTTCTAATAAAACTGTGTGATCTGGCAGATTAATATTACTCGGCAGCGTTTAAATGATGCCTCCCCTCGGCACTCTTCTGCAGTAGACTTTTTTTGTTTACACTGTCAAAACCTCCCAGCAGTTATGGGTCACTGACAAATGGCCAACCAGCCCTGCCAAATAGGGGTGCATACCCTTTTACAATGCATTCCATAGTAAAAGCACAGAAAAGTGTAATGAAGCACAGTGAAAGCAAGGTAAAGCATAGATAAGCACTGTAAAGCTCAGAGAATTATGGCAAACCATGCTAAACTATGGTACATGCATACTATAACCATGAGAAAAGCATTGGAAAACTGAAAAATTACTGTGCACATTTACCCCGGTTAACTTTTACAAGGTATGCAGATGGAAATCTCCACTGAATGTATATGCACATATTGACTGGACAAAATAATAGAAGTGCAAATAATGTACTTTATTCTGCGCATTTGGTGTTAATGGGCTGTTCCTCCCAAGACAATTTGTTTCGCAAATTATATGCCTGGGAGCAAGTAAAGTAAAGCAAGTAAAAAAAAAAAAAAAAAAAAAAAAAAAAAGCATGTTCTCATTCCAACAGTGCTGAGCAGTGTTGGTTCTGGAAAACCAAACTTTCAAAACTATTTGAAATGGCCTGCTGCTAATTTCCTCTGTGTGGCAGGTCTGTTCTATGTCAATAAAAAGAAGGCACAGGAACGCCCCAACAGGGCCTCCCACAATCCTCCTATGCATGTTGCAGGCAGCAAGAGGCCTACTGCTTTCGGCCCAGATTGGACAGACTTGGACAATCTGATATTATAGCAAAATCGTCCACCTTCCTGCTCTGGAGTGTGTTTCGCTTGTTCTGGTGTACAGTCTGGTCTGCTCAATGAGCAGTTCCAAAAACATGTTCCTGTTCCACAAAGTCTGTTTGTCTAACAAAATTCCGTCAATGGCCTGTGCTGCTGCAGTTCAGGAAGAGTTGTAGATTGTGGTTTCCACAACATGACCGCCTGTTCAAGAAACCTTTCACACAGTCCATGTTTTTAAAGCAACGCTATTACAGTAGTAAAGCCTGTATTTTTGGTTACTTGGACTAAGCATTCAGCTGCTCTAAAGTGTCAGCAAACATCGCAATGTATTTATATTTTTCAAAACAGGTTGATGAATGAGGCGCCTTGAATAATCAGCCACTTATCTTAAACTATGACCATTTTAAAATGGACAGTTAATTCTGCTTTCACTCTATATGGATATGGATATTTTATATCATGACAGGGTACTTTTAAACCTGACAGATTTTGGAGAGATATTTTTATATTTTAAACATTTAAAAACTGACTTGGCCCGAGAGGCACCAATATAAAACAGTCATGTAAATGTTTGCAGACCTGTCTGATGTCTAGAATAATGTTTTCTTGTTTCCAAGGGGATATAATAAAGCAGGGATTATGAAGTTCAGATGATCTATGGAAAATGAATACAGCACTAACTGTCTGTGTAAATGTTTAGAAAGTACAAGTATCTGCCCTGTTGATGGGTAAACAAAAGTCCTGTATTACAATGAGAAATACAGCAGCTTGTTTATTTTGCAGAATTCACTTACTGTGCCCCACCACAGAGCGTCTGCGTAGGTAGAAAACTGGGAGTTGACATCTTTTTCCACAAGGTAGACGAGAAATGATGAAAATATGAGAACTAGAAATCCAATATACCAAGCTGTGACTAGCTCCTGCAAAGAGAGAAAATGTGTGTGACCAAATATGTATAAGTTTCTAGCAGTCCTACACCCGTGTATACAGGAAAACATTACTCAAGGTCATACTGGTAATATTTCCAGCAGCTTGACTTATTTAAATTAGATTTTGGGATCAACTCCCCCCTCCCATTTTATGTCATTATATTATATAATATGTATGTAATTTACAACATGCAAATAAAAATTGGAAATTAAAAAATGGTATGACACCTTAAACTCGAGGAGCAACAATGAATACTGTCATTATGCTTGAAGGCAATATCAAATTTGCTCAAAAAGTGAAATTGAAATGTACTGTACATAAGCATGTTACAGACAAAGTCTTCATTTTTTACTATATTATAGAAACCTGTTGTAGGTAAGTGTCACAAACACAACTGGAGTTGGTGACGTCAGACCAGAAACAGGAAATAAACAACAAGAGAGATGGAGTTTGGTAGAGCTGAGCGAATGGTTTTGCCCAGCATTTAATGAGAGAACAGAACAGTAAATAAAAAGGTTGTAGAAACAAAAATACAGGACGCGGCACTCGTCGCCAAAACAAAAAGACAAACAAAACGAACTATACAAACAAGCACGGTGAGCTTCTATTTTACTTATTCACTACGTTATTACCTCCATCTCCAATCCCGCTCTCCACTCACCGAGCACACAACCCCGAGTGGGTGAAAACATGCTGCTTTTATGCAGCTGTACTGAGACTCGACTGCATCATTCAATTGGAGTCGTGAATTAATAAAGTGCAATTCCCCGTGCTCACATATTATTACTTTTTACTTGCAGGTGAAGTGCTGTGCAACCCTTGTGCCTAAATACAAATATACACTTTAAACACTCGTGTTACACAGACCCGTTTATATCCCGTGTACCAATGACTATACACCAACATTAACACACAACATATAACAGAAAATACACACAGGGGTGGGCACGTTGCCACAGTAAGTCATCAATGTTAATGCATCCGACAGGACATCTGGTCCCATATTTTCCACTGTGGGCAAATTGTAGGCAAACTGCCCACTACAGAGTAAATGCATGACATCTGCAGTTTGCCTGCAGTGGTAAATAGAGCGCTTGATATATAAATTGCTTGAAATATTAATTCTCCTCCATTAAAATGAAGTGCATCAGCACTTCACGGCGTACTGGTCAGGGGTTGGCGACCCTGTCAGGTCCAGAGCTTACTGCACTTGACTGCAGAGGAGCTGCACTCTAAAACAAAGCACTCAATTCATCTTGAGCCCTTGTTTAATATATCACCGGACCACACAGAACTGAGGATGGCATCCAACTCTTTTTAACACAGAGTCTATAAAACCCAGGTAAGACTATACAGGGTACTTAACCTTTCAAAAGACTAATACACAATATGAAAGGATTTAAAATGTTGCTTTCATTAGCTGCTTGGATCAACTTTATCAAATAAAAGGGACTTAAGTGTGAAACTATTAAACACCTTGTTACCAAACAGTAAAATCACAAAGATAATCTAGACCCAGAGAGTCAATCAGTTGTATGGCTTGGTGGGTTTCACTGAAAAGTGTCTATTAAACAGGGAAATGCTGTTGTGCGTAAATTGCTGTTACAGTTTTGGACTAAATTAATGTTGCAGTGGAAGAGTTATTCCTAAAACATGATCCTCTTAACTGCATGAACCTACCTTGCTGTGTGCGTAAACAACAGAGCCCAGGAGTTTCCAGGTCCCCCCTCTCCTGTCCATACGCACCATGCGTAGGATCTGCAGGAAACGAAGGCTCCTCAGTGCTGATGTCGCAAAAATGTTGCCCTGACTCCCAGCAGAGACCACAGCCACTGAGGCAATGAGAACAATGATATCTAGGAGACACAAAGAGGAGTGATGGGATGCATCCAGAATCGACCAGCCTAGTGGATAGGAGTGGACTGCTGGAGTGCTTGAGTAGAGTGCAAGGGGCCTTGAAGAGAATCCTGTTTCTTTTTTTATATGACCATTTCTGTAGACACCTTGCTGATTTTACTGAAACGAAGCTCTGGAACTGAAAAAACGTGCTGCTTGAGATTGAGTTTTAATCTTTCTTTTCTTTCAGTTGCCTAGCTTTCAATTCCCATACATTCACTGTTGGCTTTAGACTGCTATAAATTCCAAAGGTGGTCCAGTGGTTAAAGAACCAGACTTATAACCAGGAGGTCACTGGTTCAAATCCCAGCTCAGTCACTGACTTGTTGTGTGACCCTGAGCAAGTCACTTACTCTCCTTGTGCTGTGTTTGTTGGTGAGTAGTTGTAAGTGACTCTGCAGCTGATGCATAGTTCACACACCTTAGTTTTGTATATTATAAAGTGCTTTGTGGTGGTGGTCCACTATGAAAGACGCTATATAAAAATTACTATCATTTAGTTGAAAAAACTGGGGTATCGTTATAGCAGAAGCCGGTAGCACTTTAATAACCTGGTAATAACCAATGTTTCTTGCTCTTACATGGTACGTGTTAGAATAAGTGTGTAATTAAATGGAGATGGTCTGTTATCATGGGATTATATCAGGGAACACAATGTTGTTTACAAGGCTATTTCCATGTAATACAGTAATTTCTGTATAAGAGCAGTTATTACAATGTAATTACATGGTTATTCAGGTGATACCCAGAAGTTTTACAATGGTGTTTTAAAATACACTAAGGTGTTTTAAAGTGAAGTAGTTATCATGTACAGAATGTGGAGTTCCTTTGTCAGGTCAACCTGTATCTGCAGTGACAACTTTAGCAGTTCCTTTATCGACCATACACCATCTCTCCGTGACAAGATGCAGACTGACCGTCTGTGAAGAGCTTTATGAAGGAGCGGGGCTTTTTATACTGTAGAACTGAGATAAGACAACTGTTGATACTAGCAATGTGACAGCCACATAGATTAAATAATACCAGTACTGTAAATGTTGCGTTCTGATTTCACTGCAGTTTATTAATGCTACTTGTTTGGCTGTTTAAAAATTTAAAGCAATGGGTAGCAATTGCAACACTTAGTTAAGTATGGAATCCAGGAATAGATGCATCATTCTGTAAACAAAATCAGGACTTCCCAGTTAAAAACCGCAAACGTCTGTTCCGAATTTCAACTTGGAAGCATTGGGCAGGGCAGTCATGTACCTAGTGTGCTGAGCTGCTACTGTGCCACACATATAGCCAAAAAAAGCTCACCATTCTGATCTATGCAGAGACGCACAATGTCAACGAGTAATCAACTACATTATCAAATTCGTAAAGAGTACAGTAAGTGATTTACATAACAGACTCTGATGTGAAATAGCATGATGGCATTTTTAATTTCTTTGGAATCGTAGTGTGCCTCTGAATGTAGCTGTGTATCATACATGCCTCTAGGTAATTGCTGCTTTTGATGTGTTGCTATAGCATTTCCATTCCACAGAATCCAATCTCTCTGCACTAGCACCAAGCAGGTTGTGATAAATCAGCACCTGCTGTATTACGTTTCTGCCAAACTGTCTGCAGAAAATTCTTTGGTCACATGGATTTATTTGATCCTGCCGATGAAAAATGCCACTCCATCCTAAAGAAAAACAACTCTGCAATATCTTCTTCTGAGGCACATGTATGAGCTCTTACTGTAACAAGAATCACAACTAATCTATGATTCTACTAGGAACTGATGGTATGAGTTCTGTTCTCCTGAGGAGTGACTTTTCAAGGCAGAGCGGTTCTCATAATACAGTGAAAGTAATACAGAGTAAAGCACATAGAAAGACTGTGATGATCTGTTTGACCCAGCCTCAGTAAATACAAGCATTACAGCACTTCATCAGCTGCTTTCCCATTCATAAGAAATTGATCTGGAGAGATGTTCAATCGTTCTGACCTGTTTCGATATTATGTTATTGATAGAGACATGAATAATGCATTATTTACTGCGACAGCCTGTTCTACATTTACAACCAGATGTGTCTTGTGTGGTTCTGGGCTCTAGTGTACAGGATACTTTCATATATATGATCTACATGTTCCTATTTTTTTATTTATAACCTGTTTACTATCCTATTAGTCTGTCACATGAATAAAGCTTTAGATCCTGAAATCTATATGATTCTATGTTTAAATAATGATTTGCTATGCTTACCAACAAAGGGTAAGTAAGTCAGGAAAGCATATCAATGTTGTACAGGCCTCAATGCACACTGCTCCACCTACATGTACAGGCTTGAGTGCACTGCACAATGCTACCCCACCTCACATCCTTACAATCAGCAACTAAAAGCACCTCCAGAACCTTGGAAATGATGAGATCAGGTCGACGATGTTTAGAATCTAATTTGAACCCATTATCCATCTTACTGCTGTACACATTTCACATGTATTTGGGGATGATGTAATATTAATCAACCTTTTAAACTTGTTATACGGTATATATAGGAATGCTTTAATAATTTTACATTGGCCTACATTTAAAAGGGATCACTGATGGTATTTTGAAGCCTAAAATCAACACAGGTGCAAGCTTGGCAAGCTCTAGCTTTTGTACGCCTGTCTGATTTTTTGTGCCATAGTAAGTAAGTAATCAGTGTCTTGTAGGGAATGTGACTAAGGCAGACCCTGAGCCTTTGGAGACTACAGGCTAATGTAAATCAATCAAAAGCTTAGGAACAATGTGAGTTTAGGGCCAAAGAATCATTTATGTGACACTCACAGATTTAAAAGACAAGAATCAAGGCTTAATAATGTACTTACCTATGACACAAAATGGTTTTCTTGTAAAGCGAAGCCGGCCCTGCCATCCCCTGTACCGGCAGCAGCAGCCTGCTGACCAGATCCTGATGATGTACTCCAAGCCGAACACCACGATCATGACGAATTCCTACAATTAGAAAGAAAAGACATGTCACTTCTTTTACAGCCAGAGCTCGGTTACACTTGCCCTAAGCACTTTTTTTTTGTTTTAAGAGTGGGTCGTAAACACTCATTGAAATTCTTTCATAAACACTTTCCAACCAAATAGGGCAAAATGATTTTAGGAAGCTGTGCTAAGAGGAAAAGCAGCCCTCACAGGCCCCAAGTGAACACAGTTCAAAATAGTTAGGCCTATTTTCACGGGTAGTTAACATCGCTGATGCCTTATTACTGAGTCTTACTCACAGCAGAAACCATGACAGATGTGTGTGCAAGTTATTACTGTCTGGTTTTCCAATCAAACCGAAAAGTCTGTGTTGCTTTTTTCAAGGCAGCTCCAAAAACAGAAAAAAACTATCCTCTACAGCAGTGGTGTAGTCCTAAATCCAAAAGTATCGGAACTCCAACAAAATATACATTTCTTAAACAAAAATGATACAATAACCGGTTTTCTCCCCAATTTGGAATGCATAATTTTTTATTTATTTTTTATCCTGTTTCATCGCTGCATCGGATCATCGCTGTTAAAAGCTTGACTTCCTATTAAAGTCAAGTTGGGATTAGAATTGGCATTCTCTTGTCTCCATCTTATTAACTACTATAATCTTTCATATAGGCTGCTTTTGGCTTGATTACAAAGAAATGAATGAGGCCCAGAGAATTGAAGTCGAGTCACTCAAGCCAAAAACATTTGCAAAATTAAAGCCTTGCAGTAATATCCACCAAACGTCTGTGTCTTCTGTGCATAATTTGTTTCTCATGCAATTGTGAAAGACAGCGGGCAGTTTCAGCTATGGAAAATGGCACAGTGTCAATCAGTATTGATTCCCCTCAGTTTGTAGTTATTTATTTTCGAAAGAGACATTTCAACAGAAATAAAAAAGCAGCTTATTTTAACTTGAAAAATATCTTTAAATATAAAGACTATTATTATTATTATTTTCAATATTTGGGCCTCAGTAAACTAACTTGTGTTAGTGCTGATCACCCGCGTCCATTGACTTCTATGTGTCTGCAGGACACATACTGTAGGGCACCCTAGCCTAATACAGTTCATTTGTACCTGTAGGGGCCCTGCTGATCTGCACTGCACACGATTAATAACACAATTCTGATTTGCTGTTCCTTCTGAGTGCATGCCATAGCTTGCTGTTCAATTATATTGAGCAATGACAGGTGTCATTAGATCAGTGCCACAATTAATTTTTTTGAGCAAAAAGGAATCTGAACATTGATTTTTTACTAATGATGTGCTAAACTATCTTCCCAACTGTGCTGCTATGCACCCCCAGTGGGACTAAAGTGCATTCTTGCAGCACTATAAAGTACAGAAAATCTATTTCCCCTCATTGTTTTATAATTGGGAAGGGATTTGATTAACAGAGAATTCCAATTATGACACAATCAAAATTTCCATTCTAGTTTCTTTAATGGCTCTTTATATTGGTAGTATAATACTGTGTTTTGTGTGGGAGTTGGGAGGTCTGGGGAGTACTGTACCAGCGAATCAGGTGTGTGTATTGGTTGTTAAGGGGCAGGACAATGCTGTTGTGGCAGTTAGATCTAAGAGTGTGACGTAGATGTTTTTCTGCACCAATTGCAGCTTGACTTCTGTCAATACATCCTACTTCATTATTTTTTTCTCCCTATAACTTGCATGTTTCTAATTTCTCTGAAAGAAAAACTGAAACTAAATATTCTCATAGATAGTAAGCACATTGCTTTTATTTGTACAGGATTGAGTACGGGAATTACATGAACTAGAAACAATAAGAACTTCAGAAGGACTGCTGTTCTAGATGTAGTTTATCTTGGATTTTCTTTCAGAACTGTACTACCATAAAATAAAATGTGCTTACTATGTGTGTGTACATTAGTTTGTAATTTACGTGCTAGATTGAGGCTCCCTCCTCTTAGGGGGCGTTACATGTACATAGTCAGTGTTGCACATTTATTAGTTTACTGTGTGTGTTTTTTTTAATAAGGGGGAGAAAAAAAAATACCTTAATGTTTCTTTATTGATCGCGGCGTTTATTCGAGGGCAGCGCCAAATTAAAGTAATACGATATATAAGCAAATAAGGAACCATTCTCAGAGCATAGGAAAAACCTATTTATGTTAAATTATGGATTCAGGTGTTCTGGTAACCTGAGAAGGACCGGGTGATTTATAATAATGCCAAACCCCCAATAAATCCAACAGGAACACAAATCACACCTTATATAATGAGCAATAGCCCAAAACCCCTTACTAACCATGTCAGATCTGGAACACTTTATAATCGATGACCGAACACAGTTTATAAATGGTCTGTTCAGTCTGTCAGGTAGTTTTTACAGGTCTCAATCTGGTAAAAGAAGCTGTGAGGTGTGTGCTCGGTAATTTAGAGAACAGTTCATTTAAACACCACATGTCCTTTTGGTAAATTTTTTTCTAGGTCCGCGCTTTGTTTTCACTGGCTGTGGGCCATTGTAAAGTATCTGGTGCCATTTTTAACAAAAAGAAGTTAAAAAAAAAAAAAAAAAAACTGCTGACAACATAAATGGGGAAACCCCCAAAGTCATGCAGCATTGAAAAGAGCTCCGTTTTCACAGTTCTAGTTAGGTGATACTATATTGTTTTCCTCACAACGAGACATGGGCCTCCATGCTATGTTTGCAACAATATCACCCTCCTTTTTTCAAGGTTGGTGTGGATTTCCAATTGCGCGTGGGGCTGGGTTAATGGGGACAATTGGGGTTCTAGTATTCCAATTTCGTTTTTCCTTATGTTAACTGTCTAAAATCACATATGCACATATTGCTTTAATATTATATATTAAAATGCACCCAGACAGTTAATCTGGGCATGGTCTGTAAACTTACAAATTCCTGAAAGAGCTTTTCTGTTTGTGTAAGTGTTCTTGACAGTCCCGTTTCCTGTCATCTCACTGACGGGACAGAATCTGCAACGGCAGTGCATTACACAATGCTGGCCATTGCATAGCAACATCCCACGTGTTTTGAGAATACTGTACAAAGGGGGTGCGTTGAGAAGTTGACAGAATGTCGAAATCGTTCTAAACAACAGGTGCAAAACATCTCTTACATAAAGCAATACTCATCTTAAAAGAGTAAATCATGCATTTTAAAAAATAGGCTCATTTTCAGCTTACCAGAATGAGAAGACAACGGGAGGCGAGCTCTTGGTATTCTGGGATAGTGGAAAAGACAGACAGAACCAAGCAGCCAAAGACCAGAATAAAACTGCAAAAGAAAATGCAGTTTTAAGAGTTAGTTAAAGTACTCTTGAGCTCAACATTTCAATACAGTGTATTACCAAAACCCTTACAACTATCCCAATGCAGAGTTTAGATATCAAAACTACACAAAAACCATTGAATTGTATTTTTTTATGTCATTGTTTTCCATATTAAGCCATTTAATATTACTGGCATCAAATGCATTAACATGAAGCAACCATGGAATAGTGATTTGATGGCCTAAATCGCTTTAGTGGTCTTTGTGCATTTGGTATGACTTTCAGATCTCTACCTATTTTTCAATAAAGCTATAAAGAATGTCATCAGCTGAAAATATAATGTCAGTTGTCCGTTTCTCAAAAATCAGGCTGAATGCACATAGATCGTCTGAGTTCCCTTTTATTTTATTTGCACAGTCGTTGTACATTTCTCAAGATTCAGTTTAAATATACAGCTATGGCCAAACATCACCCTATATGATTAACACATTTTGCTTCATAAAGTTGAATGAAACCTGCTGAATACTATTACGTTAACATATTTGAATTTTATACTTTACAAAAAACTGACACAAATTTAAAAAAATGTGACATAAAAATCTAACATGAAATACTGTATTACTGCTTACTGCAGACACTCATGATATCATTTTGTAGTATTTTTGATTAAGTGATGTTTAATAAAATATCTAAATTATGTTCATATATATATATTTTTAAAGTCAATACTAAAATTTTAGGTGATGCCAAACTTTTGGCCATAGCAGCATATAACAATACAATATTGTTTTACTGCTGTTTTGTAATTGTTTTGGGGGGATCCCAGAACAAATATACTATAAAAAGTTAACTTTATTACCTTTTCATCTTTTTATTTCTACTGATAAACATACAATCGACAACCACTGAACTGATCCGCAAAAGCTATTGAGTACCCTTTATATGCTAAACAAGTTAACCAAAGCGACTTCAATTTAAAAAAATAACCAGTAAGAGACAGATTGCTCTCAAGTCCAGATGAATCACATTGAGATTTTCAAGGCTATGCTAGCCTAGGTTCATGACATACCTATTTCCTGATGTTTTGCATTACATGTTAAGAGCTTCCTCAAAGACGGCTTTCATAAAACACACACGATCCCCTTCCAACTAACACAATTATCCCAACAGAAAACTGCTGTTGACTGTATCACTGCAGTGACCTTGAACTTTGACTCAGGGCAGGGCAGGCTGGAATTAAACAAAGCAGCAGACCTTTCTGAGCAGCTATAGCTTGGGGGTGTACCTCGTCCAGTCCGGTGAACTATTGAGGCTTTTTATAAAATAATTCTACTCTAATTTGTAACTAAAGAAAACAACTCAGACAGAATTAACATTTCCTGTAACTCTGTGTGAGCTGAACAATGGGTCATGATGACTCACCTGCCACATAAACAATCTGTAATCTAAGGAAAGTAATAATTCAACTGCAAACTGACTCAGTCGTGCACCTTGAATGTACCTCTATAGGTTTCCTTGTGTTGAATTACTTGTTATAAGATGAAACTTTCCTAAACAAAGATTGGGATAGATACATTTTGTCCAATGTCTTCATCTGTGTTGAAGGCATTAGCCTCCGCGTTGAAGGGATTAGACAAAACTTGGACTTGATTGACTTAGTTTTTTTGTAGTTCTCTCTCAAAATGAAAGAAGGTGTGTATACTCATTTGCAGCCTGTCATCTACACATCTTGGTTACAGCTACACAAAAATAAAAACAAGTTATAGTGTTACAAGTTATTTTCTGACTGTGTATTGTACAAATTAGCAGTTATCACAACACTGTCTTTGTTTAGTTAATATTTGTGAGTTTCTGTTCGAAACAAGAAATGAGTGCTGTTTAAAGCCAGCTGTCTGCACCACATATTCCAAACCGTATCCCTGGCGGAACCTTATATAATTAGTGTCCTCGCTTGGTTTCTGACTCAAACACAGCGTTTTCTGAATTTGAAATCTTAAGCTTTGCAGCTTGCCTATTTGATTTGCTGAACAAACAGATGGTTGATTCTCTCATGCTTTACAGACAGTAAAACATTAGCCTTAGGTGGTAAGCTGCAGCAGAACTGTTCAGCCTTAGCTCCTGTGCAACTTTAAACCTAAAAATAGTGTAACCTGTCAGTTCAGCGAGCCTCCTTTGTATACATCTGCACTAGTCTAAAAGCATGTACTTATCATAGTGCAGTCAAAGAACCTACCCACACAATGTAAATGGAATTGTGTTCCTTAATATGATCCTGTGTAAAAAGCCGAGAGCTGAGCCAAAAGCATCTGCACACACAATTTACACTTTTCACTCTTTTGAAAGAGGACACAGTATGATAGATAAAGGAAAAAATAGTGGGGTTTTATTCTTATATTATACCTGGTTGAAACGTAGTACAGAATTGATCATATTCCAAATCCCACGGGCAAACATTTAGTCCTCTGACCGGACAGATGGAATGATTGAAGTTATTATCGGTACTATGAGGCTGCTCTGTGAGACATTCTTCAAGACAATGCACTCATAGATTGGCTAATTATTTTACCCCTGCTTTTCTCCCACAACAGATCAAGAGAAATTGAAGTCAATAGGAATCCTCCAGCCTCCACCAAGCAAATCATATCTTTACACTCAGAAGCTCACAGTGGATGCTGGCGAGCTTGAGCTCACAGGGTGTCTGGCAAGTAGTGTGGTGAGGTGACTCAGTCCGACAGTTTTGCCTCCCTAAATAGTGGAAGCTACAGAACCAATGAGACACTCTCCCTGAAGAATCTCAGCAAAGAATCACTGTCACTAGGTGAGTTACTAAGTTAACCCTTTCCAGTCCTATGTCGGACCCTGTCCTACATCATCAAAAAGACGTAAAGAACAGGTCTCTAATCGTTTTTTCTCTGGAAAAAGCAGAGAAAACATTTCAATGACCGAGTGAGATCAACAGGAGCCGAATGAAACCGGAAAAAAGGGCGTATCTCATAGCCCCATACACCACAGAGATAACACAGACATAATAAAGGAGGTAGCTGCTTCTGCATCCAGCACTCAAAGAATATCACAGACATTTGCAGAGCTTTTTGGAGATGTTATAGTAATAAAACAATGACTTGGATCGCACTATTGAGACGTTTGGAGGAGTGATCTGGAGAGGATTTATCAGTATGCATGTCTATAAAGATGTATGTGGAAAATACAACGAACAAGGGGTGGAGCTTGGCTGAAGATACCTGAGTGTCCTTTTGTGATTCAATGCCTTTTAAACCTGTTTTACTCTGAAAAATTATATATATTTTAAAACGTGTGTGTAAAATAAACAGTGCTTGTAAAACTAAATTGGACCTGACGCGCCTGACATGCGCTGAATAAATGGTCTGCAAAGGGTTAAAGTTAAAAGTTAAAAGGTAAAAACAAAAGGCATTTTTAAAGCTTATCTTCAAACTTTGGTCTTTACGAAAGTTGTGAAAACCTAATAACACTTGTAAAATGAAGAATCTAACCTTAACAAATCTTAAATCCTAATTAACAGTAATTTTTATAGAAGCCTTTTCCTCGTGGTTGCTACCATATGTTTTTAATCAGAAGTAATCTGTTGTTCTAAAGATGCTGAGCGGTGGTAATGAGGGTGAAACTGTATAATATTTCCATTTACTGTACAGGTATATTAAAGAGTCGCATCCGGTAGGTTGTGGGGGGGGGGGAGGAAGCTGACTGACACAGGCCAACACCTTTAGGGCTAAGCAGCCAGTAACTTAACCAATCATAGCAGTAACCAATCATAATGCTTGGTTTTGTGGTTTACTTTTTTTTTCTCCTGCTCAGGTTATCTTGTTGATGAGAAATAAACTGAACAAGATACAGCATAGGATTTGGAGGATGGAAGAGGTGTTCTGTGGTAAAATGTGTTTGTTACTTCCTGTTTATAAGCAGTTGAAATAATGCATAGTAAATATCAATGCAAGGATAGATAAGAATGACCCCTTATCTCCTTGTAGTGAGAGCTAACCTTGCGCTTGGCACTCAGTTTCAGAACGTTAACGTTATTCCTTTTAATTTTGCGTTGGCCAACAGAGACCCCGTCAAAATTTTCTACGAGATGTGCCATCAGAAAATGCGTTGTCACACGGTGGATTAATAAAAGGAATTTGCATTTGGTTAGTATCGGAATTGGTTTAGAAGTTAGTCCAATACCAACCAAAACCATATCTTGGAAACGAAAAAGAGGACGATTCCGTGAAAGAACAATATTCTTTCTGGCATACACTAGTGTTTATCCTAACGCGGATTACCTTATCACCAAGCACCATTGACTATGAAAAAAAAAAGGACAGATGTCCAATATTTTCAACTGAGGTTCACATTTGACTTGTGCTATGTTCCTATCTTCAGTCTTCCTCCTGTAACCAAAACCATCCTCTGACAAACGTCGCACTGCGTGAACATAAAAGGACTCTGTGCAATTTATACGACCTATATATAGCAATTAACGGAAATAATACGAGTATCAATAAAGGAAATCAAATATTACTTATATATATATCTGTTTATGTGTCTTTATGTGTATATATACACATAAAGGGTAGTTTATACAGAGGGAGTCCTCCAATCCCACCACTAAGCCTACATATAATAAGAATAGTAATCTTTACATTTCTAGCATCTTTAAGAAAAAAACTAATTGAGTTTGAAAGATGTTTTGGAAAGCTAAACAAATGTTTGTGAAGTTACAGGCACTTCATTGACTTTCCTTCTTATTCTGTTATCAGAAAGTATGAAAAATGGTTTACAGCCAGCTCTGTGCCATGGTAAAATGTTCAACCTGCAAGTTACATAAATGAACTCATAATGCTTACTGCTGCAGATTCCAACTGGAGTTGTGTTGGCCACCTGCCTTTGTTTTGGAGCCTATTGTTTATTTTTGGCCTGCAGGGATACAGAAAGAAATAGGCTGGAATGGAAAAAATTAAATAGTACTAGGGGCAACAAGATGAAGATCAGGATCAAAACAGAGAGCTATAGGGAGAAGTGAACCAAGAAACCCCCAATATCCCAATATTATATATATATATATATATATATATATATATATATATATATATATATATATATATATATATATATATATAATTATAAATTAATTTTTAATGTTTTCATTGTCTTGCAATTTCACATTTAAATTGAATAAAAGTCCTCTATGTCACTGGTGGGCATAGTTGGCACATCCAATCCTGGCCTTTGTTCCAACCCTTTTCTAAATGATATATTTGAACCAATTGAACTCCCATCCAAGGAAACATTTTACCTGCATTATATTCATTATATTGTTAAACTAACATAAAGGAGCACAACATTTCTGTAATGCACAAGAACGACAATATTGCACACTAGAGGTCACTCTTGTAAGCTGTCATCAGATTCTCGCCTACTGCTAATCTTTTTGCATTGACTGATGAGGTTAGTACAGGACCCAAGATTTGTCTGTCTTTCTCCAGATGTTTGGCAGCGGCTACAGATTTGTGTGTATACTAGCGTGTAAGGCTACTAACCCCTTCATCCTTTGTTTTATAGTAATCACAATTATATTGCTCTCTTGTGTTTAATTTTGTTGCAATTCAGATAGAGCAGTATTATTCATTCCGGTGCCCTGAGATAGTCTAAACTGTGAGAAACAATTCAGTCCAGTATATATTCAAATTGGCATGGTAGCATCCTCTTTCACAATGTTACATTGATGCAAAGAAAGATGATTTTGAAGCTACCAGTTGGTTTGGTGTTTGGCTATAATTTGCGAATCTCGCAGATGATGCCAAGCCTACTGAAAGAAATATTTAGATAAAGAGAATGGAAGTCCTATCAGAGACACGGCTACCCTGCAGGCTCACTGGAAAGAAAGGGGGTGCAGTACTGAAAACAAGCCATGCAAACAGAAACTTATTTAATCCAGTGTAATGCCGGTAATAAAAAAGAATTAATATAAAGAATTATTTAGAAGAAATAAAGAATTATTTATTTAGCTTAACCCCTTTAAATTTCAGTCACCACAGGAAACTACAGGAATTTAACCCTTTGTTTGCAAATTCAAACTAACTTCAAACAAATATAATGGGATAAAGTCTGTCCAGCAGTCATTAGTTATAAATTATAGCCCAGCATTCTGACTACAGCCATTACCCCCCTTCCCCTACTTATTTGGCTGAGCTCCTGAACACAGAATGATTTCCACAAGTCTCGTGAGAGAAATCAAACTCTGTTATATAATAAAAAAGTCTCTTAAAACAAAGTGGTTATAAAAATGACATTAACAGTGCTTCTGGAATGTATATATGTAAGACAACTGACAGTGGAAGACAATGAAAAATGTACTAGAGAAAAACTTAAAAAACTACTGTTCAATTGCCTGCCAAAAGTTTTCTTAAAGAGTAATAAAACAAATAATGTATGGACGTAGTCCTTAGGGTTCTAGTGGGAAACTGTTCACCCCAGGCTGCACAATGTGCCTGACAGCCAACAATTATTTTTTAGGCCTCAAACTCTGGCACTCACTTCTTTGACCCTTGGGGCAAAAGTTTGCAATCCTTAATTACAGTCTGTATTTCCATAATATTTAAACATAAATAACTGTATATAGATCATAAATAGGTTTATAAAAGCAAAATCATAATACTTAAAACAGAGGCCTTTTCCATTAAAGAGTAATTGACCTAAGTATTTCAGTAATAAATGGCCAAAAAAAATAACAAAATGAAAAGCGCACACCGTATTTCAGTGGGGAGTAAAATAATATTTTGGCTGCGGCCTGGATTGTTTTTTTCCCCCGCTAGTACTGGCTATATCACCAACACATTGTCCTCTCACATGATTAAGATAATTCATTTTCCATCAGATTATTATGATATATAAAGAGGGAAACCTATCATCCGAAATGCAATTTTGCCTGAATTATAACGGGTGCCTTTTGAATTATTGAATACTTTATACAAATACTTTCAGTACATCTGTATTCAATATTTTCTGAGCTTCTAACAGCCCCTTTCTGTCTGAAACTGAAGACATGAGCACTGTATCTTGTGGTGGTGCTAAAGAGTTTAATGTGTTCTCTCTGCTGTATCATTTTGAACGATAAAACTTGAATGGAACAGTCAGACAAACCTTTAAATAGATTATTATTAATGTTTGTGGCCAAGTGGGTTGCAGTGTGCAGGTGTAGAGGTGATGCAGTGCTCAAGTAATGACAAACAAGTAAGTTCCCGGTCCAAACAATGTTTCATTTGATACCGTTTATAATCCAGGTCGTTATGACCACAAATGATAATCCCAGGCAATACACAGCAATGTTAAACATGGGTTACAGTCCCGAAATAATAAACACAGTATTAAACACACACAATCACAAGACCACAGTGAGTGCTAACATGCAAGTGGTAAAATACAATTTATTAGTGCCCAGTGCTGAAGTGTTGTCCGGGTTTGGTGCTGGCCTTAAACAGCTCTGGATCATCTACCAAGAACAAACAAGTATAATTAGACACGAAAAACAAACAAAACACTAAACATTCACGTTTTTGGGTACGTTTTTGGTTCTCCTTTTGATTCGCTCGCAACCATAGCAAAGGAACAGATCGCTTAGCTACGTTCCCTTTTGTACTGTCAGTCACGCCTCCTTGGTTAGCGAGTGGAACCGTTTCTCTTCTAATCAGCGGTTCTGGGGCAATGACTTGGGGTACTATAGCCCCACCCTCTTTCTAGATGGCCGACTTCCACCTTTCCCGGAATGAACTGTCAGACCATCCAGTCCGGGGCACTGTTCCCTTTCCACAGCGCCCTGACAGGTCGGGAGGGAGATTTATAACCAAGATTCATTCATTCTCTGTCACAATGTTCTCTTCCTGAACTACATATGGATCTGTGTACAATTTAAAAACACATAAATAGTGGTCTCCAGTAGCCTCTTTAAAAAATGACTCAAAAGCAAGTACCACTGCTAGAATAGATTTATCCTCTTATTTATCTAAAAAGGTGCACTGGAATAAAAATAATTTGTCCCATCAATTGGCAGCTTGACTTTCCCCATGAGTTATATAATTAATTAATTATGCAAGCTTTGCAATCAGACCCATTCTGTGTATTAAAAAAAAAACAAAACAAAACAAAAAAAAATAAAACATTTGTTCCTTTCCACACCAAGCATATAAAGCTCATAAATTTCCCCATTTATGGGATTAATCAATGTACTCAATCAGTTACAAACACAATTATAAATCTGTAGAGGTTTGAAAGAAACAGGTTCCCCACAAAGAGTTCCTGGTGTAAAATAGATGTTATTTAGGAAACATATGTTGTTTTTTATATGTAGACAAAAGCATGTTTAGCTAAATTTGGAACATAAAAGATGTGTACCGGTGTGATCTTATTAAAAATATCAATAATAAGGAGTTTGAATTCAAGTCCCAACCAAAACTGGTATTAAGTTTTGACAATAGTAAGTTAACAAAAGCACCTCTTCTGTCTTCCACATTTCTATAACCTGTATGTTGTATTACAAATTTCAGCAACTACACAGTGGGGTATTTACTGTACTATACCACCCGTCCATGTACCATGCACTATTGACACTCATGGCCGTAAGAGTATATATGAACCCGCTGTATATCATGATTGATACAAAGCGGGTTTCACGTTTGCCTCTGACAGCACATTCTGAATACGAGCAAAAAATGCTAAAAAAGAAAAATATGGTGACGTTGGTGTTTTGTAACTGAACTGTATCCCGTCAAGAACGCCCATGCAGCATTTGACAGGCTGCACAAAACATCAATTTATCAGTCGAGATGATTATTGGCTGTTAGTTGCGTTAGAAAGTAATTCTGTCATGTGGTTACTTAGTAAAGCCCAGCCACGCAGCTTTTGACAGGCTGCACAAAACGTGACAATAAGCAGGTTTGTGAGATGATATTAATAGAGGTAGTTTCACAAAGAACCTATGGTGCATGGCGAGTGGTTTTTGAGAAATTGTAATAAACGGGGCATGATATTAAGCAAGGTGATACAAAATGGGTTCATCTATATATTTTCTGGAAACACTGAAGCGTCAGAATTCCTCTCTTATTATATTCAAAGGAGGATATGGCCTCGGTGTTAAGGATATTCATTCATTATCCTCTCCCTCTTCATACAATTAAGTCATGACATAAAAACAGCTGTTGTGTTTTATTCTTTAAATACAGCTGCTAATATCAGGCAAATAGGCTCATTTACTAAGATGTACAATACAAAATACACAACTGCTTTCAAAATTATCAGTATAGTTGTCAGTCTGTATTAATAGTATAAGATACAGGGTCAAGGCTTTGGTAAAGGCCCTGGGACGCTTCATATCCTTGGCTTCTGTCAAGAGTTTGTAAAGCAATCCTATTGAGTACAGCAATACAAATCAAGGGCAGTCATTCTTTTCCCTCATCCAGCTGATCACACAGTGCCCAAATCAGCAGGTCCATTCTCCTGCACAGAGAGCTGCATGTCATGGAATGTTTATATGGAAGTCTGCTCCCTCGAGTTTGTCTGGGTCTTTCACACCAACTGCATGTCTGGACATTCTTTTGGCACTGCTAATACGCTCCTGTCATCTGTAATGATTTATTTTATTAAATATTGAACTGCAAAAAGAGTTTACTGACACAGCTTATGTCTTTGTAGGAATGTCATCAATCCAAAGGTGATCAATTTTCATTCTTAAAAAAGCTTTCAACTTTCATAAAGCCTTTCTTCTTAAGAGCACGTAGTACCGGTAAAAGGATGTGGCTTGGCTTCTCCGAGACTGTACACAGCAACCAGCCTGGCATTAAGAGCAGTGAGCAGTACTCTGCTCTTCCGATGTATAGCTATCTGAAATGACCTCCAAACCGCATCGAACACCTTGGGAAAGGATCGCTCAGAAAATCACATTTCAGGAAACTCTTACAGATGGTGCTTTAAAAGTTGGTCTTGTTGCAGTTTGTTTCAAACACCCTTTGTTTTTCATGAAATACTATTTTTTTTTCTCAAGGTACTGTAGTACTTCCAGTTTGCATTGTTTTTAATTGTATGGCTTTTAGTTTAGCATCAAACACATCTCCAGATCTAGTTTTGCCTTTCAACACCAGATTTACTACTACTTCACTACTAATAATAATAAACAGAAATACAACCAATTCCACTAATCTTTCATTATTAGTTTTTAATAGGGGTGTGCCAAGTACTTGGCTCATACAAGTACTTGCTACGATGATATTTCCTACTATGAATTATGCACATGTAAAGAAGCCTACTGCTCATTACTTTGTATTAAAAATGCATTAAATCAGCTCCCAGTCACAATTGGGCAGCTACTACTGTTTCTAGGGATATCAATATTTGTGAGAAAGATGGAGGGACTAGTGCTTTACAAAATGCACATAAAACTCCAGCGCCAATTGTGGTCTTGATGATAAGGATACTAATTTATTATTCTCATCATACAATTATGCCATGTTATGCATTGCTTTTTTAAATACAACAGCTTAGTTATAGCAACAGGCACATTTACTAAGACTTACAGTACAGATTAAAGGAACATAAAACACGACTGCTTTCAAAATGATCAGGAATCAAGTTGTCAAAGTCTATATTGTATTGGATATAGATTCAAGGACCTGGTTGAATCACATCATTGGCTTCTGTCAAGAGTTTGCAAAGGAATCCTATTGGGGGCTGCAATTCAATACTTGAATCTAGACATTCTTTTCCCTCACCCAGGTCATTCTTCTCCCTCACTGATACTCGTGCAAGTATGACATCTTGTTTCAGAGTATGGAAGGGAAAATAGGCTCCCACTTGAAATCATCCTTTTACTGCATGTATTGTGTTATATGCTGGTTGGCCCATTTGAATTAATTTTGCAAACTCACTCTGGGTTATATTCTGGTAGGTCGATAGTTCTGTATACTTCACTAATGGCAGTGTTTGAACTGTACAACTTTGGAAATCTGGGGAGGAGTAAAAGAAAGAGAAACAGATCGATATACAGGCGTATTCAAGCCTATCAAAATAATTCTCAAATACTACTACATAAATATCCTATTACAGTGGTATTTTTAGATAGCTACAAAAAGTTCAAGGACAATAATTGCCCCCCTCAACACATTTTTAATGTGGAATATTCCTAAAGCCGGTAAGAAAAAGCCTTGGCAGCCATTAACTCGTCCCATGCAATTCCCGATGTTCTAGAGTTTGATGTACGCGGATGTATGCAAGAGGGCAGATGTTTTCCTCTGTCTGTTTTACTCATTAGAATAAGGCTGCAGATAATGTGGTCACCTTGTGGACTCAATTCTTTGTAAGAAAAAAAAAGAAACACAATGCAAAGCACTTCAGTCTACTGTGCAGGAGTTATCGGCTCATGATTGGCACTGATTTATACCTATTACATCGGCTCAACAAACCTGACAGTTTCCATGCATACCACTGATAACAGATTGACAGCGGTATGAACTGTTTATATATCCATTACTGAAGAGGGAACCTTCTGTCTGTCGCACACAATACTACTGTAATGTGCACTGCAGCTTCAAGGGTACTACACATTCAGTCGTGTTCTGTGGATAGAACCTGTCCAGCTTAACTAATGGTGACATTAGATGCCCATTTTAAGCCATTTTATACAACCATTGGTTGACTGCCCTCTCCAAAGGCTCCAACAACCAATCAGGGATGGTTTTATATACTTTCAAAACAAAAGTAAAGTTAGATAAACAGAAAGCTTGATAAGTGAGTTTTTATTTTTATTTTTTTTCTGGTCGGGAGATTTGGCGATCACAAGTACAAGCTTAACAGAGATCATAATAAATTGTCCAAAATGTTTAGAAACCTAAAAACATATAAACAAAATATTAACTGTAGTGAAATATTCATAGAATAAACATCATGGATGACTCTCCAGTTAAAATGCATTTCACTAAAGCCCTAGGCCAATCGAAATACCTTTTATTATGAGGTGCAGCATTTCAGTATCTTGCCGAATACCAAAATTTCCATATGGTCAAGAGCCGCAAGACACTACCGTACTGTACTGCAAAACATTAAATGTTTGCGAGAGCAAGACATTTTAAATACTAGCATTGCTGTGCAGTACAGTAGTTAGGATATCTCTTGATGGCAGCAAACTACACAAGAACAAAGGATAGAACATTGCCTACAGTTTCTCTGTAATTTGTACTGTACTGTAGATCTACAATGTATTAAACTTTAAATGTAACACTATGGTGTTTTTGCCACGATTTCTGTTTATACTGTAAGTATTATACACTTTAAAATATATTTAATTATGAAGCAAAACACAATACCTGACACATAAAAACACATTTTTGTAAGGATTCTTTTTGACAAGCTCTTCGCTTGAAGATCTGAATGAAGGGTTTAAAAAAAAAATGCTGTGTACATTAAATACTGTTGAGCTTTGTGGATGACAAACGCACTGTATTTATTTTGAAAGGGATTACAGTACCTGCTCAAGATGAGACGTAATATATGTAAATATAATACTGTAGCAATCCATGTAATTGTGTTTTTGTTTGTCTGTCCCTATTCGCTGCTGTTTGTCTGTGCATATTGATCCTGGTGTGTGGCTGAGGACCAATGGGATGTGTGTAAGCTCCAGTACCCCATTAGAATAAAGGGTCGGAGATACATTATAAAAGGGCGCTGGACCACCAAATACATGTGTTGTGTGTTCTGGAAGGTAGTTGTTGTGCCTGCCCTGAAAGCTGGTTATTGTTCCTTGTATGCGGTGAAGCAGTCAGAGCAGTGGTCTCTGAAGCGGGTGCTAGAGATTAGCATCCGAAATAAAAGCATTGCAACTTGAATCAAGCGTGTTGTTTCCGTCCTTTCTACCTGCCTGGAAAATGGTACACTAGCGTCAGACGCGGGATTGACAACAAACCCACCAGTGTCAAGCAGTAGCAGTTACAAATCAGCGATGTACCAGTGGATGAGCTGCAACCCCGATCCATCCCATCCCAGATTTTGAAACATTATTTACATTCAAAATAGGCAATCATAGGGTATATTTCATCATAGAGTGAAAGCATTATTATCTTAATACTCTTCAGATTCTCAGCTGTTTAGAAAGGCATAATACACTATACTTTTGGTGAATATTTGTCCCGATACACAAGCCAAAAGTCACGTTATGTCAGTCAGACCTCAAAATATGTTTGTAGTAGTGCACTTAGCTGGATGATAAAACCTAGTGATGTTTCCCATGAACTAGTGCTCATGTCATTCAAATTTTCCGTCTCCCGTCACTACAACCTCAGGGATCAGATTGGATTACGCATTCAAACACCGCCCAGTGTTTGGACTTCTGTCCAGTTTACCACTGCTGCTGTTCTGAGATAAAAAACATGATAATGTATTGCAGTCCTAAAGCCTGCAATACATCACCATATTTTTGCAGATTCTCCCTTCTGTGGGCGTGGGTTAATTGTTGTAGAAATTATATTTCTTGAATCACAACGAGTAGCTCTTAACCTTTAATGGATAATAGCTTATTAGTGAGCAGATTTTTAAGCCCTCCATAACTTCAAGTATTCTAGAGACCGAATGAAAGAGATGCTTCATTAGCAGTGTAACACTGGCAATCCAATTTAGAAATCCACTGTTAAATACAAGTACTTTCACTGTAAACAGCATCCTTGTTGTCTTTATACAAAATTGCCACAATCACATGAAAGGAAAGAATGCTTGGGACTACATATTTTTAAGGTACACCGTTTCAGTATAAAAACATACAGTGAGTGGTGTCCTTAAGTATTTCCACACACATTTTTCTCAATATTATTAATACATTAGCATACAAAGTTGATTTCCAGTAAAAGCTTTGATACAAGGATGGAAACAACAATGTTCTTGGTCCCTGACCCAGACATTTTCCCATTCTGAATTCAATCATGCACGACTGGATCAAGTTAAAGAGGTTGGGCTGCAGGTAAAGACAGATTTGTGCAATAAAACTTGTGATATATTCTGGAATCAAATAGTTAATTATTTTACACAGATTCTGTTTTTATTTTTATAGTATTGTTTTTTTTTTTTGCACAATCTACTTCAGTCAATCGGGCGTAATTCACAACTCTGAATCACGGCTATGCATCAGAAATCAGAATTATAACTTTTTCTTATGTGACTGTTTTATGTGTGTTTCAGAGGCTAATCATATACGGTATATGAACAACTGGTAACGATGCTGGCAAGCCAATGACCAGCTACTGCATTCCTATAGATTTTGACAAGAACAAGTGAACCGGGTAACTATCTACAATTTCTTCATTCTTATACACATAACTGAATCGTCAGCCATGTGAGACAACAAGACAGATGAAGCCAGAACAAAAACAAGGCCTAATGACTTCTGGGAACTTTATTTTACTGGTGCCTAACATCATGCTGGGTTGTTTTCTTTCTGTTAGAGTTTCATTTTTACACGTCTTCTCAGACACCCTACCTTTGTCCTGAACTGTCTGAACATGGATAAAACAACACTGTAAAAATCTCTCAGAAACCTGTGCCCATTGTTTAAATCTGAAATACAGAGAGGAAGCAGCATATAATAGCAACAAACGAAACAGAGTACACTAATATAATATACTAATATATACAAATACCTTTTGGGTTGTATAACTGTGGTACAAATTTTAGCACCAGAATGCAGAAAGCTTGCAAGGTTTCAGGCAGGAAATCTACAGTACAAGCGCCTGCTTCATTGGTTAATCTACAAGCCTATTGCCAGCACGTTCCAATTAAGCTATAAGGTGTGTATATAACCTATTTCGTAAACTCAGTCAGACCACCTCCTCCCTATCCACCACCACCTCACTCCCAGCCTCGTCCGGAGAGGGGAAGTATATGATGCTCGATGAACACGTCGCATAGATTTATTATTTTATTGTTTGTTTTTCAGTAGGTGACACCGGGATGTTCCAAGGGATGAGGCTGTGCTCCAACTATTTTTTTTTTTTATTCGCCCATTGTTTGTGTTCAATGTTTTTGGAAATCTGTAGGATGTTCTATTATAATAAAGGTGGTTATTTAACGCAAGATTGTCCTGACTGAATGCCATCTCAGGGGTTTTAATCTTGTGTGACACCCTGCCCCTGTGTTTATTTTGTATTTGTGGCATATTATTATTATTATTATTTAAAAGTACTGCTTTGTGGTTGTTTTAAACCAAGTTTGGTTATTATAGTTTGACAGCACGGATGGGATTAAATCCCGCCCCCCCCCCCCCCCCCCCCCCCACCTAAAACTTGTGAGAATGTGTGGTCAGCAGCTAATGATTTATCGACAAATTGATTGTCGACCACATGTATCAGAAATCCCTTACAGAGTGTGGTCGAGGGATAAACTGGGTAATTAATGGCCAGTTAATCCTTCAACCACTATATAAAAACTAGCAGCTTTTGCTGACCGGGGTGGGGTTGTTCAGAGGAGGAATGAAGCACAAGTAAGAACTGAAAATACAGAAAACAACTCTGACCTGAGCTGGCTTTAAACCAGCATATTTGTCTGATTATTGTCTGCTTTGTTTTGGCCATTGTGCCGTTTTTATTTGTAAAAGTATTTTGTTTTGTTTTGTTTAATTAATTACTTTGCCTATTAAATACACCCTCAGTGCCTCAACCCACAGTACTTGTCTGTCTCTTCCTGGTCTGACATCACCACCAAACCATCCTGTCCACATCTTGACATTTTTGGTCGTTTAGTCAAAGGTAACTCATTAAAAAAAAAAAAGCAGCTCAGAAAATG
This sequence comes from Polyodon spathula, assembly GCF_017654505.1. Classification (NCBI taxonomy): domain Eukaryota; kingdom Metazoa; phylum Chordata; class Actinopteri; order Acipenseriformes; family Polyodontidae; genus Polyodon; species Polyodon spathula. Next base: position 21,837,131 of record NC_054538.1, read on the forward strand.
AGTGCATCTTTACGTATGCCCCCAAGTTCAGTTTAATTTAAGCATATGCTGCACTTTCTCATTTAAAACTAGATTTGTTTTGACAGTTGACTTGCTGCTTTGCAAAAAAATGAAGCGTATGACTATGCTAATTCATCTGCATGACAGCTCCAACTGTAAAGAGTAAAAGACACCTTACGTGATATAAAAAAGTGAATCCTTAAATACTAGAAAGGTGAGAAATGTCCAACTTTCACATAATATAAACACCTAATACTATATGTATTACAGCTGGAAAGGCGCTACCTGTCAGATAAAAGGAAAATTAAATGACTTCCTTAAAATGTATGGCCCAAAAATAATTTAATTACTAATTTTATATATATAATGATATATAATAAATTATATATATATATATATATATATATATATATATATATATATATATATAGATTATATTATATTACTATGTCACTGAAAATTGAATTGTAAAAACTTACACACCATTATAACAAATGGTAATATTTATTATTAGTGATTTGTAATAATAATCACTCTAAAGGTGTGGGTTGTAGGTTAGATTTATACATTTGTGAATGTTTAAAGAATTATTTGAGAAATAGTTTTTTTGTATTATAAGATTGTGTATATGTTATTTAGATAAATTTTTCCAACTGGAAGGTAAAGACCTTAAGCTACAGTTGATTCGTGTCAACCACAATGTTGTTCGGGGGTGGGGGTGGGGTGAGGTCCACCCCACCCCACCTCATTCCACACTATTAAGTGTTGTAGTTTCTCTAGTTTACATTCTCTGGGTGTCTTTAGAAGCCCCTCTTCTGAACTGGTTATCCTCCTCCATCTGCAATCTTTGAAAAACAAATAGCATCGAATAAACAGTGCACCAAGAGCCCTTGTTGCCACACTACATTGGACACTTGGTCAAACAAAATGACACTGCACATTTTGCTCCATTGTTTTTTGAGTGATGTGTCAGAATGAAAGTATTCATATTTAGGCAAATTGCCATTCAGAGTTTTATTACCCTATAAGCCTTTATTACCCTATAATCCGCTACTTTACAGTATGATACTGTAATTTACAATACCTCTTTGCAACACAATGTTTAATATCTAAGCAACTACTTGACCAAACATAAGCTAGCCAATGTCTACATCTGTAAATGAATCCATTTTTACTATCACATGTCTGTTTCCTTTCCACTTGCAATCACTGGTTGTTCGCCTCACCGTAATTCTGTTTTTCTATGCTGTAGTGTGTTTGCTATCATTCTTGACCTCTGCAAACTAGTTTTTACGTGTTTCCAAAAGCCACAGGACCTGGTTTTAACCCCCCCCCCCCCCCCCCGCCTTTTACCTTGAACGTGTAATGATTTGATGGGTACCCTTCCGTTGAGAAAAGCTTTCGGAAAATAGTCCCACAAATTTTCATAAATGATCGCTCCATAATATGAGGAAAAAAAACAAATAACTTCATTAAACAAATAACTTTTTTACTTGTCAGAGCTGCTTATAGTTGGTCTAAATAGTGCCAGATTGCTGAATGTTGCAATATTACTCTACTGTCCGTGTCTCGGTCTGCTGTTGTTGAAAGATACTGTGTCTGAGCTCCAGTCAAGATAAAAGGCTGTGAATGGCTGACTCTACAGTTGCCGGTACAGGACTGGTTGCTTTCGGTGGTGCAAAGTATTGATTGATTGATTTCGATGGATAACAAAATAAGTTTGGAGCAATTGTGTCTTTGTTTAGTATTTCATGTCCAAACTGAGCTGAAAAATACACCAAGTCAAAGTAAAAAAGCCAGCACTTGCTTGGATTGATTTTAAATTAGATTCAGAGGTGATGTGGTGACGTTCCAGCAGGCATCTACTGTGTATTAATGCCCCCTATAGCTGAAAGCTGATCGGCCGCAGATACTGAATCATTTTCTAATTAACTTTTATATTTGTTTATTTGTACTATTGTAATTTTTCCTTCTGCTTGAGAATAAAACAAAAGTTGAAACAGCATTCAACACTAAAACAGCCTTCTAAACTCCATGACTCACAGATTGACTTTAGGGGTTGCGCTCTGTGAAATTGCACTGGATGTTCTTCTTCTTCCCTGTATTTTATATCACCACAGCCTCTGAGATTGCAGCCAAATTTCCATGATGTAGTAGACTTTAGTGGCTTTGAAGGTGTGAGCCAGGAGACTTTTACTATTAGGGTAAAGAAAGCAAAGCCAGAGTTCTTTTCCATGAGTTGAATACAAATCCCTGTTTAACAGGATCCAGATAAAAAGCGACTAACAGCTGACAAGGTTAATAAACTACACTGGTACACACAGTATCAGCAGAAGGTTTTTATCAGCTCTAATTCCCAGGCTTGCCCTTTCTGTTCAGACTTCATGTAGCTGTGTTAAACAGATGTCAGGCTCCATTTGACGCTGTTACTTAATTTTTTTTTTTTTTTTAGCTATGATACCCTCCTAATGTGGGAATTTGCAGTGTGATGAAATAAACGTCTGCCTTTGAGTTCACATCTTCAAAAGGGTCAGATTGGTCTGAGTGATGACACAGCTGCCTGTACAGAGGACCTCAATCTCCACAATGGCTTTTTAATATGGATGTGCTTTGCCAGCTTTCTAACTGACATGAAGCAGAACCTTAGTTCTGTTTTGATGTTAACAGAGTTCATTCTGACCAACTTTCGAAGAGGTTTGGACTGGTACTGTACCTCCAACCGACAGAGATTTTTTCCTAACGTCTGCAGTAAGGTATAACTAGTCCACTTACACAGCAGTTATTTGGATCAGACTTGTATCACAACGTTCATTATTTTGTGTTATGTGAATTTGCATGTTGTTATGTGTAAAGTTTGTTGATTTTCACTTTTAATAACTGCCTATTAATTCTGTGTAGGTGTTCTGTGCTGTTCAGCACAGAAACAGTATTTCGCGTTCCCCTTTCTTGACTGAACAGTAAGCACAATCTCAGTTAATCATGTCTCAACTAAAGGCAGAGGGAAAGCAGCAGGCTGCACTCAGCTCTAATCCCTCTTTCATCCATTTGAGTACCCATCTCGAGGGCTTCGCAAAACATACAACAGAATTTGTCACACAGAATGACTGAAAAAATCCCAATTAAAAAATAAATATGTTGAAGATGTCCTGCAACAAATGCTATTTTCCTCCTGGTAAAGCCTCTTTAAAGCAGATGGGAAAGTCCAAAGGCAAACCTGAGCCAAATAGAACAAACTGGTACAGCTGTTGACTTTTACAATACTTTTTCCAGACCTGGAAATCGCTGTTTTAAAATTGCATGTATTTTTCATGATTTCCATGATTGTACAAACCCCCCCCCCCCTTCAGTTCTGTCCTTTCGCTTGCTAGTCCAGTGTGCCTAACACTTACTGGAACATAAACAACAGAACACGCAGTCTGGTAGCCAAGCCCCCCTGCTCCCGCCGCAGTTTTGACCGAGAGAGCTCTCAGCTGTCAGTCTGGTGAGCAGCAAAATAACATAGACGCTGTATAACCTGCTGAAAGAAACGTTATAGCAAGGCTGAGCTCTTTTTTGGTTCGTTGGGGGGGCTATAGCCTGCTTAGCCCCCCCCCCCCCGCGGTGCACCACTGGTGTTAGACATGCGTGTCCTTGTACGAACAAGGTGTCGACCCCTGGTTCTGACCCTGTGTCCCTCTTGAATGAAATTACCACTCTTATCAGTAATGAATTGGGACCATTTTAAATTGTCTGGATGGTGCTTAAAAAAATAAAACATAACATAGCAATTATTTATTTTTTTGCATTCTTTATTATTGTGCAGCTCCCGTATGTTTAACAGAATCAATTGCGATAACAGATTGAGGTACTGGAAAAGGGCATAACTAAAAAGTACCCATTAATTAGACCCTCTTATAAAAAGATCACACAATGACAGCTAATGAATATTCACACATGCAGATGGTTGTAAGAGCTCCAGCACCTGATCTAATGTAAAAAAAGAGCATGACCTAAATGCTGAAGTTATTGAGACATGGGCTTAATTTACACAGGGAACATGTCCCCTTCACTTTTTCAATGATGGGGAAATGTCCCCCTCACATTGCAGGAGTACTAAAACTTTTATTTCACAATCATTTATTGGTATACTCACTAGTCAGTACAGAAGTCAATGGGAAGAAAAATTGTAGCTGAAGGTTGAAGTAAAATATGCAGGTGGTACCGTCAACCATAAATACAGTGGGGTAGTCTGACATCTTAAAAGCACCGGCACGCCAATTAAAATATTGAGTGAGGCGAGGCATGGCGAGGCGAGGTGAGGTGAAGTGAGGTGGTGGGGGTGAGGTGAGGTGAGCTGAGGTAGTGGAGGTGAGGTAAAGTGAAGTGAGGTGTTGGAGGTGAGGTGAAGTGAGGAGGTGGAGGTGAGGTAAGTTGAGGTGGTGGAGGTGTCTGTTTACACTTGTTTGTGTCTGTATTACTTTGTAGTGAAGGCAAATGCCCAGCCTACAACTATTTCATTTTTTTTGTTTAAACCTTTTATTTTGCCACTCATGCCCTGTTTGTTTGCACCAATGCTTAAACTGCAGGTTTCTGTCTCTGGGTCTATTTCCTGCCGGTAATCAGCCTGGGTCATGACGCTACCCTGTTACAGTTCCCCATAAAAAGTACAGACTGCCAGTAATGCGAATGACTCATATTTCCATGTGTCTTTATAAGGCTGCATGGTTTATTATTTAAAGTGATACAGTACGTCATCATAACTTGCCATTATTCCTGAAACTAAGGCAGCAGTGTGCTGTATAATAACAAATGAAGTTTAAACAAACATTAGGAAATAGCTGTAATTTTAGCCATGTCTCACAGTGTTTTGAACTTTGGGTTCAGGATAAAGAAAAAAAAAAAAAAACAATGCAAAAGAGCTGAGTGAACCTAGTGCTAGTGATAATGCTGCCACTACTGCTTTTTATCTTAAATTTCATGAAGCAAACATTGGACTAATCGCTAATTGATTGTGTTCACTGTTAAATAAAAGCAAAATTTTAAATTTAAATAAAAAGTTATATTCTACTTTTCTGTATGTGTTTTGGATCCTGTAGCAGGGGGACTGACTCTGCTGGTGTGTTCACTGTGCTGCAGGAAGAGGGCAGCAGTCGTCCAACAACAGCCTGTGAATCACGGCAGTGACACAGGGAGGTGGGAAAGTGGATGTGTGGACTTTCCCCCTCTCTGAATGGCTGAGAGGCAGGTCTTGGGGAGATTGTTAGCTCTATAAGTTAACGCTCTGTTGTTTCCTCAGGTCTGCCCTTTTAAACGCGCCGAGAGTGCGGAAGCGCTGGTCCACGACCGAGAACCAGTCGGAGAGAACGAAGCTGAGGTTCAGAGCGAGACAGTGAGGGCGGGGAACCCTTGGGCAGACCCCTTAAAAGTATAGCTGAGCAGGCTAGTGAGCCGGCAGCGTAGGACGGTGATCCGGGTCGCACGGGCAGCGGCGACCGGGATATTGGTGCAGAGTGCAGCACCTTTTCTTTATAGTTTTGTTACTGTTTTATTTTCCCTGTTTCTTTGCGCCTTCTGTTTTGAATTATTGTTTTGAAGCACCTGCAAGGCGCCGGTATAGTGTACCATCGCTTGGTATGCCCGCGGTTCTGTTTACCATCGTTGGTAAATCAGACCACGGACCCACAGCGCCATCTGCGGGCTAAAAAGAAATAAGGCACCCTTCAAAATAAAACTGGGCACCTGTGTGGTGTTTTCAAGTACACCTGTCTGTCTCCTGGTCAGTGAATTACCCACAACCCTTCCACAGATGCAAACTAAAGTTAACTTACTTTGGTTCCTTTCCATTTTTTTCAGGCCCGAGTTTGTGTTCACAATGCGGTTTGCAAGTGCACTCGGCTGGTTTATGTGGTGTATGAACTGGAAGTTTATAATATCCTGCAAGCCATATTAAATTGCATTGCTTCGGTTTTAATATAGCATGTTTGATTCTTACATATTGCTGTGGAAGAAAGCATCAAGGGAGCACTTCGCTAATTTAATGAATACATTTCTTGAATGTCTACAGTAGGAGAATGCAGTTTGTGCAATTCTGCAGGTTCTCCTATTGTTGGCATTAAACAAAGTAACTTGAGAAAAGACTGAATATATATTAAATAGTGCTTTGGCACAAAATGAGAGATATTCCAAAATGGAATGCGAGACATTGGAATATAGCAGTTTTTTGAGCAATTCGCAGATCTGTTTGTGCCTCACAAAACCGTCTGCGCATTCACTACCAATATAGCAACCGCGCACAACAGCCAAGCAAGAATTCAGAATGATGGACAGTCACTATTAGTAATGCGACAAGCTGCTATCATTGGTGTTGCCATAGTATATGCACAGATATGACAGCAGACGAGACCACACAATATATCGTGCACACATACCATTCAAATACACAATTGGCTCCATAGCTAGGCGCTGAGTTTTCAAATGAATGTAATGATAAAGCCACTGTTCAATTGTAAATGTAACAAGGTCATTCACCTGTAAAGTAAACATCAATCAAGCATTTTTATGTACACAATACCAAGAAATGCGTTATGTTATTTATTCTACTTACCCATTTGAACACCATGATTAAGCCCAGTCTGTAAGGTTTTGAGTGTCGCCGTAATGGATTTTTTTCGTTATGCCATTTTTTTGTACGAATCATAATTAATTCTAAACAAGCTCCTAAAATATTAAATGTAGTCTACTATAATTTCTCAATAAATGAACAGGCTCTGTAAAATTAGCAACACCGACATTCCGCAAACTGGACAAACGCATAAAAACTTTTTGTCCTGCCTCAGCTAACTTATAATTGGACTGCTGCAGAGATTGGTTAGTTGATTATATCACCGGCCTGATTTTAGGAAAACGTTAACTGCAGCTGCCCACTCCTCACCTGTAATGCATAGCAACCTATGGAATAGCCAAATAAAGCAATGGGCCAAAAGATGAGTATATGGCGTATTTATACAATTAATTTATAGATGTGGGGGGGGGGGGGGGGGGTGTAGGGTGGGGTAGGGTTGGGGTTCTGTACTATTGTACCCAACTCCAGAGTGGACTGTTACTCTGACACTATTTGAGCCAGAGGTGCGCAGTTATTGGGACTAGTACGTCGCAATTATCGCACAGATTGGTATATTCAGATGAATTAGGGCTTTCACCCAATTCAAATGTGATTGCACTATGTGCATATTGAATGTCCACCTAGAATACATTTGCATATCATGTTTCTATTTACCGATGCATTACCATATGCTAATAGGACCATATTAAAGGAACAGAAGGAAGGCAGTGTGCTGGACAGAGGTGAGTGCATGTTTCCACACTCGTCTGTTGGGCATGGGAATACTCTATAAATGTCACTATGATATGAACATGTTTTGCAGTACTGTGTAAAAGTGTTAGGCAGGTGTGAAAAAATGCTGTAAAGTAAGAATGCTTTCAAAAATAGACATGTTAATAGATTATATTTATCAATTAACTAAATGCAAAGTGAGTGAACAGAAGAAAGATCTAAATCAAATCCATATTTGGTGTGACCACCGTTTGCCTTCAAAACAGCATCAATTCTAGGTACACTTGCACAAAGTCAGGGATTTTGTAGGCATATAGTCAGGTGTATGATTAAACAATTATACCAAACAGGTGCTAATGATCATCAATTCAATATGTAGGTTGAAACACAATCATTAACTGAAACAGAAACAGCTGTGTAGGAGGAATAAAACTGGGTGAGGAACAGCCAAACTCAGCTAACAAGGTGAGGTTGCTGAAGACAGTTTACTGTCAAAAGTCACACACCATGGCAAGACTGAGCACAGCAACAAGACACAAGGTAGTTATACTGCATCAGCAAGGTCTCTTCCAGGCAGAAATTTCAAGGCAGACAGGGGTTTCCAGATGTGCTGTCCAAGCTCTTTTGAAGAAACACAAAGAAACGGGCAACATTGAGGACTGTAGATGCAGAGCCAAGGAAACTTACTGCAGCAGATGAAAAACACATCACGCTTACTTCCCTTCACAATCTGAAGATGTCCAGCAGTGCCATCAGCTCAGAATTGGCAGAAAACAGTGGGACCCTGGTACACCCATCTACTGTCTGGAGAAGTCTGGTCAGAAGTGGCCTTCATGGAAGACTTGCGGCCAAAAAGCCATACCTCCGACATGGAAACAAGGCCAAGCGACTCAACTATGAACGAAAACACAGGAACTGGGGTGCAGAAAAATGGCAGCAGGTGCTCTGGACTGATGAGTCAAAATTTGAAATATTTGGCAGTTTGTTCGCCAAAGGGCTGGAGAGCGGTATACAAATGAGTGTCTGCAGGCAAAGGTGAAGCATGGTGGAGGTTCCTTGCAAGTTTGGGGCTGCATTTCTGCAAATGGAGTTGGGGATTTGGTCAGAATTAATGGTCTCCTCAATGCTGAGAAGTACAGGCAGATACTTATCCATCATGCAATACCATCAGGGAGGCATCTGATTGGTCCCAAATTTATTTTGCAGCATGACAATGACCCCAAACATACAGCGAAAGTCATTAAGAACTATCTTCAGCGTAAAGAAGAACAAGGAGTCCTGGAAGTGATGGTATGGCCCCCACAGAGCCCTGATCTCAACATCATCGAGTCTGTCTGGGATTACATGAAGAGACTGAAGCAACTGAGGCTGCCTAAATCCACAGAAGAACTGTGGTTAGTTCTCCAAGATGTTTGGGCCAACCTATCTGCCGAGTTCCTTCAAAAACTGTGTGCAAGTGTACCTAGAAGAATTGATGCTGTTTTGAAGGCAAAGGGTGGTCACACCAAATATTGATTTGATGTAGATTTTTCTTCTGTTCACTCACTTTGCATTTTTTAATTGATAAATATAAACTATTAACATGTCTATTTTTGAAAACATTCTTACTTTACAGCATTTTTTCACACCTGCCTAAAACTTTTGCACAGTACTGTATATGTTATGGAAACAAAAAAAAAAGAGGCTTATTGCTTGTATGTTTTTGCTGCAAATTGACTATGATGATGCAGTATATAGGTTTGCATTACCATCAACTTCAGGTAAACTGGACAATCTCATGCAGCATCGAGGTACAATACAAATACAAGATTTAATACTCATCATTGTATATTATGCGTTTGGTAGGCTGGACTTTTTTGGTTTTACGCAGGTTGAAGCACTGGTATATTCTGGTATATAAGGCTATTCAATGTAAATTATATGAATATACTTATTTAAATGAATACCTTATAACTTCCCATTGTAACCATAGCCTCAGATCTCATTCTCTTTTGCATTTTAAAATTCCAAATGTGCGTACTGAGGCTGGTAAAGGATCCTTTGCTTATTATGCCCCATGGTCCTGGAATGAGTTCCAGTCCAAACTACAGCTGCAGACCCAGATATCTTTATTGCAATTTAAGAGTAAACGGCATGATTTCGTGACTGAGAGTTGTAATTGTTTAAATAGTTGACTACTTTTGTGTATTTTGCCTGTGTCTTAATTGTATTTTACTGTGTATTGTTCTTGTTGTCCGATTGACTTGCTGCTACCTGCTTGGTTAGGTCTCACTCGTAGGTATTGACTGTTGATCTACTAAAAAAAAGAAGATGTTGCATAGTTGACAACCAGTTTGGGGTCATACAAGTATTAATATATTTGTGCAGTTTTTGCAAAGGCTTTGTTGGGCACACAAGCCATCATCTTATATATTATAGATTATAAAACGACAACTTGTGTATCTAGAAAAAAAATAAGGTGTCTAGAAGGGCTAGTATTCCGATAGTATCCTAATACTAAGTGGGTATTCGGTATCACATTTTCGGAATACTGGTATCCAGAATATGGACGGATTCATTTGGAATACCCTGTTTACATGGCATGGAATAATTATTCAAATTTCCCACTATTCTGAATACAACTGGAATCCTGATAGAACAGGACAACCGGACCAGGTACTCGGATAGCAATATGGGTGCAGTCAATTGCACCTACCACACACGGAAGGTGCACGACCTCATAAAAACCCTGCATTATCTCCTCACTGTTTGCTCTGGTACTGGGGAGTTGAATATGTTACTCAGCACGTCGCAGGAACACAGTTATGAACCTTTCGAGGTGGTGGACACGGCTGACTAGGTGATCCTCACTGTATCACCTGCTACCTTCTGGAAGGTCCCGGTAGGCAGGCTACACATACAAACAGACACTACAAATTGCTCAGACAAGGCATGACTGCGCAGGTTTGTTCTGGACAGGTCATCATGCAGCATGTGGCATAGATGAGTCGAGAGATACCTGGACACGATTTGCTCATTGCTGAGCTCCTCATATGTGTGCCGAGGCCGGTGCACCCATTCAGCATATCTTCAACTATGTCTGGGTTGCTGTTGCTGGCTGTGCCTTGCATCATTCACATCCACACATCGACGGACACGCTGCATGCTACCCACGTTTCCCATTGTTGCCTGTTTGTAGTCAGTGCTGGAATGGTAGTGTGCGTGGAGTCCTTTTACAATCCTTATTCTGCGCGTCACAAACCTGGTTTTGTGCTTGGTGCATACCTTTGAATATACCAGGATCACGCATATTGTCAGTCACTCCCCCTATATTGCGCGATGCATATATTTTATTGAATGGATTGTGACGCGCAAAAGGACGTTTCGAATATGACAACTTGGCACAATTTTGGCACAACGGCCATTTGCGACGCACATACCCCTCTGCGTGGTGTGCAAACCTTTAGAATATCGGGCCTGTGAAATGTACAATATTTAAATATAGATCAGCTATTACCATTGAAACATATGGTATACACCTAATCAGAATGATTAAACAAACAATCCATAAGATTGTTTATTTTATTTTTGAATGGCACTACACACAACCCAATACAATACTCTGTTATTAACTTGCTCAACACGCTGACACAGTTTTGTACTTGAAAAAAATAAATTAAAAAATGCAATAGCAAAACTGGGATGATCAACAATTTTACTGTTTCCGACCGGGACAAAAAATATTAAGGGTGAAAACTGTGACAGTCTGAATTTTCCAAGGATGTCGGGTAACCCTAGTGCATTTCCCAGAGATGCTGTTTGTTTACTTCTGAGTCAGGTTACCTTGTATATTTCGTTTCCCACTCGGTGCGGTTCATTTCCAAAGCTGACTTTGTTGTTCACACTTCACACCAAATGTACCGAATCATACCGAGTGTGGACCAAACCCTCTAAACGGACCCAGTGTGAACACAGTCTAAGAGAAGCAAGTGTGCTTCTTCTAATCTAAGCTGTAAAAGGTTACTTACTGCAACCATGGTTCCCTGAAAGAGAAGACGACCACCAACCAATACTTTTGGGATATGCCTACCTTAGGTAGGTATTCGCTGAGCATATTATGTCAGAGCTGCCGATAGGCCCCTCTGTGGAGTGACGTCCTCGGTCCCGCCTGCCGAGGAAAAAAGTAGTCGCTCCACTGAAACCACTTCATCTTTTGCATTAAACCAGCGAATGCGAGTGATGCGACTTTGCAAGGATTGGTGATCATCTTCTCTTTCAGGGAACCAGGGTTACGCTAAGTAACCTACCGTTCCCTTTCAATTCGAAGACCACGACCAACCAATACTTTTGGAAACTGTTGCGAGGGAGAGTGAGCACCAGCATACGAGTGTTGGTGGTGCGCGCATGCACCCTCAAGGATTCTTGTGCCTAATGAAGGCGTAGATGGATCTACCACATTGATTCAGTAGAACCTGGTGAATGTATGCGGAGTAGCCCAGCTAGCCGCAGTACAAATGTCAGTCAATGATGCTCCTCAAAAGAGTACCCATGACGTGGCCACACCTCTAGTAGAATGCATGGCAGCAATCCCAGGTGGGGGTAGGCTGGACTCATTATACGCAGTTGATACTGTGTCCACAATACAGTGGGTCAGTTACTGCTTCGAGAGGGCTTGCCCCAGGGTTCTTTCACCGTAGCAAACGAAGAGCTGGTCAGACTGATGCTGCGCTTTTTTCCTATCCATATAACCTCTCAATGCCCTAACTGGGCAGAAAGAATTCAGCGGCCCTGCTGGAGCTATCAAAGGTTCGAAAAACAGATTCCCCTAAGCCACCTGGGAGCCAACAGGAGAACTATCGCTTCCTCTCTCCTGACCTTCTCGAGTAAGACAGGGAGCAGCGGTACCGGTGGAAAAGCGTCAAGGGCCTCGACACCTAGTGAACCTCCGAACCTGTGGGGGGAGAACCACAAGGGGCAAGATCGACCTGGGCTTCCTGGAAGCGATCCCAAATGCACTGCATCACCTGAGGGCGGAGTCACCATTCCGATGGGTAAAGACCTCCCCTCAAGTATCATATGCACCGTTGTACTATGTGCACTGAGGCACTGAACACCTTGCGCATCAAGCACCGTGTGCACCGAGTACCGTGTGCAGTGAGTGCACCGAGCAGCATGTGCACCAAGCATTGCGGTGCTATGCGCACCGAAGCACCGAGTGCACAGAGTGCAGTGAGCACTGAAGCACTGTGCGCACCAAGCACCGAAGTACCAAGGGCTGAGAGTGCACGAGCTACCGAAGCACCAGGAGCAACTAATGCAGCATTGCCTACCCTGACCGCACGTAGCCACACACCTGGTCAGCGCGCAGCATGCACCAGGGGAGACACACAGGCCGAAGCTGCAGCAGACAAGAGCTCAGTTAGTTGATAAAGAACAGAACAGAAAGGAGAACACAATTTTATTTTATTTTTTTTTTGAAGGCCCAAACCGAGGTGGGTGGCTTGAGGCAGCCGGCGAGGTCTCCTTGACAGTGGGGCAGTCTAGAGCACAGCCCCGGTGCAGGAACACATGGCTGACTGACTGTTGTTTTTTATTTTTTATTTATTTTTTGGCCAAGCTGCGGCTGGTTGGCGGGAACTGTACTATCTGGCTTAATTGGCTATTCACCAGCATTTCGTGTCTTGAATCTGGCTCAGGTCACAAGTGAAATAAGATTGGAAGTCTCAGCTTACCTCCTACTTGGCATCAGTTAGCATCACAAAACCGACAATCATTCTAAACCTCACAATTCATCTCAGCCTATCAGGTTGCTATATTATTAAATGCAATAAACAAATGAAAAAAAAAAATGACTTGAATTAAACCAATCAGGCAAATTAACCTGTACAAAACATGTATTTCACTATGTAAGCATGGTTTAGGATTTGGATTAGTGAGAGTTCTGTACATACATTGTGCAAATAAAATAAATCACTCAAATGATTAGTAATTACAGCAGTTCTCCTTCAAAGCACAAGGTTCTTTTTTTTAAACTACTGCTACACACTTCTTACCTTTCATCTGATTGAATAATTTTTGCTGAATCAATCCTACTGTTTAAAAAAAAAAAAAAAAACAGAGACGCACCTTACCTATCAATGATATTAGAATGCTGGGGTACCAGGATCAACCAGGCCAGCACAAAACTGTTGTGTTTAAATTGTTCTGGATATGGTGACCACCTTTTCAAAATGCAAAAACGGGACACTCTATTTACATTTTTTTTATTCCCCCCCCCCCCCCCAAGAGCGTGAATACTTGTAGTGATTACGTGAGTAAAATGATTAGAAATGGAACCAGCAGCATAAAATATTTTTGAGCTAGCTTTTCCTTTAAGTCTGTATTTCAAATAGGTTTATTTGTAGCTTTTATTGTTGTGGACTATTTGGCTGTCACTGTAGTTGCTGTTCTCAATAGCAGTGCGCTGTGTTTATTCATTTTTAAAAAGGGAAACTCTGGAAAGAACAGAAATGCAGCACTCTGAAACACTTCACAGCATGTTGATGCAGAGTCGTTATCGGCATGATATGGGATGTCGTGTGGTTCAGTTGTGTGTACCATGTGAAAGACTTCTGGGAGCGCGTCTGGATATATACATACATTTTTTTATTGTTTTAACTGGCGAGTGAGAAATGCAGTCCCGGAGGTATGAAGCCCGGGACCAGGACTTGATTTTTACATTTCGGGACTGTCCCACCCAATTAGGGACGGGTTGTCACCCTAGTTCTGGAGGGATATGTGACCTTAATACATCAATGAATACTGCTTCCAATTACTTCAGGAAATCTCCAGAATGGCCCTCCAGAAATTCTCAAAACTTTTACTCCAAATTCATAACAAACATAGCCATTTATCCTCCTGTGAAATGCATTATTTGCTTTATATGTGACCAATATTTGGAACCCTAAAATAACGAATGCTTAGTATTCTGAACATTCGTACCCAAGGGCTCTCCAGCTGACAGTAGCATGAATAATTTCCCTGCCCTCCCCTGTTAGACTAAGCTAGAAAGCAGGTGGAGGCTGGTGAGGAGGAGTCAAACTCTGGCGCACAGCAGGAAAGTAATGGAGTAAAATATAAATCCTTTCCTTGCTGATCATTGGATTTATTGTTTATCAAAGGACAAATAAGATACTAGCTATTTGAGTGACAATTTGATCTGGTATTTGCAGGGCTCAAAGTTTGCCAAAATCCTTAGGGGCATCTGGCTCCTAGACTTCAACACTTGGTAGCCAATTCAAAATTTAGGGCCAAGTGAAATATTCTTAGATCTATAACTCCAGCTATTTAACAAGGCATTGTTCTACTGACACTAAATTAATTAACTTATGTAAAATGTACTAACTCTTTAACAACCAGACATTTTTCTCTGATAAGATGGAATGCTAAAACAAATCCATTCAGGAAAACTCATGCAATAGATGAAGAATATTTATTAAGCATACAGTTTATTAGACAACAATACATTAATATATTATTATTGCACATTCTTTGGCCTTTGGCCTCGCCATTCAGGCTAATAGCTGCACTTCCCCTTAAATGAAGCCAAGAAAGCGATGGAGGCTGGGGAGGAGGATGCAAACTCTAGCACACAGCGAGGACAGAATGAATGAATGAATGAATGAAACAAAAACAACCAAACTTACTGAAAGTTGACCTACAACAGCTTGAGATATAATAAAATACCTGATGCCAGGACTTAAAACTGTAATACACTAACTACAACAACTCAACAACAAAAGTAGAACACTTTTATACACTGTCAGTATAACTAACATACTGGTAGAAATGCTAAATGCTACTCTTGAATCTGCTCATCCTCACATGTGCCATACATCATTCCTCAGATGTGGGCCAACTTATGTAACTTCTTGCCCTTTCAGAGTTCTTCAACCCATTTTAAGTCATCCTTGTATGATTCTTTGTCAAGCAGTAGGGCCCACAAGACAGAAAAAACTTGTCACGAAACTGCTGGGAAACCAGTCTTCAGCTCCTTTGCCTGCCTAAAAGTTGCATCCATTTCTGGTAAACAAGTATAAAGATGTTACTATAATGTATCATTAATGATTTGAATTTATATATAGAAAATTTAAGTATTAATGTATATAACACTAAATCTTCATTTACATTAGTATAAATGAGTCATGCGCTACCTAGTAATCAAAGCCAATCAAGGAGAAAATCAACTTCACTGTCACCATAGCTGACTAGGTCCATTGTGTTTTCTGGCCATTTGCCAGGTTGGAAGCAATGAGCAAGGCATGCAACAGCCTTTGCAGGACTTCTCTCCACCCTCTTGTTATCTTCAAAAAGGTTGCTAAATCTAGTTCTCTAAAGCTGCTACAGTGTACAATGCAATCCCTAACTGGAGAAGGCAGGACTGTTGGTAAATCTTGTATTCCACCACTCAGCTGCACAAAGCTGCTAGTTGCAGCAACTCCTTGAAAGGAGAAAAGCCCCTGCTGTGTAGGTTCTGATTCACTTTGAGCTTTAACAAGCAAGTGATGGTGGACCACTACGAAAGGCACATATAAAATAAAGATTGATTGATTGATTGGTTTTGCTTTAATTAAACTGATATCCATTGAACCATTAGTGTTTCTTAATTCCAATGCAAAAAACTGTTACTTGTGTATTTGGTTCACCCTAAGAGTTTCTGCAAAGTAATTCAGCTAAATTATCCTTTACATTGGCCAAGTTTTATTGTTTGTAGACTGCAAAAACTGGGTAGTGCTTCTTTTCAATAGCTTACTCATCTAGTTAGATTAGATCATTGAACGGCAACAAAATAAACATTAGTGATGTTTAAATTTGTACTTATTTCTCAGTTTTAATTAGGAAGCCAAAATACCTTAATAGTGGTCAATTTAATTTTTAAAAGGTGGGGTGGGGTGGGGGGGGACACGGACACCACTAAGCATATCTTAAAATTAATACAAATCATCAGTAATGATAAAGAAACTAAAATCTAAATAATGATAATCACACTTCTAAACAAAATAGTATTCACTTTATTTAACAGTGTATAGAAAACAGTTTGAAAGATATGCTCCCCCATTCCCATACTTCATTACTCTAACTATAGTATTATATATAAGAAGTTAAAACTCATCTTTTTTTGCTTTCTTTTATCTCTGCTTTGTTGTAAGATGATGCAAGGTGCTCTGTGTGTGTTATAATAACAACACATTGTCCCATGTCAGTTATCATATTTACTGTGCAACAACACGTCCCCAAGTTCTGTAACCACCGACTTGCAAGAAAAGTGGTATGTCTTGTATATCAAGTCCATCGTTTCAATAACGGTTGTAGAAAGACAACATTTTTTTTAAAGCTTTCGGATACTGCCAATTCAAGCCTGTGACACATACACCAAAAATGTACTGTGTGACTGGCTTTCTATTTGAATTTAGCTTGTTAACAGATGCGCCATCGGCAGTGCATGCCATCATTTCTTTCCAGTGATTCTGCTATTGTCGAAATAACTCTGCCCATTTCACATCAGACATGTAGTTCATGCTGACTGGTACCCTGTTTTTCTTCTGAGTTTTCAGCAGCGGTACAAATTTAGTAAATGAATCTTCATTTTTGGCTATTGAGTAGGTATTACATTGTTCTAGGAACAATTCAATAGTTGATCATTTAGAGTTTATCTGGGTTGATTAGTTTTCTTATTAATAATATTTAATTGATGTGTCACAAAGATTGAGGATTTACTTTGAACCCACATACACTCACTAGACACAAGGGATAATCAATAGTAGTATTTTATTAAGAACACAAATATTAAACTGAAATGAGAAAAGTCAGAAAGTGAATCTCTTTGTCTCTAAGCACCAAACTCAAGTTCAAAACCCTCACTGCTTTCATGCTGGCAAGAAAGGCAATTCAAATATGACACTGCCTATCTCCTCACACACCAAGCAGCCACTTCCTCAGTCCAAGCAAGCTGTGACGTCGCTAGTAACTTGCTCACCCACACCCCCCCCCCAACACACATGCACAGTCTAAACTGAACTAATGCAGACAGCTTAGAATATATCACATTAAGCTTATTAATGGTATATAGACTAAGGATATGGCAAGTTTACTTTTAAATAAATTATTCATACAACACTATGAGGTAGATTACTTATGGTTCATCAAATTTTACGCAAAGTTATTTCACATGCAAAGTATGCAAACTAAATAATAAAGTTTAATTCTATGTGAATGTGTTACAATTAATTAATTTAGGTCCATGAAAGGAAAATGCAACTGGAATTACACTCAAAGGTTCTTTGAAGCTTAGACTTTTGGTCCGCTAGTTTGGAAACTACTTTGGAAACTGTTGAAGTGTCCAGTACAAAAGGCTCACCTATCAGCAACAAAGTCTTCAATCCCATGTTGGATCAAACTTGGCAACAAAGCTTTCAATTCTCGATAGAATCAACAAACAGCTGCAAGAAAGTCTTCAGTCCTCGGTATAGGATCCACAGCAGCTGTTTGCTATCCTGTTCGCTGAATCTTTTACCTACGCAGGCAGCAGGGCACAGTTTCTTTTGGATACTGTGGTTTTAGGTGTACAGCAGACCCAGACTGGTTTGTCTGATAACAGTCTCTGTACGTTTTACGGCAGTCCTCCAGTCGGGCCTCAGTCTCGTTGCTTGTGGTAGCGACTCGTATGCAGCTTGCTTCCTCTTCTTGGGTCCGTTTTTAAGCTGAGTCCTGGAGTTGCAGCTTCGCTTAGCAGAGTGACAGCACCTTGTTTAGAATTCAAGCACAAAATGTTTTGTGCTTATTGCTGTTGTTATGTTTGTCAATAGTATCTTTTTTTTTAAAAGTAGTGCAGCCGGTTAGCAAATCGGATTTACCAGCGATCTTTTCTCCAGCGGATAAGCACAGGTTACTTAGGTGAACAGGGCCATCAGATCGTTCCTCTTTTTTCAGCCAGCTGTAAGTTTGAAACCAGTGATTTTGTATTTTTCGGCTTGCCGGCGTTTTAGTGCATTGCTTTTTTGGGTTTGGTTGGTTTTTGCTCTCTGTGTCATTTGATTGCCTTTAAAAAAAATCATGACTTGGTTTTCACGCCATTTTCGCAGATTCTGTTTATTTTATACGCACTGTTTAAAATATTTTTTTTTTTTCAGAGTAAAACAAGGCAGTGAGACAACAGTACTGCATCTTCAGCCAAGCCCCAAATGTATCTCAATCAGAAACAGACTCCCATTTTGTGCTCAAACCCCACATGCTGTGTGGCCGGAATGCATGCCCTGGTTTAACTGATCTTTCTTTTTCCACAACTGCATGTCTATTCTTAGAACACCTATTGCATTTTACATCATGTGTGGATTTATATTACTTCTGGGTGGCCATTTCCATCGCAATAAAATGTACCGGCCTAACTTAGGTAGGATTTGCCTACCCTTGAGACCCATTTATCTAGACTGACTCAGCCGTGGCAGTTTGAACCCACTTCTTCTAAATCCAGAGGCATCTACGTAGCTCAGGAAGGTTTCATGTGCAACCACTTAAGACATGACAGCCTGTTTGCCAGGGAAACACAGGCCAGCTTGAACCGGTTACAAAGACATCTGAATGCAGTGTGCTCCACCTTATGAATTTTCATAAGGTGAATTAAGGCAGGAATATCAAGTATTATTGTCCTGGGATATAAACAAAAGTCCCATTAAAGTGGCTAACGAATGAATGAGCGGAAACAATAGAAGGTGCTTAATTGATATGTTGAGGCCCCATGCATAAGGAGCACGCCCAGGACAGCTTGAAATCGAACAGCCAGGCCAGTGTCCTTGCTCACAGTTGTTTGAGAAGATTGTTGCCTAGAAATAGTGTTGAGCGGGGAAAACACATTTAGTGGCAGTCAGAGAAGAGTGCATGGAAAATACACATAGAAGAGAAATAGCCTTGACCTTTTACTTTGATCTGTTTCTTTAATTCTTCGCTGAGGACTGTACTTGATGATCTTTTTTATATACAGCTATGGCCAAAATATGTTTTAAGAGACGCATACCTGCTTTGTTATAGATGTGTATACTGTTACAGCAGTAACTTTTCCCATAGAAAAAATAATAAGGACAGCTGCTGAAGATTTATGTATGGTGTTCATAGCATAATACAGCGATGGCCAAAAGATTTGCATCACCTGATAGAATTAACTAATTTTGCGTCATAAAGTCAAATTAAATCTGTAGACTAATGTTATGTTAACATATTGAATTATATACACTTTGTAGTTGTCCATATACTTAACGAAAAACTGACAAGAACGGAAAAATGTGAAATTTTGAACTCTAACATGAAATACTGTACTACTATTATGGTTTACGGTCAACGTTTGTGATATAATTTTGTAGTTTCTTTGACTACATGATGTTAAATAGAAGATCTAAATATGTTTTATTTTATTTTTATTTTTTGTTATTATGTCTCAATTTTAGGTGATGCAAAACTTTTGGCCCTAACTGTATACTTGAAATATTTTACCTTCTGTACTTGAACATCAATATAATGCAGTCCAACATATTAATAACTGTTTCATCCAAAAGTATTAAAAAACTTGTTTCATCTAAATCCTGATTGATAGTTGCTTTCAATTTTTTAATTAAAGAACAATGACATGTTCATGTTCTACCCTATTTTGTCCTTCCAAACTTGTTCAAGTCAGGAGCTGTTAACACTGCATGTTCACAACCCCTAGGGCAATGGAAGCCATTCATGGCTATTGGAAGCCATAAAGCCATATTTTCAAAGCCTTTAGTACTATCTTTAATTAACTCCTTTTTAAAAAAGGTAGAACCCCTGTTACTTTTACAAAACTAGAACCAAATTAGGCAATATAATACAAACTATCTTTAGTACTTTCAATGTGTGTCTCATTTTGTAACATTTACATGATTTTTTCTCCTTTAAAAAAATAATTCCAAACTAGTTTTTTATCTTAGTTTTTCAAATTTGACCATTAAAGCCACATTACCAGCCTGATTTTCAGAAGGCACGTTTTTAGGGAGGAAATAGAGGTTGCAATGCATTTGCACAGCAAGTTTTTTGCCACCTAAGTATATTTTTGAATGGTCATATGTTAAATATGTATTTAATATATTCTAAAATTAGCCAGCCTCCAATTATAAGCCCCTGTTCAAATTTTCTGAACAAGGCGCTGTTCTCCACGATAAATGAGTCATGGCATGAGCCAGGGCACTTGGCAACTACATCCGTGATGATAAACTGAGCATCACATAAAACTTGCACAATGAAAAAATGATTTAATTCCTTGAGTCTGGGGATATAGCAACATGTGTGCAATCTATTACACCTAGCACGTTTGGGAAGCCAGACAACTGATGATATTTGTGTTTGGTTCTGTTTTGTTCCACATCCCCAATTGGAAATAGTATATACCCTTGCCCTACAAAATAGTATATACCCTTGCCCTATAAAATAGTATATACCCTTGCTCTATGAAATAGTATACACCCTTGCCCTGTGAAATAGTATGTAACTTTGCCCTACAGAAAAGTCCATCTGTGACATCAATCAGTATCTTTCACATAGAAGACTGACAGATGCCTAATCTGTCCCCAGCTGTTGTCTGGATGGCACCCATTGCATGAAAATGAATGGCTACTGTAACTTTTACAGCTAGAGGTATAGTGCGACTGTGGGCTGTCTGTGATTCTAAATCAGACTTAAGCAGATCACACAGCTGTATAGCACCTGTATCTAAACTGTAACTACGAATAACTTGTTTTACAGTTACAGGGGATGAAATATTCTGGGTTTAGTGTAGGGTCATTTTTTCCTCCTCCCTTCCCTCTCGTGCCGCAGTCAATGAATTGGAAGCGCTTCGATATCCTCTATTGTCGATTACTGCTCAGTATCCCTGTCAGCGGTCGCAGTTTAAATAAGACACAAGAGGGGGGCATGTCATAGCGGGTGTATTTTGGTGTTTTGAAAATAAGGTCGTTATTTTCCAAATAGAACCAATTATGAATTTCAATTGCTTAACAAGCTGTAATGCAAGTTGCAAAGCCTAAAATTCCATTGCTCCACTGAAATACAACTTTTTGAAAATACTTTTTGCAACTTATCATGCGTCGCAAAGGTGTTTTGTGACCCTGTGTCTCTTTTTTTATTTCTGTTTTATAACATTTTGTATTAGACTGTTTTTAATATAATGGTTAAATTATTATGTGTGTGTGTGTGTGTGTGTGTGTGTGTGTGTGTGTGTGTGTGTGTGTGTGTGTGTGTGTGTGTGTGTGTGTGTGTGTGTGTGTGTGTGTGTGTGTGTGTGTGTGTGTGTGTGTGTGTAAATGAGTAAATGCTCTGCAGTCTAATGCATACATCTGCAAGCTATTTGCTGATTAATATGATTGTGAGTGTTACCCTAGTAATAACATTAATATTTGTTGTCATTGTAAAACTGCATAAAAACAGATTAGCAAAGTCCATTCCCTTCGGAGGACGAAATGTGCTTTGGTAGGCAGTTGCTGAATGATGAAATGGCAACATATTCAAGTACGCTTCAGGCCTCCCTTCTAGCAGAGAACTCTCCTCCTATTGTATAAAGAGGTTGGTGCAGATGCTTTCATCATCTTGCACAATTCTAGAGAAAACATTCTAACAATATTATTTTAGCATCATGGAGCAAAAAAGGGCCAACATATATTAAATATAAAACATGTACGCTTCACTGTGGGCCTGTTACTGTTATCACATTATAATAAGCCAGCAGCACATATATATATATATATATATATATATATATATATATATATATATATATATATATATATATATATATATATATATATATATATATATATATATATATAATATAAAAGTATGACAAATTTATGTCAGGCAGGTGAGATTTATTTGTGTTGTATTTAAAGCCTGCTTTCATTTACAGTATGACCCTCCACAACTCTCTGCCTTCTCCCAGTAAGGGTCACTGTTTGACCAAGACCATTTTATTTTATTTTACTTGTTTAATTTTTTAAAATACAATAACAATTAGTCATTTGAAATTAATATTGTCAAACATCACTTAAAACCGTATTTATCAAACCAGGCTGCCAATGCATACCTTCAGTCGCCTTCATATAGACTATTCACTGCTAACACAATCAAGAGGCTTAATACTCTAGTCCAGAGATTTATAGAACATAAATAACTATCAAACTTGCTTTGCATTCTTTTTTTATTACTAACTATTAGACTGTGTGGCAAAGTGGTAATTCGTGCACAGATGTAGAGCAGGTGCACTGCAGGTGCAGTAATCCAACAATTAAAGACAGACAACAAAGTACGGGTGAAATGGTTTCTGTTTTATTTTGTAAATCCAAACGGTGTGATGACCAAACGGTACACAAAAGGAGGGCTGGCGACACACAGTGATGTGTATTGCGCAGTGGATAATTATGGGTTGCAGTCCCGTAAATAATGACAATAATCCAGTTAAGACATACAAAACACAAACACGGTCACAAGTCCAAAGTTAGTGCTGTAGTGCTCGTGGTGAAGTACAAGTTATCCGTGATACAATGTGCAGTGTTCTCCGGTTTTAGTGCTGGCCTTAAGTGACAGCTCTGGATTGTGTTAGCCATCTAATCTAATACCAAACAAGTTATATTAAAGACGAGACAGACAAAACAAACAAAACACTCACAGTATTTTTCTCTACACCCCCTCCTCCAATCAGCAGGTGCCACACCATTAACCTTCTGGGTCAATGATTTAGTGTACCGCAGCTTAGTCTCCTTTCTAGATGGCTGACTTCCGCCTAACCCTAGGAGTGAACTGTCAGTCCATCTAGTCCACGGTACTCTGTTTCCTTTACACAGAGAATCATTCGATCTCTGTCACAAACAGCTATAGATTTTTTATTTAAAACATGAATGATTTATTGAGCCATACAATTTTAAATCAGCAATCGCCACTATACAGTAATAATCATTCCAGCTGAGTTTGTGTTGTGCTCTAAATTTGATTACACTGGCATAGTACATGAATAGAAGACATTTAATCTATTTGAAGAAATGTATAGTTCCAGTGTCTCTGTGTTGACTTTGTTTTTCCAATTATTTGGTTTACTAGCTCTTTTGATTATTCCACAGGATATTTTGTTTTGTTAATATGTCACCGATAATTCTATGGGCAAACACATTTTATAATAAATTAAAGGCTCAGTTTTACCGTTTTTAGGGAAAACACAAAGACAGAAATACACAGACAAAGACACACTTAAATGTAGTGCACAGTATTCTTGATGTCAATGTTATTTTCTATATTCCTAGCGAAAGAAAATATTTTCATAGTATTTTCTAGGCCTGCTATCCAGATTTGTAGTGTTGCTACAAAGTGAAATTTAAATGTTTGAATTTATTAAAAAATTCAAAGGCATTTTTTAACACTCATTCATTGTTAATTATCTGAAAATCCAAATAAAGCCTTGCAGCAGGTCAGGAGCCCTGCATATGAAGAGTTTTGGGTATATATTGTTAATGTGTGTAATCATTACAATTAATTAATGAAGCACCTGATGCTCCTGGGAGAGCCTGCCTGCTGTGTGTGATTGTCAGCTGTGGATAATCAGCAGGTAGGTGTGTCCAAGCACGGCATCAAGTACAAAGAGGTCCTGTTTGTTCACCTCAGGGCTGCTGCAAAGCCAAGAAAAATGGACTGAACACCTTCCTCGCTACCCAGACCTGGCTGTGTAATCCTGATCTCCGTGAGAGTGACCCGGGACCAGAAATGAAACCTCTGACGGCCCTGCTAGTAGTCGGAGTTGGGTTTGGGTATAATTGAACAGAGAAGATTAGTTCAGGGATTCTAAATCCCAATAATGTATAGTGAGCGAGGTGTATAGAGCGGGACCTTAGGGAGTAGCGCACGCCGTTTTTAAGGCACCTTTATTTTCATAGTTTTTTGTACTGTTTTTATTTTTATTTTTTACAGCTTGCTGTATGTGTCCTCTGTGCGTTACCATCGTTGGTAACGTCACATGACCTCTTTTGTTTATTTACTTTCTGCTTGTATTAATAAATCCTGGTCTGCCTGGGGGGCATGTCAACTTCAACCTCTGTCTTGATCTCCTGCCTGTCATTCAGCAGCAAATGCACGTACCTGCATGCAAGATCAGTTACAAATTTGCATATTGTATACAGGGCTCACAAAATTATGGTAATGGTACTTGCCCTTCGGGCAGTCCATTGTAGACATTTGGTTGTCCAAAAAAACGTCAAGTTGCCCATAATTGACCTTGGACTGTGATTTGTACTCAATATACAATATACTTTTTCCAGACTGCCATTTGTTTTTCCCAGTCTTGTGTTTTAGTTAGTTTCTACTAGTTTTGTGATAGTTATCCACATAGGCAGGCAGCCGCGGAGCATTATAGCTTTTTGATACAGAGCAGAAGTTGCTCCTAGTTTTCTAAAAGTATTCGGAAGAGTCTGGAATCTGCATATCTAGCAAGAGACAATGCAGGTATGCAAAAGAGAAGTAAGACACAGTCTAAGAAATGTCCAATATTTGAGAACTATGTTGCATTATTTATAAAAACAATATACAAAGTTGTATACTGCAAGTATACTTGTGCCAAAATAGGATAGTATAATGGTACCAATAGTATATTAAAACCAGACCATTTTGGCACAAGTATACTTGCAGTATGTTACTTTTTTGTAAGGGATGATATTGGATTCTGATACAAACTTCTTTATACCCTTGTTAAATGCTGAACACTATGGGTGGTGAAAAATAACAGAAATGAAATAACAAATGTGCACGCATTATATATTAAAATGTGCAAGTGTCGTGTATTAAGCATATAAGTCAAATACTATATACAGTTATCAGAAAATATAGCACCTTATTACAGTAGAGCAATATCTCTGGAGGCAAATCAACATCAACCAATTAAAAAAAACTTTTTATATTCAATAGTTTGTCTACACGCAGGATCATTGGCACCCGCAGCCATACGCACGGTACGCACTGTATGTACCATCTGGTTTGCAAAATGTCGACATATAATCTTATGCGATCGTTTGAAGCGAAACAGACATTTCAATCTTATAGGATTCTACTGTTTATTTAGTGGTAGCAATAAGAGAACCAAACAGATAAGTTTGGTTGAAGCCTTGTAAAAATAGTGAAAATCTTTTCTCTGATGAGCTATATGATAGAGAAAAAATCAGTAAAAGCACATATCGTTTCTGTTTTGCAAAACAAACAATAAAAACAATACAACATTTACTATTTAAGAACACAGTATATATACAGTTCCGGCAGTGTCTAAATCAGACTGGCAGATTTTACCCGAATTGAAGTCAAAGTAGATGCTACAACAGCCAGAGGTGAAAATAACTTTAATTTCTTACCAGTGTAGTGTTATTTTCAGGTACGTATTAAAAGTGGTACTCAAGCACTGCGCTTTTTCACACATCCCTAAACAACTTCCTCTAAGAAACCAACATGAGACTTGTGCAACTTTGCAGTGGACTTGATTTTTTTTCGTTTTGGAGAAATCGACTGTCTGTTTCCAGTTAAGTTTGCAAAAAAATAACGTATAATAAATGTACCTCTTTTTGACTGTAGGAAAACACCCATCAGATTGCACATGTACCAAAATCTGACAGCACACCACTTGCAATATGACAGCACACTACTTCATGACATTACATATACCAAGTTTTATTATATAGCATCCTTCACACCAAGGCATCCCAAAGCACTGTAGAAAGTTAAAATCACAACAAAATAGCTCATGTATGCAACACACTCTACTTATAACCAATTTTTTAAAGCACATTCAAAAAATTATGTTTTCAATTTAGATTTAAAAGAATCCAGTGTTTCAGCATGCCTAATCGGAATAGAATTCCACAACCGAGGAGCACGACAGCAAAAAAAGCTCTTGTTTTAAGATGACTTTTTGGAACAATTAAAAGTTTTGCATTTTCAGCCTTATAAGTTATTACAACAACTTTAAAATCAATTTGGTAGATCACTAGTAACCAATGTAAGGACCCAAGCACTGGAGTAATGTGTTGAGAAAGCAGCCTGGCAGCTGCGTCTGAGCAAGCTGAAGCCTTCTGGGTTTAGGGGTAGGTATACCAACAGACAAAGAATTGCAATAATCAAGACAAGTAGGTATACATGCACAACATCTCTGAATCTATCACATCCAATGTGGATTTAAATATTGCAACATTTCTTGAATGATAAAAAGCTATTCTGATAACAGAAATCAAAAGAAAGCTCAGGGTCCAGAGTAACACCCAGGTTCTTCGCTCTAGTGGAAGGTAAAATGGAATTGCCATCAAAATTAATATTGATTGGTTTACATTTTGTTAAACCCATGTTAGAACCAATTAACAAACCCTCAGTTTTGTCTAAGTTTATTTTCAACAAGTTGTAGCCATTCATGATTGGCGCTCAGTTAAACACTCTGTAGGTGTATTTATTGCAGTATCTGCCTGCGCTGGAAATGATGCACAGGATTTGTGTATCATCAGCATAAAAATGAATCAAGATTGTATTTTCTAATAACGTCCCCAAGAGGTAATATGTACTGAACAACAAAGGACTCAAAACAGAGCCCTGAGGAATGCCAAACTGTACAGTACCTATTTCAGAGGTACAGTTGCCCAGTGAGATAAATTGGCGACAATGAGACAGATAGGAAACAAACCAATCAAGAGCTTTCCCAGAAAGACCAACATGAGACTGCAGGCAATTTAACAGAATTTCACGAACAATGGTATCAAATGCTAGCAAGGAGATCTAACAAAATCAGAATTGAAAGCATTCCAGAGTCTGTAGCCACATGAAGATCATTGCAAACTCTCAATAAAGCAGTCTCAGTACTATGACTGGAATGAAAACCAGATTGAAATTTTTCCAGCTAATCATTACTGCTGAGATGGTCATAAAGTTGGTCAGCAACAACTTTTTCAATTACTTGTTCAAAAAATGGTATGTTGGAAATAGGACGGTAGTTTCCCAGCACCTCAGAGGAGAGATCTTGTTTCTTAAGAAGAGATCTCAACTGCGCCAGTTTCAAATCTAGGGGAACAGTACTTAAAGTTAAAGAGGAATTCACTGTTAATTAAGACAGGACAAAGGACTGAGATACACTCTTTAATGAGCCAGGAAGACCAAGGGTCTTAGCTGCATGAACTAGAACGGAGCTTCGATACTACTTTCTAAATATCGTCATTAGAAACCGTTTGAAAGTAACGTATAATTGTCCAGATTCAAAATAGTCAGTAGTAGAAGTAAACTGGGTGGGGAGACCCAAATCAGTAGGTAATAACTGCTTGAATTGCCCTAATTTAGTGCTTGAAAGGGAACCAGTTAAAATGTTACATCAACCCACTGACTGATCAAGACTAATGATCAGCAGGCAATCTCTGTTTCCAATAGATATCAATCCCAGAGGTAGGAGCCTATATTGTGACATCTCCACCTGGATTCCTCTGGATTCCATTTTTTTTAGGTATTTAGATTTACTGGAAACGTCACACAATGGGTAATCTGCTACAGAATATTTTTTTATTCAGAAGGTTTTTATTCAAAGTAATTACACCTGTCAATCTTTTAGCCTCTAGCATCTTTTATGAGCCCCTAATTCCTAAAAAAATACAACATTAAATAGAAAAGGAACAAAGCACTAATTAAACAAGTGAGGTATATGATTATTCAGAAAGCAATTCACATTTTGTATTCAGTTTCCTGCAATGAGGCAATGAAATCTCAATACTTTAATGGACCCCAGGCCTCCATGCTGTGATTTTACAGGGTTACATATATTAATAGTTAAATGTTATGGAATGTTAATTAAATAATTTTCCATAATAAAACTGCTCACTATAGGCATTATACCCATGTTGGTTTTATTTAGGGATATGCCAGCTTACACCTAGTCCTTCTAAATGTGGTACACAGTTTTCCCAGCTGGTGTGAACATTTGCCCACTTTCCAAAGAAACCACAAAGTACCGAAAGGCAGATATGTGGTTTGTTTCTTTCAATAAGCAGTTGATGCACATATTTTACCCTATACTAATGACCATATGCTTAATGCTAGAAGGACTGTAATAAATTGCATCCAAACTTAATTTCAATACGTTCGGAATTTAGATAACATAGTACAGATGTGCTTCTTTCCCGTGCGTCAGGGAAAATAAAAGGCAATTGACTTTGAAGGGTTCACTTAGTAAATTAACGTGAAACTCGGGGAACTTTAAAATGTTGCTTTGTTTAAGGCACAAGCCCTGGAAACTGCACAATAGTAATACTGAACTAACATGTTCAAAGGTGCAATTCACTGGTTCCATGATCTAAGAATTAATGCCTGCACTTAAACAGATTAATATGTTTGCATTCCCCTTTTGTGTTACTCATTACTAAATTTGACTGATAGGCTTTGAAAGCTAATGGCACACGCCTGCCTAATGTCGCTTCATTGCCTGACGAACACATTCATGTTGCCAATCGAGTACCATTTTGTAACTATTGAACCCAATTAAAAAGAATATTATAGTTTGAACACCATACATACATCTTCAGTTACATATATCTTATCTATGGGAGACGTTACTGCTGTAACAATATGTACAGTAGAGCAGGTACACATCTCTTAAAACACACATATCCTTAAGCAGTAACTGACAGCCAACAAACATGTCGGATATAAATGTCTGCTGTGGACAAATCCTTTTCTGTGTCTGAAATAACCAAGGTATTTTATATTAATTCTAGTCAGTATAGGTGGGGATGCCCCCAGTTGGGATTGCAGATGTCACAGATGGTAATGGAAAGAGCCACATGAACTAAAGATTTAGCAGTATAAAAACAGAGCAGGAGAAGGGGGAGCGGCTTTATTTATTTGATAAGATGTATTTTCAAATCATTGCACATAGTTTTCTGGTTTCAATTAGTCAATTAAAGTGCTCCCGTACTTAATACAGCAGTGAAAAATGGGACAGGATGTTGGATTAAACATTGCCTAAAGATTGAAAAATGCTTAACTGCTACTTTTAAAACATAAAGCCATCAGCAAAACTGCCAAAGAAGTGATGCAGGCTTCCTGCTGAAATAATTAAACTCTTTAAAGACACGAGAAGGAGGGGGTAAAAGCTCAGTGTAACTTACTGAAAACATTTCTGTACTTTATAATAAATCGGTCTCTACATAAGTGAGCATTATTACTCACAATGGTGATCTGTACAAAACTGCTACTGTACATAAGAAATTATTTTAGACAGTTTATAGCAATAAACATTAGGTGAAATGATAGCAAAGGCAGTCAGAATAGAAAAGAGCAGAGCCAATCGAACATTGCAGTCTGGCTGCATTAGTTCTCTGTTCCATGCCTGTTGTGCTGTGAGACTTAAATGAAAGGATTCCAGAATGTTAATATGAAAACAGGGCTAAGGAGTACAGTGTTTGACTGCTGAGTCCCCTGACATCATGCAAGAGTAGAGGGTTGCTTCAAGTGCTAGTATAATAATAGCAGGCAAGACCGGGGCAGAATTGATTTACGTGAAGCACTTAACCAATGCCTGGCACAATATAAATAAGTTCTTTCCAAGATGGACCAAAACAAAAATGGTGTAGACAGTACAACAGGCAAAACATGAAATATCTTAATAACAAGGCAGAAGAACAGCTAAACTGGTGACGAATGTTGTATTTAAACACTTGAGTTTAACTCTGGTAAGTTGTTTTCAAAATCACGATATTCTGCCTTTTTAATTTTTCTTTTTTTCTTTATATTAGCTAAATCTCAGGATATGCTAAAAGAATAAGCACTTAATATAAATATAACCTGCAAACTGCTTGTGAGATCCGATGTGGCAGGTCTGGCAGGTCTAAAATATAATATATGCACTTAGGTAAAGAACATGAAAACTGCCATGTAGGGAATATGACCTTTGCAATAATCAAAACTTCACTGAGAGATATTAGCAAAGCCTAGGGCAATAGGTAGTATTCCTTTAAATACACCAATGCAGCGCAAACAATCACTGTAAGAAAGAAGTGAAGCACGTGTGCCAGTCTGCAAATGGCTTTACTGCCGGAGGTAAGAATCTTCACACTGTGTAACAACTGCCAGAGAGATCCTATTGTAATTCAGTCGCTGGAAATCCTCCTGTCAGAAGAGGTTACATACCTGGGCCAACCTAAAAGTACAGTGATGCACAGTACAGAATACTCTTCCACTGGAGAGGTAAGCAAAATATAGGGTTCTAACAATGTTAATAAAACAAGTATTACTGTACATATTATTGTCAACCAAAAAGAAAATACAGCAACCACATATAAACTTTTTTTTTTTTTATGCCGCAAAGAAAAATAATAAATTTGCACAATAAGGTCTGCAATAAATATACATGAATATTCTATTGACTGTGCTTAATGAATCTGAACTTAATTAGCACCAGAAGTCCTGGATTTGTAGCATCACATATGTTAAACACAAGAAAAGAGCTTCTCAGAGCAGCTTTCAAAAACAGTGTGATAAACCAAACATTTGGACTGTTGAGATACAGCAAGCTTACATATCAGCTTGTGATATATTCTTTAAAAAGGTAATTAAGTATTAATGAATTGTTTCTAACACGATTAAAGAGAAAATGCAACACGGCACTTACAAGGTCTAGTGAGGCCGTTGCCTCTGCTAAGCAATAAATCACATCTGATATTTGGAAGTAGAATTACCATGTAAGCATTTCTACTTTCCCACATGAACAAAAAACATGCTGGGGAAACACTCTTACAAAGGTTTACCACAGCGTTTCTGCATTGTATTTTATCCAAGGTTATACTCAGCATTTACCATAGTTTGCCCTGGTTTGCCATGTTTATTAATATGCTTTACCATAGCACACTATTCTTTACAATGCTTACCTATGCTTTACCATGCTTTCCATATGCTTTATTACACTTTGCTGTGTTTTTACTATGGTAATCTTTGATATGGGTAGACTGTAATGCAGAATGATTTTCATATGCATAACAGTATTGCTTTGTTACAAGTCCCCACATCACAGCATCTAAACAACGTCTTACATCAAACCAAACAACTCAATTTCATCATCCTCTGAGGCGATAGAGGAACACATTGGCGTCCGCAGCCATATGCAGTTCCCTTTCAAGTGGAACGACAATCATTACTGAATGGGAAGAGCCTCTCTGACCCCGTCAATCACTGAGCATATATAAAAAAGCTGCTCTATCAGGGCCCTGCTGTGAGGGGGAAGTCCCTCCCACCTCCTGCTGAAGAGGGACGTCCTCACAGTAGAATATTTCCATTTTCTCTCTTGCCTCACTGAGACAATACCTAGATTTCCTTGTGCTCTCTTTGTGCTGGAAATTGGCTCATTTGTACGATTTTATCCTGCAAATTGGATTCACTACGGTAAGCTACAATATTACAAGTGTTTTTGAGATTGATAGTTGCCTTAGTCTCGCTCTGGTAGACTCTATTGATTAGAGATTAGAGATTGGCGCTAAGCTTTTATTCTCTCTTATTACCTCACGTAGTTCATACTGTTTCTGAGTCGGCCAACGCTGGTGCCGACTACGGTCACCGACACCATGGTAGCTTACATAAAACACCAAGGCGGCCTGCGCTCGCCTGGCCTTCACCATGCGGCGCACAGACTCCTGACTTGGACGCACAGAAACACTAGTGTTCCATCAGGGCGGTTCACCTTCTCGTTGTGGACAACAGTGCAGCAGACCTCCTGTCCAGAGGAGCTCCAGACAGCTCAGAGTGGAGACTGCACCCTCAGGGTGTGAAACAAATTTGGGAGAGGTTTCGTACGGCACAAGTTGACCTCTTTGTCACAGCCGAGTCCACTCATTGCCCCATATGGTTCTCTATGGAGAGATAAGGGGGTCCCCTGGCAGTAGACATGCCAGCTCACCACCGGCCACAGGGGCTCTTGTATGCGTTTCCTCCTCTACCGCTATTGTCCCTGACACTAGAGAGGATCAGGGTGGAGAAAGCCCAGGTTTTGCTGGTCGCACCCAGATGGCTGAGGCGCACCTGGTTTGGTCTCCTCTCTGACCTTGGATTTCGAAATGGCGATATGCTATTGTAAGGATGTCCCTCTTCAGCAGGAGGTGGGAAGGACTTCCCCCTCACAGCAGGGCCCTGATAGGGCAGCTTTTTTATATATGCTTAGTGATTGACAGGTCAGAGAGGCTCTTCCCCTTTGGTAATGGTTGTCATTCTTTACACACTGTGTGTACCATTGGTTTGTAAAATTTCGGCTTCATAAGCGTGGACGTATATAATCTTGTGCGATCGGTTGATGCGAAACAGACACTTTAAGGTTACTGTACTGTTTATTTACTGGTAGTAATGAGCAAACGGAATCAGATAAGTATGGCTGAAGCTTTGAAAAAGAAAAGAGATTTATACAAGTTTAATTTATATTTTAATTTTATCAGTGTCTTATATTAAAATGAATAATACATTTCCTAATCATTAACACATAATTGCCAAGTTGTGTTATTATTATTGTCATAATCATCATCATCATCATTATTATTGTTGATGCATAAATGTTTATGCGCCATGCTTAGGGGGCACAATGATTGCATTAGTTGTAGTGATTGTGAAAGTAATGATTAGAAATGGAACCAGCATAACAGATTTGTGAGCTGGTTTTTCCCCTGGTTTAAGTCTGTATTTCAAATAGGTTTATTTGTAGCTTTTATGCGGACTATTTGGCTGTTCTGGCTCGATGGCACTGTGCTGTGTTTATTTATTTTTAGAAAGGGTGAAGGGTGATTGCAGTTTTCTAATGTGATAGTGTAGGTGCTGTGAAATTCAGGAAAGAACAGAAATGCAGCACTTCGATTGGCTGAAACACTTTACATGTTGATGCAGAGTTGTTATCAGCATAAGATGGGTTGTCAGTGTGGTTCAATTTTTGCGTACCATGTGAAAAATCTCTGGGGGTGCGTCTGGAAGAACATACACAATAGAGATTGTACCGCCTGCAGCTATGCGTCCAACCTGCTCACTGTTGTATAGGAAAGCTTCTACTATTTGCCAAACGACTTACTATACAGCAAACTTTTTAGTTTTGGAATTTCTGCAATAACAGTAAATAACAGTATAGAACGAGTATACAGCCATTAATCTACCAGATTGTCAGTTTTCACAACTGGCTGTGTTACACTTTTTGGTTCTTAGTAGTGTTCACTCTTGCAATGCATCCTTGTTACTTTCAGGGTGTGGATCCAGCAAATACTTTCTTTAGAGTGCTTACACCCCCATTAGTCAAGTTACTTGACAATCTGCACTATAAAGTTAGCGGCCATTTTTCATTTACAGGACGCATAAAATGAATAAGAAGGTTTTGCTAAATACAGTGTAACTAATATGGCTTTATTTTAGTATTAGCATTAGTATTTTAGTTTTATTTTAACAGATTTTACCATGCAGATCTAAAAACTACTGTACATTTATGGTGAAAAGTTTAGCATAACTTACAATTTTAGGACTGAAGCATAATTTAAAAAATAAAACAACTATGTGAATATAATTTGTGATTTTTGATTTAATATTTTTTATGTAATCAAAGAAACTACAAAATGGTATTGCAAAAGTCTACTGGAAGCTATATCAGTAGTATTTATAATAATAATAATAATAATAATAATAATAATAATAATAAATAATAATAATAATAGTACAGTATTTCATGTTAGATTTCAAAATGTCACAGTTTTTCATTAAGTACCGTATATGGAAAACTACAAATTCAATTTTAAAGTAGCATTATTCATCAGGTTCCATTCGACTTTAAGAAGCAAAATGAGTTAACTCTAGAGTGTGTGGCAAAACTTTAAGCCATAGCTGTATATTACCAGTATACTGTATTGTTAAATCATTTTATTATTATTATTATTATTATTATTAAAACATATACATTTGGATATGCAGAACTCACTACCCAATTAATTAAATATAAAAAGCTGAATAAATCTAAACTTCACGGCCAGTGAAGGTCCTGGTCTATTGATCTAAACAGCAGGATTCAGAGCTGCCACCATTTAGATTAACTCAATAGACCGCTGTCACTTCAATAATGTCTTCCAATGAGTGAACGGCAGGATTTTACATTTACAAATAAAGTGACCTTCTAGTTCATCAATTGAAAGTTTGTCCAATAAAAAGAAGTTTCTTCTGATAGGATTATACAATTTGTTTAGCTTTTTTTACAGAAAAATAATTCAATATATTCAAAGGTACATTTTAAATGTACTCGGACACACCAGTTAGATTAAGAGCTATTTAACTTCATTGTTTCAATTTATTCTTCTATAAACACTATTAGGCACCCTGTCTCTTGAAGCTACCCTAAAATTATTTAGAGTCAGAAACCTAGTTGATTCTTGTCATTCCCACTGCACAGTACACTGAATGTCTCCTCCAATAAAGCTCAAGGCTACGCTGGGCCTATGCTATGGCTGACCTGTGCGCTGATTTCATTAACCACAATAGAAATGAAGTACCTAATGCTAGACAGCACAGAAGCATGACCCTCTGCTTCAATTACCCATAAATCAGAGTTGTTTATTTTCATTCTGAAGCTATGGCTAATCAATACTTCACACAGCTAACAATAAAATTCCCATTTATGCAAAGGATATTAATGATTAAGGGTCAGTCTATAATAAGCTTCTCAGACACCGTGTGCTTACTTAATGTCATTTTATTATTTATTTATGAAAAAAAAAAAAAAACCCAAAAAAACAATTTCTGGGTCAAGGCAGAACAAAGAGCGACACGGTGTTACCAAACTGCTGAGACTACTGCTTTGGCTCGACACAGAGCAGGAGAAAACAATACTCCAGGCTGTGTAAAACAACCTTTTATATTATAAATATAAGAAAAGCAAGTTCAGAGAAAGTGAATGAGGAGAAACTGGAACTTTCCCCAAAAGCCAAAACACCAAACAGACAGCCTAGACTTAACCACACAAGCTATCTAAATATTTACTGGTGCAGCAGTGTGGGCTTGGATTCAATATATTACTGTAATAGAGATACATGGGTGAAAGTAGCCAATAATCATTTTGACTAAGACTCTCTTATTCAGTAACTCTGAGTCAGTTTTGGTACCTATAGGTGAGTGTTTCATTCTAAAAGCCGTACAATTTATGGTTGTAATCAATGTCAGAAACAATAATCCAAGGAATTGGTGTCTTAAAAGTGGGGTGTAGATTGAAGAACTAACTCCTGAGCATAGAGATGCAAATGTATTATTATTTCTGTTTTTTTTTTTTACAATTAAGAATCTCTAGAAACCAAGCAAACCTTGCTGTGGTGAAGTTACGGTTTTAGTAATTGTAAGCCGACAAAATTGGGAACGTGTTTCAGCATAAAATGTTCAATATGTATTTACTGAGCATGCAAAAATTACAAATATATGCAAGTAGCACCACATGGCACAACCAGTACCAAGGGCATCTCTGCACAGTGCTGCACCTAGAATTCACACATGTAGTTTATTAAAGGAAAGTGTTAAAAGAAAAGCAAGTACTGTTCTTTTAAACGTAATTATTCCCTAAGTAAGGTATCATAATATGTGCGTTTTGTTTTGAAGTTCTCTTTGACCGATTTCGTTGCTCTAGATATCACTGTGCCTTTCGGCATCTGATCACTTCTCTCCACGATCCACCACTTTACAGCAAGCCTCAGAAATTGTATACGGTACAGCAATATTGAGTCGTTCTCAACTAAGGACAGGCGCCTGTTCTGAGTACTGTATTTGGAATATACATGTGCCAAAACTAGAAAGCATTTTGGGCTAGTGGAGGATACACAAAAAATGTAGTTTGGTATAACAGCATCAACACCTCTGACAAACCGCACTTCCTGATGCAATCTAATTTAGAACAGGGCTCGACACTACCCCCTGAGGTGGTCTTGAGTGTGGTTCTTGAGTACAGTATTAAACACTGTGTAGTGTGGATGCTATTCGTATTTAACACTTTTAAGCCTGTTTAAAGGCAACTACGGTTTAAAGGCATATTGTGGACAGGGCCTTACTTACCTACAGTAATCAGGGTTTTACTACGCTACAGTGTTTGCATTGGCTGGCCTGTTGACTGTAATGTAGGGCTGAGACAAATATTCAAACAAAACACTGGGCTATCCCTATTAACAAAAATGTAATGAATATTTTTCAGTGCGCTTTTTCTAAATTGAAAAAGTTTTCAATTCATGAAACTGTTCTAAAGTGTTGTTACAGATGCAAAAATACCAAGTTTTATCTTATTTGTAAAACCATTCTTTAAATAACCAACTGGTTCTAAGGGCTCATTGTCACCATACTGGTGTACGCAGCTTTCCTTATTAAATTACAGAAGCTAAATTACATGTGAAAGAAATGTCCCAGCAAAATGAGTGCTCAAGATATTTGTTGACAGACCACATGCACTTTAAATCTAAAAAGTCAAAAAAAAAAAAAAAAAGAGGCTGCACTAAAATATAGCAACCTCTTTCATACCATATTTCTACTTTTATTGGAGAGACAGTGGAACAACGTCAAACTTCTGCTGAGCTTCCTTTTCGCTGATTTACTCTGAGGTAACCTGCCTCCCCAACCCCAAAACCGCAGAACACCAATGAATCAGTCCTCTGCCCTCATTGAAACAAATAAAAATAATCCTAGATTTTGTTTTGCTGCCTTAGATAAATGAAGTAAACGGCCCCTAATAGTCCTGCCCTTGACACTGGCTCCTCTCACAGCTGCAATGACTTCTTACTTTTCTTTAAAAATAAAATACTAACATCAGAAATGAGATTCCACAGACACCTTCTATTAACGAGGACTCCAGCACAATTTTACCAGCTATGCCTATTAAGGCTACTATGGGGGCTTTTTCTTTGATTACCTTGCAGGAACTGACAGAGCTAGTTCAACATATGAGAGCTACCACATGTTCTCTTGATCCTATTCCTACAAAACTATTGAAAGACGTTCTTGTTGTTATTAACACCCACATATTAAAAATGGTTCACTCTCCTCCAGTATACTTCCCTCAGCACTAAAGGTAGCCGTGCTTAAGAAACACAATTTGGACCCTAAAGTCCTCAATAACTATAGGCCACTCCCAAACCTACCATTCTTAGGAAAGGTTTTAGAGAAAATTCACGCAATTCAGTTACAAGAATGTCTAACTCTTAATGGTATATTCAAGATGTTTCAGTCTGGTTTTCGTTCTACACATTGCACCGAAACAGCCCTTGTCAGAGCTTTGAACAATCTGCTGATAAACTCTGACTTGGGCTTTCCATCTGTATTAATTCTTTTTGATTCAAGTGCTGTCTTTACAAACACAGAGTGAACTTCCATTGCTACGCTGATGATACCCAGCTATATTTGTCCCTAAAGCCAGGAATTTCTTCTGCCTGGGATTAGCTTCTTGCCTACAGACATCAAGCATTGGATGTCACAGAAGGTTGAATTCAGATAAAACCGAGGTTATGCTAGTTGGCTCACAGAACCAACTAAAAAGAAATGTGGGATTACATGAGCTTGACCCTAGCAGTCTCTGATCGAAACTTTGATACTAGTCTATCATTTGAGACTCATATTAGGGAAGTTACTACAGTATCTTTTTACCATTTGAGAAATATAGCCAAACTTAGACCAATTATTTCCGTATCTGATGCTGAGAGACTAATGCATGCCTTTGTTTCATCTAGAATTGATTATTGTAATGCACTTTTCTCTGGTGTCCCAAAACATGTGGTATCCCGCTTGCAGCTTGTTCAGAATACCACCGCTAGAATTCTGACTAAAACCAGAAAAAAGTGAACACTTGCTCTCTGTGCAGCATAGAATTGGTTTTAAGATTTTGCTGTTAACTTAAAAGGCCCTGAATGAATTAGCACTAGCTATTTGCTGCTGGATATTTCTAGGGTCAACAAAAGCAACATGGGAGGAGGGAGGGCTTTTTCTTTTAGAGCTCCTAAATTATAGAATGCTCTGCCTTCGTTTATCAGTGAAGCTGGGGCTGTTACAATTTTTCAAGTCAAGACTAAAAACACACTTATCTTAGTGGGTTTTAATGTAACTTTAAAATTGCTTATTTTGTACATACATACATACTGTCTAAGTCTGTATTTAAATGGGCTGAGTGTGGCAGTCGTATGTGTGACCTGCTATAGTATAAGTATTGCAAAGCACTGTACAGTACATAGCAGAAAAACAAGAACAAACCACAATACATTTGTATAGCAGCTATACAAATGTATTGTGGTTTGTTCTTGTTTTTCTGCTATGTACAGTACAGTGTTTTGCGATACTTTTGTATAAAACATGCTATTTAAATGCAGTAAAATAACTAAATAAATAATACAGTGACGCATGGAATCCAT
Organism: Polyodon spathula; assembly: GCF_017654505.1. NCBI lineage: Eukaryota > Metazoa > Chordata > Actinopteri > Acipenseriformes > Polyodontidae > Polyodon > Polyodon spathula. Next base: position 21,875,882 of record NC_054538.1, read on the forward strand.
CTCATTCAACTTCAACCAATTAAATATGCAACTTAATGAAGAATGGAAAGAATATTTGCATATTATAATACATGATTCTTCAATTAAGCTGAGAATACATTTACCAACTATTTGATTAACTAAAATAAAGTAGTTTCATGGGGGTAGTTTCACTAAGACGTTACAAAGGGAACCCAGTCAAGCACAGTTAAGGTTCTAAAAAGGCACAAACACAAGACATACTGAATCACCACCAAGTCAAGGAAGAAAATATTAGTTTAGAAAGATAGACTCAAAACTCCCACATTGACGGTCATTTTAATCTGACCTTGAAAAAGTTCTGACTTTGGAGACAAATAACTTGAAGGTACAGTAAACATATAGCTTACATTTCAAACCTGGCCAGAAGGAAGTCTGCTGACTGTACTGTAATGATTTTAGACTGGCAGCTGGTCAGGTTTCTACAAAAGTTTTTCTAAACAGTAATAAATTGTTAAAATACTTTTGATTTCACCTGCAGAATGACTATTCCACCTGGATAACAATGACCAGATGTGCAAAGAATATGTCCAGTCAGTCTCCATTATTCTTATTAGATTAAATATTTCCATTAGCAAAATGAGAATGATTGCAAAAATCTAGTGCTTAGTAAACAAATGTTTTTACTTTATTAAAGTGAAGTACAGTCCCTCATATTGAAACCCCTAAAATCTAATGACTGCCCTGTATTTGATACCCAGCAAATCCATTACTCACCTAAATATTTTAAAGAGGATAAAATGCATCATTCTGACTTATTTCCATCTAATTCTAATAAAGGTTCGGTTCAGGTATATTATTTTTCTAGCTTCCAATTTTTGTTGCTTTTCCACCTCGACACCTCGATAAAGAGTACAAACTGAGAAGACTGTTTGTCACTTCAATAATCTGCTCAGGTCCAGCCATTTTTTTGCATTACATTCACATATCCCTTCACAATTACTATATGTATAGCCATCCTGTTTCTTCTGGGAAGATCTTTCTGGAGTCATCACTTTTGAAGAAAAATATACTCCTCGCTCCATTTAAAACTGGTCTTGGGTGTGTAATGGCCTTTCACATTCCATTTAAAGTTACAAATGTACTTGACTTTTCATACTTCATAGATTTTTTAGAACACCTTAAACTGAATTTCCTCTGAGTCATTGGATAATACCCTTAAGCCATGGAAATGTCTGAAACCAGCACTTTGGAAGGCCTTGACTGGAATGCCATCCAACTGTGAAGTCCAATGACCTAGCAAAGCATAACTTTGTTCTCCTCAGTATCACTGCTATGCTGGATCTAAGCGAACCAACATCAAGCACAATGATCTGTTTACTATAATAGCAAGAAGATTTGTGCAAACACAATAATTGATGTATTGAGAACACCCTATTAGTCAAACACAAGAAGCAAAAAAAGCAAAAAAAGTGTAACCGTAACTCTAAAAAAAAAAAAAAAAAAAAAAAAAAAAAAAAACAAACAAAAATATATATATATATATATATAAACCCAGTATATATATATATATATATATATATATATATATATATATATATATATATATATATATATGCATATGCGCACAGAATTATAATGTGCATGAGGCTTCAAATAGGCAACTGGGCAACTTGTTTGGTTAATGGTACATGCAAATTAAAATCCTTGCCGATTAATAATCACTGTTGCATCTCTAATGGTGTCAAGTCTGCCAGTGACTTATGTTATTTTCTGACTGAAAAACAGTGAAACAATAAACAGAAACAGAAGCAGCAACACATTATAACACTGATTTCAACAGGAATATTGTGATGGGTACACCCCACCCCTGTGTGTATTATATATTTTTTGTTGTATTATTATTTAAAATTTATTGTTTATGTGTGTAAAAACACATTATTTTATTGGTAATTGTTTTGCAGCATGGATGGGGGGTTAAACTTCCCCATCCATGCTATGAACTCGTGCAGAATGTGACCGTCTCCAGATTGATTAATTTATTACTAATTTAGAGATGGTCTCATGTATATAAAACCGCAGCTTTGGCTGACCATTTGTGTTCAGGGGCAGAACGAGAGGCGTGAGTTGTGAGATAAAGAAAGTAATATCTGAAAACAATTGCTACCCGTGCTGGTTTTACACCTGCACAACACTTGTTTTGTTCTGTCTGTTTGTTTTGGCCACGGTGCCGGTTTGTCTGTATTTTGTGAAAGTGTTTGTGTTTTGTACAAACCTTTTATTTTGTTTTGTTATTAAATCTGCGCACCAGCGCATTTCACTCACCATTCTGTGTACTACATTTCCTGGCCTGAACTCACCACACGAGCCATCGTGTCACACATACGAATACAAATACAGTATATACTTTTTCAGATGAGGAAATCTTTGATCTGGCATCATAGGGACATGGACATGTAGGGGATTAGAATTCTGAATCATGTGAGTGGCTGTGCACTTTAACTTCTACTCAGGACCGATGTCATGCGGCTGGGTACGCGATTTCACGCTGCTTTTGATAAAGTATGGTTGACCTGGGTGACAGGCAAGTGCAAAATGCACATATCAATGACCCATCAATGCTCCCATCCAAGCTTCTCTGGATTGAATAAATGATGATTAGAGCAAATGTTTCTATATCCCTGCTGCAATTGGGCTCATACTGGATCTCAATCAACAAAGATATGGCTAAATAGAATAGACAGAAATGTTCCTTGCGGAAGTGAAACCTTCATGCAGATGTGGCTGTTTGTTACTGCGTCGGCTTACGAACGGCCGCAAGCATTTTGCCTTGCTCAAACCAGGTCAAATCCTGAGGTGGGTCACTGGGACCCGGATTAACCCGGGTACGACCCAGGTACATGGTTTCACACTATACAGGATTGTGACCCAGGTAGCCAGGAGCTGGGTCCGGACTCTGGTAGGAGTGCCAGTTTGAAAGGTGCTTGTGGCTTTACAGGGTCAACATCACTGCCCCTCGACATGCCGAGCTACAGTGTAGGCCCCTCTCTAACCTCATCAGGCTTCTGTTTCCAATTAAGAGAAGCTAATCCAATATTAAGATGTCAATGGAAGCACAGTGCACAGTTTGCAGCCAGCAATGACAATGAATTACATGTCCTGGTCCTTACTGGAGATTTATATCATAGCTTTGATGCAAGATCAAAGATTTCCTTATCTGAAACATGAACCAGAAAGACAGTTAAACTCAGCTCCAGGTTTATCATAGGTAAGTTTTTACTGTAGATACCTTTGTTACGTTTTTACAGGATTAATTATACACCACAGTATAAAATATTCTGTACAGCTCAGCAAATATGAAAATGTAATTGTGAAATAATTAAAGGCAGTGCAAGGCTAGAGTAAATTAGTAAAACTCAAACCCCATACTCCACAAGGCTAATTAATGTGGCAGGAATATTCTTTGATAGATTACCTCGGAGTCATGATTAATTACCTGCATATTACAATTAACAATCCCACGCAACATCTATATTATAAAGCAACGATACCTGCTGCAATGGAAACTTAAGGATAATATCAAGAAAGGCAGCAACCTCTGTCAGTCTGACAGTGAACATAAAGAAAGGTTTTCTGACTCACAATAAGAGCACAGTATTGCCATGGATAAAGATAATACACAATAGTCACTGTGTGATTCAACATCAGAATTCAGGGGTGTAGGAAAAACTTAATAAGCCACAATTCCTGATTCACCTAAATCTGCTTAATATTACCATCAAAAACAGTTTTCTGGGAAATAAAAAAAAATAGGTGGTGGAAAAACTCAAACCCACAAACAAAAAAAATGTAATTGTGGGTTTCAAGTTTTTCCAGGACACCCTTCAATTGTATCTGTACTGCATGGCTTTTACTGCATGGTTTTTATGAATTAACAATACTGGTGAATTAACCCTTTTGAAGCTCGGTTTTTATATTTATTTGTTAACACATGTCTTCAAACTAATGAAGCGCCCAGCTGGACTTCCTCTTTACAGATTCACCCGGGGTTCAGTGACACAACGAGCCTGACAGATGCAGCTATCACATTTCCTTCAGATCTCATACCCAGAAGAGGCCGCTCTGCGGCTGGGACTAGATCCTTCAGTACAGTAGCTACTGGCTTTTCCTTCCTTGAGAACACCAGCTTTTTCATCCATGCTGAATAAGCTCTGTTCCACTCTTACCCAATTTCCCTTGTTACTTTTTACCAGTCCAATCAACTAATACAATATGGTCCCTACATTTTTCATTACGTTCACATTCTTCACTCGGCCGATTTCATCCCTTCATACCTGAGCTTATATGCTCTTAAAAGCTGCTGAAGGAACAGTTCCAGGAAGTGTTCGAAAACTGTTCAGAATAGTCTACTTCTAGTTTTATCCTGTATTTCTTTCCTTTCAGACAAATGAACATTATCCTTTGCGCTTCAAATTAGGGCCCATGAAGGCATTTCCTAACAAAAAACTATAACCCTCTTCCACACTATATATTTGTAGTATATGGTGCCTTCTCTGACCACTCAACAGAGCTTTGCATAGGTGTATGGTAACTCTGTTATCAACAACAAAGTCAAAGGCAAGGCAACTAGATCTGAATATTTGGCCTCAAACTCACAGCATCTAACACGGCCAAAAATGAACCCATCATATGAGCAAAAATCATGTCACTATACAGTAATAACAGTACCATAACAATGTCACTGTAAATGGTATTTGAAGTTAATAATAGTACTAATATTATTGTGGAAATACAAGCTCAGCACTATTTAAAAATGGTTAAGGAATAAGGAATGTGTTTGTGGCTGGAGCACAAAGTTTTAAATCGGCACAGGTGAACTCTGGCACACTCCTGGGACGGTTGCACTCCAGTAGTCATTAGTCAAACCACACATGAATCACTTATTACCTAATTAACTAATCCAGTGTGTGCAATGAATTTCCCTGCATCGCTATAACTTATGAGGAAGGGAAACCTAGAGCAATCCATTCTTGAATCAGAATAACTCAGAGAAAATATGTGATTCCCTGCATCTGTAGGGCACTGCATGAGAGCCGTGGAAAAAAAATGCTGTAGTGAGAGATTACCTGTGGCATAATATACATAGTTCAGTAAATGACATTGCTAATGCCAATAAGAACAATACAAACAACTCAGTGCCAATACAAGGAACAACACCCTCAAACATTGATGTTATGTTTACGGTATTTTACGGGACATAGTCTACAGATGAATTTAATGGGCTCTGAGCAATTTATTTTACCCTGTTGTGCTGCAGGTATTCAATGGTGCATACTTAGTATACCACATGTTGGAACGAAGCCCCAAACTTTGCACTGGTGCAAAAGCTAGGCCTTACTAACTACTGTAATTTTAACTGTAAGAAAAACATCTCTGTGGACTTTATTATGTACATAAACATATACAGCATGACAACTCCTTTTATGTTTAGTCTTCTTATTTCCACTACCTTTTAATTCAGAAATCCAACTTTAGTGATCTTTCAGTCCACAGCAATTAACTAATTGTCTCATAAAGCTGTGTTCCAGTATAGCCAGTGCTGAGCCCCAACGACTAAATATTTCACCTTGGAAAGGCAGGCATAGGGAATAAACAGCTGTCACTTTGACAAATGTTGAGACTGTAAGACAATGCCTTACACTTCACTGTTAAGAACATAGAGTGGTCTAAACCTTTAACACTGAACTTAAGTGGGGTAAACCAAACTCATACCAGATGAAAAGTCAACTGCTTACATTTCACTGATCTGTGTTATTGCTTCCTGTGCTATTCAAGCATAACCAATTATACTACAACTGTTAAAATGCTGCTCATAAGACGTCATTTTAAACATAATTGGCATTTGTATAAACCATGCCTTTAACCATAAGAAGGATGCTATATATCATCATATCTCAATGCAAGGCTAGACTTGATTCAGCTGCTAAACAGAGTCCGGACTGACTGCTGATTAGAGACGGGACAAGGAAAGAAACAGACTTCCCTTCCTCTGTCACAGCACAACTAGAATATATACACTGATTATACCTTCAATTGAACTAGAAATTTGTCACCCTAATTATTATTATTTTAATGGCATTTTTGGCATACATTTTAAAACACGTTAATATAAAATATAAAACAGGTTCAAGAACAATTTATTAAAGAACTGAATGACTAAAATATTAATCTTCAGTTTCAACCTTTTTGTTTTTTATCCATCAGTTTATCATGTTTTTCTTGATCAAATCCTATGCTTTATGCCTATGTTTATTTTGTTCAAATTGTGATTTTCCTGGCTTTAATTGTAATCCAATATGTGGCAGAGCTGGGCCGGAAGAAAGATGGGGGATTGTGAAGATCTCATTGTGGCACTGCAGTGAAAGCTTACTGCATCATACTTTAGTGATCCATGCGTTTGTGTTTTTGTGCTTTATTTCCAGTGTTTTTGTATTCCCTTCCCGCTCTGTATTTCCCGCCGCTGGTTTTGTGTAGCTCTGTCTATCTGTGTAGTCTTAGCCTGCTTCTAGTGCATGGTCTGTGTCTCCCCTGTGATTGGTCCTGTCCGTGAGTCACTGTGAGTGCACGTGTTCCGTATGTTCCCATTGGTCCGAAGTGTGCGGCTGAGGATGAACGAGATGTGTAAACGCCGGTACCCTATTCGATTAAAGAGGCTGAGCTGAGGTTATAAAAAGGCGCTGAGCCACCATTAATGTTGTTGTTGTTCTGGTTGTCATGGTTCCTGTGTTCCTGTGTGAAAAGTGTATGCTGTGAAGCAGACAGAGCAGTGGACTCTGGTGGGCGCAGAGTAGTGACTCTGGCTTGGGTGCTGAGAGAGCGTCTAGAGAAGAAGAAATAAATAGTTTTTGGAACTAGGGACAATGCGTATCTTCTCCTGTTTTCTGCCTCCTGCGAAATGCTACAATACTAAGGTAAATTACAAACTTTACAGATTGTCTCAGCCAATCAGGTTCTAAGTTACTCGGTCATTAGACCACAGATACCCTCGAAGCAGAAGCTGTTTTCCTTTGTTTTTAACATGGGCAACATTTCCATTTGGGAAACATTAAAAAAAAAAAAATCTATAAAACATATTTAAAATAGAAAATTAGAGCCATTGCATTTATAATAAGTGCTAACCTCAATTAATAAACACAGCACACTGCCATCGAGACAGAACAGCAACTACAGTGACAGTCTAATAGTCCACAACAACAATAAAAGCTACAAATAAACCGATTTGAAACACAGACTTAAACTAGGGGGAAAACCAGCACACAAATCTGTTATGCTGGCTCCATCATTAATGTAATCATTACTCAACCCCTAAGCATGGTGTACAAACATTTACTTTACACATTGTGTCAAAACAGAGTTAAAAAAATAAACCAGCAATAATAATAATAATAATAATAATAATAATAATAATAATAATAATAATAATAACACAACAATTATGTGTTAATTATTAAGAAATGTATTATTAAATATTTTAATATAAGACACTGATAAAATTGTATAAATGTGCATTTACTGTGGTCAATCCTGGAAGAGCATTCAGATTATGCAGACGCACTACTAACATTCAATACTTAAAACTCCACCACCGTTAGTGCCAGAAACACAGTTAGGTGCTTTTACTGATTTTTTTCCCTCTTGACATTCTGGCTCATCAGAAGAATGATTTTTCGCTCTTTTTCAAGGCTTCAACCAAACTTACCTGCTTCCGTTTGCTCATAACTACCACTAAATAAACAGTACAATCCTATATACTTAAAATGTGTGTTTCACTTTAACTGATTACATGAGATTACATGCAAGTCCACACTTATGAAGCTTACATTTTGCAAACCAATGGCCTGCAGATATTACTTTTATCCCTGTCCGCTTAAGACAGGGAGACATTTTGTGGAAGAGCAAAATAATGCAAGGTTAGAAAAAAAACTAAAGTTTAATAAGAATATCTCAGCCAGTGCAGACTGATGGCTCTCAGAAAGCAGAGGCTCTTGAGTGATGAGGAATCATCCTTCCACAGCCTTATTATGACCAGTTGGGTGTACCTCATTTCTTCGTCTTCTTCTTCGTCGTCTTCTTTTTATTATTATTATTAAGAGCATTAGCAATAAAATTTCATATAATCAAATTATTTAAATACGTAATACAATATACCAAGAACTTAGATTTAAAAGGCTTTGTGATTAAGTACGTCTCTGTAAATCGCCTTGGATAAAGGCATCTGCTAAATAAATAATAATAAAAGCCTCTATCAAACCTCTGGGAATTACACACACAGCTTATGATGCAGGCTTTAGTCAAGTAAATAAAAAAACAAGGATGGTGGGAAATCAGGTAATGAGAGAAGATTGTGATCATGAAAGCAATGGAAATGCACAGGCTTTTATGTGGGCTTTTCTTGTACCCTTCATTTCTTATGTTTTCTTCTCTGTATTGTTACATTACTACTATTTTTTCATTTTTTTTAACTACAAACGAGACCAAATAAGCCAGTACACAAAAAAACCCATTAAATTACATTTTTTTTCCTGCTTAAAAATGCAACACATGCCTAGCAGATCACGGGAAACTCATAAATATATGTGACGACATCACAGATGCAGGCACTCTTAATAAATGCACAAATGTAAGCAATGTAAGCAAAATGAAATTTGCCTACAGACATCTTGACATATGCGGACTATACTCTGATGACCTGAAGCAGCCTTGGCATGGACACAGGAATGAGCAGAGTGAGAGATTGCACACACACAGAGGGCTTAGACCCGCAGAACCTTGGTATGCTCTTCATAAATTAGGACTTCCTGGCTCTGAGGTAGACAGTAACTGATACAATAAGATTTCTGATATCTGCGCAGGCATTCATTTTAAAAGAAAGCAACCATTTTTTTTTTCTGGGTTATGTTATAACCACTGCCAGATTGAATGCAGTTGGGTTTCTTAAACTTAATTTGGGTTAAAGTAAGGTATGCCAAGAAAACCAAGGCACACAACATTTGTCACCTTCTGAACTTGATTTTAATCAGTTTAAATAAATCAAAATAGCAAGAGTATGCACTTTGGCAAACTGGTAAGTAGGTTCAGGGGTTTAGTATAGTACCCCACTGGTACCAGACTGCTTTATGATTAAGTACAGATGCCTGAACTCTGGAACAACAGAATTACATTATGGAATACTGTCAGGAGTGCTGGATCCTGCAGCTCAAACTACGTCTTGTTGCAGTGCAATGATCAGAGCAGTAAAGTGGGTTCTGCTTCTTTAAACAGAGCTCTTTCTAAGAGAAAAGACTAATCTGTTTCAGAGCAGAGAAACATGAAAACATTGTTCTACAAGGTCAAGGCAACATTCCCTCAATGTCTAAAGAGGTGATTGTGCAAAGGCTTTGTGTGGGTGGTCACACAGAAAGCACTGTAGAGCTATATACTTCCACAGCCTAATCTGCCAGATGACTTTCATAAGTAAAACAGAAAGATATGTTAACACACAAATCTGTAAAACTTTTTTTGTCTTTCTTTCTAAAATTACAGTATTTATTTTTGGTGTTATATTGGGAAGTGCCAAAGGAACATAATTTTGCAAGGATGCCACGTGTAATATTTCAGGATGGCAGGTGTTCTAGCTGTGACATTGCATAATCTAATATGATGTTTAACACACAAAACCAGGTGCTTTGCTAATTTCATTAGACACACTGATTGCTATTTTTTATACATGATTAATCGGAACATTACAAAATAATCCATTAAATCAATTTCATTTAGGTCAGTACAAATGTGAAAATTTGTGTGAAAAAATGTGTGTGTGTGGAGGGGGGGAAGGGTAATTAAATACAATCTAATTAAAAAAGAAGCAGTAAATTTACCCCTACACGCATCAAATAGAGCCATTATACCCTAATTGTTAGGAACAGGCGGGTTGTAAGTGGCACCATGTATAATGCGTTCAGGTATTTTCCAACCATTAGCAGACCTTTTCTTAGAACAATGCATATAATCCAGTTTCCACATGTCACTTCATTTAGGTAATCACATCATAATCAGGAATAATACCAGAACCCATTAATCATCATGCACCTAAATGTAATCTCTGGAAAACCAGAAAATACATTTATCCCTGGAAAAAAAGGGTTTACATAGCATGGTGGTTTATCAACAATGTGATCATACTACACTTAGTGTGGATCTCCTTGTGTAGTTTCTTTATAGCTGAATGGCAAATAAGCTCCACATTCTGTTTTTTAAAGACAGACTGGCAACATGTGCCAAACCAAGATTATTAGTTCCTTTTTCCTTTTTATAAATCACAATTTCATACTATACTGTGACACATCTCCTCATATAGTACACCCCACAGAAAATTAAGGAAACAAATGGAGGGTCACAGACAGTCTGTCTCACATGGTAGCTGAAAAGTATTTAGACCTCAGGGACCATCTCTTCAATATTCTGCACATTATACACAGAAAATGTTTTACACTGAAAAAATATGATTTTAATATTATAATCAATCCCAGACACCATCTACCGGCCCATAGCGTCTGTGTTCTTGACCCCCACATTATAATTTATGATTAGATATAATAGTGGAGAAATAACTACCATCATTTCAAAAACAACCCTGGCTAGCCAAGCTTGGGTATTGTCAAGCAGAGCTCCCATTTAATGTAATCAGTCTTGTACCTTCAAGAGTGGATTCATTTTAGATGACATACTGTCTTATAAACATATTTTTGTCAGCAAATAAGATGCTACACAGTTTAAAGCAAAGTCATCTGATAGTTCTCCTAATCCAATTTTCCTTTTCTATGTAAATCAGTTCATTTCAATGGGCATTCATAGCTGCTGTGTCCCATTTCTCTTTGTTTAACCTTTTAATTAAAAAAAAAAACTTTATTATTCACTCCCAGTGACAACCCACAACTCAATGAGACTGCATGTAGGCGTCGACAGATTCACTGAATTCGCTTCTCCATTGAACTGTTGTGGAAATAGTTGATTTCATTTGCATATGACCTTTAATGTAATTCAGCATTGGGATTTTGCAAATCAGTTGTTGTTTTCCTGAAGGTACAGTACAGTACAGAATATGAGTCAACCTGGCAACATTTCCATTTTGTATCATAGATGGAGTTCTGCCCTGGGCATATGGGTTATCTACTGAGTGAAAGGGTTACTGTACAGTACATACAATAGAAACTTTTAACTACATATATGGCGATACTTTTTGCCAATAATTTCCCTCTCTCTGCTACTTTTATTCTCATCCTGAATTGTACAGGTGCCTGTATAATGCATTTTGTGCTGCACAGTATACTGCACATGTGTCCAAAGTTGTGTCTGCTGCTCCTGGTCTTTGTTCCAGCCATGTTCTAAATTGTTTAATTTGAAGTCAATGGCGCCATGCCAACGCAGCTGATTTTTGCTATGTTAAAAAAAATGTATATACCTTTTAAAGTAAATTTCAGTTTTGCCCAAGGTCTCTAAGAAAACAGCAACATTGTCAAATTATGACAGTACATCATTATTATGAAAAATGCTGTTTTCTGAGCACAGTCTGGTATTGAGGTGCATGCACAGAAATACAGATACTCTACTTTTGGCACAGCATTTGGAAGGGTAACGCTTCAAATGCCCCAGTTTCTCACTCTGGTAATACAGTAACCCTACTTCTGAAGCTGTATCAAAGATAATTTTTCAAGAATAAAATAACCACACATTTGGATAGGGATGCCTATTTCAATGACCTGCTTCATCCCAGTAGTTATTATTGTTATATGTATTATTAATATTTATAATGTTATGTATTCCCAATGTTACCCATTTTACCCAAATGGTACATCACTAAATGTATATGTGTCTTCTTGTTTTATTTGTAACACATGCAATAAAATAGTTTCCCCAGCATTGTTATGTAAAACTTATGTGACAACATTATTATGAAAACTGCAATAAAGCACACAGTGTAACGTATTATATGAGTTATCAGAGACTATTACAAAAAATGTATGTAGTTAAGTCTCACTGAGCCTCATTTACGGAAGGGCGCTAAACTTTATGGTTCACGATAATTGCAATCAGTGTGTATGTTCATGATTTCTGTATTTACTATTGCAATTTTACTCATTATCGCATGCGCCACTTGGCAAATTATGGCGCGCACTAAATTTAGTGCTTCACACTATGGTAATCATAATGAATATGGGATTTTTATGGCAATGCATGCTGATGTATAAATGAACATCCAGCTCAGAATAATGAGATGAGCAATATTCATATGGTATTTACTAAAGAATGTTAAATTTATTGCATGCATTAAAGTGATCTTTTATTAGTGTCTATGGAAATCAGGCTAACCACTAATAGGCGTGCTGTTTAAACCTCTTTTTCTGGCCTGAAAATTAGTGATGTGTAGTTTGATTATTTGACTCGAATCATTTGATTCTTCAGTTAATGAATCAGTTCAACAGATTTGTTCGTTGATTGACTGATTCACTAACACAAATTAAATACAAATTACTTGGTGTGACAGAGAGCGAATGAATCCCAGTCAACAATCTCCCTCTCGATCTGTGAGGGCGCTGTATAACAGGAACAGTGTGCCTCGTACTGGATGGTTTGGCAGTTCATTCCAGGCTCAGTCGGAAGCCATTTGAGTCACAATACCAGAAGTCATCACTGTACTTCACCACGTACACTAATAAGCACTCACTCTGGACCTGTGACGGTATTTGTGTTTCGTGTATTATTCGTGTTGTTTGTTTATTATTTCGGGACTGTACCACTTGGTATTACCTGTGTGATACACATTGTTGTGTAGAGCCAAGTACTTAATTAAGAGTTGCGAGCCTGCAACACAGCCAAATAAAGGAGCGGTTTCATTGAACTTTCACTGTCTTGTGTGTGTTATTCCTGAGCACTGCACCATCTACACCTGCACACTGCAAATTACTTGTTCACACTTGGTCATGAAAATTTATATAAAAATATATAATCGTAATGTAAGTGAATATGTCTATATAAAGTGTATGTAGGCCAATACACTCAAATATACTACTTTATACAAAACACATTACCCTCACTACACGATTCCTAGTCATCAATAGCTATGCAGGCACAGTTTCAATCAATTAATCAACACATTACTTAATGTATTTTATAGTATAGAAATAGGCAGATAGAAATAGCTTTCCTAGAGCCCTGAAAAAAAAAATCAATATCACAAATGTAATATAATGGAGGACATAGTAGAGTATTTTATTTCAATGGAAATTACAAACAGTAAAAAAAAAAAAAAAAAAAGGATGTCAGAGTATATAATCTCAATATTTAACTTATATTCCAAAATTCAACAGCACTGGGGAAAAAATAGTTTCTTTAAGTTCAAAAAAGTCCTTTCCTTTCGTTGAGACTCCATAGCTTCTTTAATTTCCAGTAAACTCAAAATACGTTGCTTTCTGCAGCGTGTCATAGAGACGTTGTATGTTCTAATCTTTCATAACTGCAACCGTTGCACTGAAAATCAGACATATTGCCTTGCCATCAAAACTATTCATTGAACAAATAATCATCTGGCTAAAGATTTTGGAATCTTCTGTGTTCCGCCTCCACCGTTCGCCTCAGTGACATCTCCAACTACTTGATTTAAAATTTTATACAAAGTAAAATAAATAGATTAAACAAGCCTTCGCTTTGCTATCCTAATCAAAATTATGTGTTCTGTGTTACACATGTGCTTGAGGAAACTGATCCTGTGTGCTATTTGATTGGCTATTTTACTACCTCTGAGTGGTGATTGGCTTAATAGGAATATCACTCATATAAAGCAGACTGCACATGTTGAATATGCACGTTACATTAAAGAGGCGGGTTGTTTTAAAGAAAAATTCCAAAACGATAAAGTACATCAATGCAATTTTAGAAACTAATGGGCGGGCCACCAAAAAAAATGCCCTGTGTGCCAAATGTTTGACACCCCTGCTTTAGAATATTAACAATTTATCTAAAACTATGTCATTCAGCTTTTAAAACTTTTTGTAAATTGCAATTTAATAAACTGCAATTTACAAAAAAAAGCCCTGCTAATTCTCCCAGGGAATTATATTAAATTGCCCAAACAGAGGACAGGTTGGCAATGCCGACAAGGAAGAGTTGAGTCTACATCTCATTAATCAATATTTCTTGAGTAAGCAGAAGAAAAAGAAAAAGATACCATTGCACAAAATCACTTATTGTATGCATTAAAGGGGAAAGAAAAAAAAAGATTTTTTGTTTACACCAGATAAAGAATACATGTTAAAATTAAACGGTAAGCAGTGCAGTTTCACTTTACGTTGCCTCTGCCTGTCCTCAGCTGCTGTGTATGTTGATCGCTCTTTTTCGGTCAATGTAAGCCACCTTCACAATAAGCTTCTGATCAAAAGATATGTCTGGACTACTGGGGCTTTTCATGTCATGGTCACTTTCCACATATATTTAGTCTTTGTCATACATTGGCATTTGTTTACCAAACATAAAGAGAGATAGCTTAAAGCACCAAATCCTCTTGAATTGCATCACGATTGTATCACATTGACAATGTGTACCGGTACACCTGTTAAGTTACTAGTATCTCCTTCACAGTTAATCTCGATCCACTACAGGGGACACTGGTTTCACATAAAATTCCCCTTTATTACTCCTGTTCCCAACAATTTTCCTAAAAAAACTGTCAATTGTTTGATATTTATAAAGCAACTTTTTTTAACTCACTTCAAAATAAAGTAAAAAGTGGAAATAATAATAATAATACATTAACGTAACTGTTTCTTAAACTAAAATGTTTTTATCTTTATTTCGCAGGTATTCAATACATAACTTTGTTTTGACCGCTCCCGCTTTACTTTTCTATTTTGATGCCAGCTGCTGAGCTGTTTGAGTTAAGCTCAGAGCTGCCCCGCTGGATGTTCAAAATGGCTGCCAGGTCCAGAAGAGATAACAACAGGCTTGTGTGTGTGTGTGTGTGTGTATATATAATATTCTACATTATGTTAAAAATAAAAACATGCATTATAAAAGGCAGTTAAAATGACTGCTTTGGCGGTTCTAGGTGGGCGGGATTATAACTTCCTTATTTTCAAATGCCGTCACGGTATTTAATACATATATTTGGAAAAGTCAAATGGACAAGAGAAATTTAAATTTGAAAACCTCAAATCGTCAAAATGACTGCTGTGGTGGTTTCAGTGTTAACCTGGAGAATGAAACTGATCCCTTTCAATGCATTCTTTGCTGTTATTAACCACCAGCAACTTCTCTGAATGACTGCCATGCTTTACTGTCAGTTATCTATGAAACAGTAAGAGATAACCTGAACGTAAGGCATGCAACTGAGCTTTCTTTAGCATTGTATGGTACTAGATGTATTTTTTAAAGACAAAAACATGTTTGCCATCGCATATGCTTCTTTCAAAATGGCACAAATAACATCGGCACAGTGAATGAAAGGTATGATTTTTGGAATTATTTCATCAGTTACAAGACCATTAAATAGTTGTCACAATGGGAATATTGTAATGGCTAAAAGAGAATGCCAGATCGGTTCAGAAATGTTGATTTGCCTCATTTTCTGGGCATAAAGCTGCAAAGAAATCTGATTAAAGCAGCAAGCAGACCTAAAGCACACAAGAACAAGGCACTTGGTGAGAATGTCAGACGGCTTTGATTGTTGTGGCAGCTCAAATGTACTTACCAGTGTTAGTAAGATTATAACAGTTACTTTACATACAGTAAAGCTAATTAAGTACATCTGACCTTGAATGCAATGCCATTCACTGTTGGGCTCAAGAACACACAGTAGAGTCCTGCGCTGGTCCGATTTCTACGACCCGCTTCCGACCTGTACCCGCTACGATAGGACCCGACCAGAAACAGCAACCCGCTGCAACATCGTCTTCTTACCCACGACCTGACCCGACCCACTTTAATAAGACCTGTAACTCGACCCATACCCGCAAGTGTTTGTCCTTTACCTACTGCCTGCGTCAACTGGCTCTCTCACGCTCTGCCATCTCTACCATTCTCCAGACTGATTTACACAATAGGCAACAGTGTTGTAGCTTTCTCTAGTGGTCTGCATATATTTTAACATTGTAACATATTAACTATCACTACTTACTTTACCATAAAATACCTGTCTATTATTTTGGTTCCACCAGTTGAAAGGGAGCTACACCTGTGCTTTTGCAGAGGTGATGTACCAGTTTTCGTTCACAAAAACATAATGACAGGTTTTACAAGCAACGAATCCAGTCACATGTTCATATTTTTCAATCGCTATGATTCAAAAATAATTCCACACTTGTGATTTACCTCTCGCACTGTATCCACTACAATGATATAAAGCCTGCATTCTTAATATCACTAAGCAGACGTGATAAAAAGATCTTGCGACGTATCAAACAAGTAAGAACAACACTGCTTAGTCAGCTGACTTCTCCCTAATTTCCTTCTTTAGTGCTGGAAATACTGGTACATTTACCTTCTAATACGCTATTTGGGAAAGTTCACATTACGTCTCGAACCTGACCCGCTTTTGCGGGTCACCCACGGGCCCCGTGGGTACCCGACCCCATGCAGGACTCTACCACACAGACGTGGTTTCTTTCTCGGTTGTGTTTGTCCATTCAAAATATAGTTAAAGGGCAAATTGGTATGTGTACAAATCATATCTTAACTAACTTCTGCATGCTGAGACGTCCCACTATTGTGCCAAACACAAACGCCATGCTTTGAATTTCTGTTATTATACACTAGCGATATATGTTTCATATCTTTTTGTTTGTTCCGTAAGAGGTCTCAAATATCATCCACCTTGTTCCTGTATAAGACCTGGGAAATGTTTTGGCTACAAAGTTGTAACACATCTTTAGGAGCTATCTGGGTAAGTGCCCATAATACTCTCAATGACATGCATAATTGATGGTGTTTAGAATGACCTATAATTGGTCCAAAACCTTAGCAATTGCCACATTTAGTAAGTGATGATGCAGAGTTTTCTTTCTAATGCGAACATAAAAGAAGCTCTGTTTACTACTTCAGATACACTTCATATATATATATATATATATATATATATATATATATATATATATATATATATGTGTGTGTGTGTGTGGTTATCTTTATCCTGTGTGTGTTATCTTTACAGCTAATGGCTCTATTAGGATATACTAATACCTGTGCTTAGTTTTCAATTATTACCACTACTATCTGTTACTGTTGCTGGAGTAAAGCCAGGCTACTCTCCAATGCATTTCCCTTGTAAATACCAAGCAGACAATGACTGGTCTCTGCTAAGTGAAGGCTTAATATAAAATATACATTTATATATATAAAAACTGTGGAAACCAATAACCCAGAGAAAAGAAGGCTATTCTCTTTACTGTTTTAATATGCATTGCTTCCTGTGGAGTAGCAAAGCACACGTATCAAACCGACCAGGAATGATATTTTTTAGTTTTGTACTCTACAGGTTACATCCTAGCCAGGCTAGATATAAGAAGCATGACGCAAGTTTGCTGTTTAGAATTTATCAGACCACCTTTGTCTCTCTCTGTTAGCTGTTCTGATCCAGAATGAAAAGTTGTTATATTTTATAAAATGTATTGCTGTCCCTTTTGCATTTTACCAGTACTGAACTGTCTCACACAGGAGCTAACACATCATCTGCTAAACAGCTCTGCCACTCAGCTGCCTGTGGTCTTAGTAACCAAAAACCAAAGTCCCGTCTAAAATAAAATAAATGCAAAACAGTTTTTGTTTTTTTGTTTTTTTTAAAGCAAGAAAGTCATAGTATTGCTGCATCCACATGCACAAATATTAACTTTGGCAAGACTGGTATTAAATGTAATACTTTGTTTTCGTCACGGAAACTTCTACCCTCTCCCTCACTCTCTGTGAACTCTCTTTCACCAGGAAACCATGACAGTCTTCTCTGAAGTGGTTTTAAACAGAATTTTTTCCAAGATGTTTTTACTCATTTCCTCTAACTGTCTGTACAATAAAAACCATACAAAATAAACACCCATTCAACAGAGAGTAGCTGGGTTCCAAAAACATATATCGTTCTACGTCCCTGCATGTTGCTACAACTGTTTAAACAACGTACCTTTAAATTTTCTTGTCATTGTTAACATCCTGACAACTTTAAAATGTGTTTCAAAGCTCTTTTCAAAATGGCTGCTCTAGTGAGGTGGGTTTGAGTAGGGTTGCCAACTTTGCATTCTTTCAAAACCGGACACTCCCCCCTGCCCACCCACTTCTTTTTCTCGGGTGGGGGGTGTCAGGGTCTGGTGGTGGTTTCAGCCCTGACATCTGAAAAAAATGTGCAATCTGGTGCATTTTAGAACTATTTCATGGTATTGTTTGCCCAGAAATTTCTATTTGTTTTCTTCATTTTGTTTCCTTTATGGCTCCCAGAAACTAACTGAGGGAACTGATGCTAGAACTACAACTTTGAAGTAGATTGATGTCATGAGTCGTTCAACCAAGCAAAGTGAACCAGAAACATTATATATACGATTTGATTTAGCAAACTGTTCATTTAAACTTTATTTGTCAGGAAATACACAGATAAATACTATATTTCACCTTGATCCCACTCACCTCCCCCTCCCACCAGCCACTGGAGTTGTGTCACGCTAATCTTACAGAAACTAAAAAAAATCAATATAGACAAACATTTTTTTTCAAATATTTATATATACAAATGACACTGAAAGAAAAGAAAAAATCACATTTATCTACCACAATGATTTATTTCTTTATTCTATTTGTTTAATTCAAAACCTCACGTAAGACGCTTCAGGCATTTCCCAGTACAGAATTCTCACTCGTTTACTGACCTATTGCTTTATATTTTTGCTCGGTTTCCCGGCTCAGCTGTCTAACATCACTGCAATTGATTTTTCAGCACATTTATTTTTTATCTGTTAGTTGGTAGCATGCTTGTAAAAGTAATCCCATAAGTATCACTAACTAGAAGTCTCTGATGACGTCTGTCGGCATCGAACCTGTACATTTCCAACATCACTTATAAGCAAGCATACACAGACACACAGTTTGAAGATTTTTTTTCCATTTTGCCAGCAAAATATTTTCGAAACAGTTATTAAAAAATATTATTATAATTATTAAAAAGTATTATTATTATTATTAATAATAACCTATATAACACCTGTGTCGCCTGTCGCGTCTCCTGTGGTGTAATTATCAAAAGTATAGGTTGTATTCATTTTTTCGCATCGCTGCACAGTTCTTCTTGTCACATTGCGTCTGGTGTGTAGCAGCCTTTACAAAACCAACAGGCTTGCTACACAACGCAGGCACCACCTCCTTCTCGGTTTGGCTGCTAGCAACATCTGTCTTTAGAGCGATATGCTGAAAATAATCGAATAGCATGGAAAGCTGAAATCGTGCTACTCTTCGTGGTGACGTCAATTTGTTTGGATCTTTTGTTGTTTTAGCAACAGCAATTGATAATTAAACGCACAGCAGTCACAAATTTGCACCAGCCGGTGGTCGCCTTTCGGTGACGTAGGCACTGAGTGTTAACAGGCTATGCGTGACCGCATTTCAGTGTACTTGAAAACCGGACAGCGAGTTTAAAAACTGGACTGTCTGGACTAAAAAAGTTGTGAGGATGTTAACAATGAAAAGAAAAAAAAATACAGGTACGTTATTTAAACAGCTGTAGCAACACGTGGGACGTGTAACGCTATATTTTTCTGAACCCCGCTACTTACTCTTTAAGCAATGCATAAATATGGGTGTGAACTGTACAATTAGTTAAAATATACAGAAAACAAATATTTCCTGACCAGAAAAATGAACTTATCCTTTTTCATGTAACAAAATAGGCTGCCACAGCCTAATTTTGTATCCTAAATTTTATCCTGGGGTTCCACCAGCCCTTTTGTTGGGCTGGAACACTGAGTCGTCACCATATTCAAATGTCCCTTCCACAATAACTGGATCTGTTACTCTATCAATCAGCAAATTCCAGGACAACTACTCCAAACAGCTGTGCATTTGAGCTTCCCTACGGGTTGAGGAGCCAGCATCATCATAAATGTGTCCACTTTGTAGGGGTGTGATGAGCAGTTATCCTCAATCAATACTACATGCCAGTGGAGAAGAGACAGGCTAAAACTACAGTTGGCATAAAGTGAAGACAGCCCACCAACCATGGATGGACGATAATTCACACATTCCTTCTTTGTTTTCTGGCTGCTTTTTTTTTTTTTTAATAAAGCTATACAATACCACTGTTCTCTTCCAGAATAAAGTTGTTTTCACATGCCCAATTTAACTTTTTAAATAAATCTCTTGATGGACAAATCGGTCGTCTACATGAATAGGGTGGAACAAACATCTTGATAGTGGTGGCTCCGATCCTTTTTAGCTTTAGATGACTCAAAAAAACACAAATAATGACACTAATATGATTTTGGATAGGCATTTTCGATATAATCACAGTAATTGTTTATTGTTCCAACCCTCCCACCAAAACCAAAGAAAAATCTATTTTGAAAAACAACATTCATTTTAAGAATACCAAACTTCCCTGTTATTGTCAAAATATATGCCATTTTAAGCAGTGGTTTGACATGTCTTCCAAGTGTTTTCAAAGATGATATAGCTTTCAAATCATTTTCCTTACACTAAAACAACAGATCTAAACTGGCAGCAGAAAAAAAAAGTTTTACACATTTTTATTGGTGATGATTGTTACTTACAGTAAGTTTAGAACAACAGACGTTCCTATATCAGCTAATTCTTTCAATGTATAGAATAAAGGGTTTAAAAGCAGTATAATTGATCTTAGCTGTCACCAGGGTATTTCATTACATCATAAAAACAAAACAGCAAACTGATGACTTAATCATTTTAATGGAAAGACATTGAAACGTTTATGCAGTCCAAGAAAGTTAAAAATGATTTTAATATTTTATGCTACTCACAATTACTGAATCAAATACACCAAATTCCCAGCACTGTTTTCAAATGTATAACTACTTTTAAAAAATTGTGCGAATCCAGAATCTATGCAACTAATTCTGCCGAAACCTTCACTCTTTTTTGCCTTGCATGTACAAACAACTCACTGTTAATTTGACAATTCTTCTTGTAAGCTTAAGCACCTGCAGTTTTACAGAATGTGCCCATTCCCTGTTTACTACATAACAGATCTGTTTTGCTCCAAACATCTGGTTATCATCTTGTAACAATATCATTATCAAATTACCAGCCTTAGTCTGTCTCCACAGGGCCTTTTTCTTTTTATGGCCACCTCTCTGCCCAAATCTCCCAAAGGATCCATTATTAAACTCAAGCAGGTTTATTAAATTTATGTTTTATGGGGCTGCTGTGAATTAAACCTTTGCAAGGGAAAATAAACAGTTGTCTATCGCTCATACCTACAGCTATGGCCACAAGTTTTGCATTACCTAGAATTTTTGGCTTGAAACATAATAAAAAAATAAACATTTTTATTTTTTTATTGTGATATACTTTGTATTAACTCTATAAAACACATTGTAGTACATCAGTTTCTTTGATGATTTAATAAAAACGTTTTCAATTGTCTTCCGTATTATCATGATGTCATAAATTACAATGTAAACTTTACAGTAAAAAGTTAAACAGTCAAAAATCAATTTATATACCATTTGGTTTTTTTTATGTTCCCGAACAAACTACAAGGCGGTAGTATACAATATGTAAGTTGGCAGGGTGTGTAATTCAATATGTTAACATTATTCGGCAGGTTTCATTTCATTTATGGCGCAAAATTAATTAATTCTATAGGGTGAATCTTTGGTCACAGCTGTACTGTAGAGGCCCCTAACAGTATGTCAGGTGAAGTGTCTGATGTGGTGACAGTGAAAAGATGTACGAATAAGTTGTTGGTATTGCTGCGATAGTCACTGTTTTTATTTGGTGATCCACGTAGACATGCCGCTTCTTGGAAAAGGTCAAAAAGGTCATAAAAAGCAGTCATAAAACAAATCTAAAGGTTTTGGAACAATTGGATGACAGGTAATGAAGATATACAGTATAGACAAATGTATCTAAACACATACATGAAGATACACCATGAACATTCATGCAGCAGTGTGGTTATTCCATGCTGTCTACACTTAAAATACTCACATGACTCCATTAACGTCCATGGAGTATTCTGTGTGTGTGTGTGTGTGTGTGTGTGTGTATATATACATACAGTAGGTCTGAGGTTCTTTTCTTCATATGTATCCTCTTTCGACGCCAAACCCACCGCTGGTGTGTGTGGCCAAACAGCTCTATTTCTGTCTCATTTGACCATAGCGTCCTGTTCCAATCCAAGTGCCAATGCTGTTTAGCAAACTCCAGGCACTTACATTTGTTGGTTGCTCTCAATAAAGGCTTTTTCTGGTAACCCTTCCAAATAGGCTACTGACATGGAGGTGGCGTCTAATTGTAGATTTTGAGACTTGGTGACCCCAAGATGCAACCAAGTTCTGTAATTCCAACTGTGGCCCTTGGATTCTTCTTTGCCCCAATCCACCTTCCTCACTGTGCGTGGGGGCAAGATGCACTTACGTCCTCTACCAGGCAGATTTACCACTGTTTTGAACTTAATTATTGCCCTAATAGTGGCAAGTGGTATATTTAGGTTTTTAGCTATTTTTTTGTACCCATTGCCTGATTTATGAAGGTCAGCAACCATTTGTCTCCTTTCATTTGTGAGTTCTTTACCTTTCCAAATGGTGATGGATGACAAATGGATTTTACATGCATGTTACCTCATTTTTATAACCCAGTAAAACAGGAAGCCATGGAAGGCCACAATACAGTTCCTTAAGACTGAAATGTACTTAAAAAAGTAGAATGTTAATGCAGATTTCATTTTGTTTGATTTTATTTATAAGAATCTTTAGGGGTGCCAATAATTTTGACACCTATCTTTTTGAGAAAAAAAAATATTACTTGTTAAAAATAAACGTTTTCTCTGAGCAATTGTATTAGTATAAAAGAATATAGCTTTCCCATATTTTTGAGCATAAAATATAGCTCATTACCTGTGTTGTTTATTTTTCAAATAAAATATGCTGAAACCAGTGTATAGCAACACGTATTAATTGATCATGTAGTAATAGATACTCGAACTACACTATATAGAAGGTGTGATACTATGAGGCACGTGAGCATTAGGACAGATTCATGCCTTGTTAGTAAATAATTCTATCAACAGCTTATGCGAAAGTCCGTATCAAATTCCCCAGGGACGCCATAATTGTGGATGGGATGGGTTCCTATCTCTGCTTATGGGATTTACTTCGAACTATAATACTTTTAATGTAATGTGCATTTGGTTTATATGTTATCAAGAAACAATTTCTACGGGTGATGCCAGGGAGTATTTGCTGACGATCCAAAAGTTGTTACAACAACGTCTCACCTGAATCCAGAGACAGCACAAGGAGGTTAAGTGACTTGCTCAGGGTCACACAATGAGATCAAGAGCTGGGATTTGAACTGGGTACCTCCTGGTTACAAGCCTATTTCTTTAACTTTCTGTCAAAGGCTACATAGCCAACTGCAAAAATAAATAGAGTGACACATATTGTCTGATTCCTTAGAAGTTTGCTTCTGTCTAATTTAGACTGGCTGGTGAAAGCCAGATGTTCTAAAGCACTGTTAATTGCCATTCTGGGAGTCGTGTGACATTTGCAAGCTAATTTACTTCTACAGTGGCATCGTTTTCACTTTTAGACAACCCTGTTTTGGCAGGGGGAGGACAATTACGGAGAGTCAGGTCAATCTGGATGGATCCCAAGAATATAACGAGTTGCCACTGCCAAACTTAATAGTGGTTGGCCAGAACATGCCTGATGCAGTACACACAGCTACCAGGCTGAGTCCCCCAGAGCTTTAAAAAAATAAATAATAATGAAGTAACACAGACTTTAAAGATATATTTAATTGACTAACCCTCGTTATGCTTATAGCAGCTTTTAAAAAGTACAAATCAAATAAAGAACAACTGTGATAAAGATATTTGTGCATTTTATAACACAGTTAATACAGTTTTTGGTACTTTTGAAAAGGATGGCAGCATAATTCAAACGTAATCCTTCTGTTAGTAATAGAGATGCAACAATGAATTGATGAATATTTAATTTTGCGAGTCTCAAAGAAATATATAATTTAGTGATTAATTGCCCTGGTGCCCTATTTTGAGCCTCATGCTGCACTTATACCTCCAGCCCCACCACCTTCACCACCGTCCCAGGAGATCTGGGACTGGTTGTTTCTAGGCTGAGGCAGTCTCTCGTCCACTTTCTCCCCATACTCAACACGCTGTTGCGTCGAGATGGGGAGAGGTGGGAACAGTGGGAGGAACAACACCACCAGGCGTCCTTCCCAGAGGTTGCCCTCATGTTGGTTAATTACCTGGCGGTAGACCTGGCAGCCCAAGTCACTCCCTTAGAAAGGGGTGAGCCGCCTTCGGGTGTTGTGTGCTGGATAAAGTGGGGGGAGTAACAGTTGCAGTGCTTGGCGCCTCCCAGCCCCCACAAATAGATTTCAAATAAAGCCATTCCGGGATCGATGAGATAGTAGTTGCTGACTGTCCTAGTCTGAACCGAGTGTCAGGGTGAAAGCCAGTCGTCGCTAGTTGAGACTCGTTAATTTACTGTCAGCGCGTCGTCAAACATGCGAGATGCACTTTTCTGACGGGGTACCAACATCAGTGGCATCGTTTTCACTTTTATCGCACCCATGTTTTGCAGTGGTGAGGCCTGCCGTCGCTCCCAGGGTCAGAGAGGGGTGAGGAGCTGCCGTTGGCCCCAGAGCCAGAGAGGGAGGAGGACCCCCCGTCGCTCCCAGAGCCAGAGAGGAGGAGGATCTGCTGTCGCTCCCAGAGTCACTAGGAGCATCCGTCCCTCCCAGAGCCCGAGAGGGAGGAGGATCCGCCGCTGTCCCCAATGCCAGAGATGGAAGGAGACGAAGCACAAGGAGGTTAAGTGACTTGCTCATGGTCACAGAGCCATGAGTTAGGTATGCTCCTCCGCTGTCCATGCGTGCCACACAGCTCACCAGGTCTGAGTCCCCCCAAGCAAGCCTATTTCTTTAACTTTCTGTCAAAGGCTACATAGCCAACTGCAAAAATAAATAGAGTGACACATATTGTCTGATTCCTTAGAAGTTTGCTTCTGTCTAATTTAGACTGGCTGGTGAAAGCCAGATGTTCTAAAGCACTGTTAATTGCCATTCTGGGAGTCGTGTGACATTTGCAAGCTAATTTACTTCTACAGTGGCATCGTTTTCACTTTTAGACAACCCTGTTTTGGCAGGGGGAGGACAATTACGGAGAGTCAGGTCAATCTGGATGGATCCCAAGAATATAACGAGTTGCCACTGCCAAACTTAATAGTGGTTGGCCAGAACATGCCTGATGCAGTACACACAGCTACCAGGCTGAGTCCCCCAGAGCTTTAAAAAAATAAATAATAATGAAGTAACACAGACTTTAAAGATATATTTAATTGACTAACCCTCGTTATGCTTATAGCAGCTTTTAAAAAGTACAAATCAAATAAACAACAACTGTGATAAAGATATTTGTGCATTTTATAACACAGTTAATACAGTTTTTGGTACTTTTGAAAAGGATGGCAGCATAATTCAAACGTAATCCTTCTGTTAGTAATAGAGATGCAACAATGAATTGATGAATATTTAATTTTGCGAGTCTCAAAGAAATATATAATTTAGTGATTAATTGCCCTGGTGCCCTATTTTGAGCCTCATGCTGCACTTATATATTATATTATTAGTTTAACATGTGTTTCTAGGCTTTGTTGTCTCCTTGCTTTTACTACGACTGGTAAAATAAACGTTGAATGCAATTTTAAAAAGGTTGCCCAAGGCCAATTTTTAGGGGCCTTTGCCTGAGAGAGTTCCCTTTAGGGGCCTTTGCCTGAGAGAGTTCTGGGATAATGTGTAATTGCAGTGCTTGGCCTTTATCCCCTGATATATTATCACATAAAGCCTCAGTGTTGACTAGAGGCTCTATTCATAAAAGTAGTTGCTGACTGTCCTAGGTAATCAACTTTTGTTTAAAACTAACGAAAGTCGTCCATGTTGATAATCATAAAATTATCTGTGCAGACCGACAACTGTCGCTAAGCAATTTATGAATGGGTATGTATTTGTTCATGACCAAAATCTGTCTTCTTTTGATGACATCATGAGCTCTATAAACAAAGGCAGTGTGGTCCAAGGGTTAAAGTCCAGGGCTTGTAACCAGAAGGTCACTGCTTCAAATCCCACCTATGCCACTGCCACTGACTCACTGTGTGACTCTGAGCAAGTCACTTAACCTCTGTGTGCTCTCTCCTGCAGATGAGATATTAAATCAATGTCCTATTGTAAGTGACTGCTTATAATGCACAGTTCACAGCCTACCTCTGTAAAGCTCTTTGTGAGGGTGGTCCACTATGAAAGGCTCTATATAAAGATATCATTATTATTATAAACCTTCACTCAGTTCCGTATAGTTTTTGGGAACATGAACAAATGGAATCTACCAACAGCAGCACCCATCACGTTATTAACAGCTTGCCTGTACAATATGTGATTTATATACTGGAGGATGTGATCATGTTCAGGTTATTTAAATTACTTAATGTTCCTTTGCTTTTCACAACATACGCAATTAAATTAAAAACACTTTTAAACCAATTATTTCAATCATTATTTCAGCTTAACACAGATACAACATTACTTAAAAAAAAAAAAAAAATAGGCAGTGTTAATAACAGGGGAATCAACTTTTATACAAACAGTTTAATAAAAAAAAAAAAACAATTGCTGTCTTTTTTATTGTTTTATTCATTTATTTAATTTTATGGGGGGGGGGGGGGTATTTGTTAAGTATGGTCAGATAATGTCATTTTGATGCTGTCGCTAGTTTAGACTCCACCTAAATTCAATAACTCAAAGTTGTCGACAGCATTTTGCTGTTGTTCACTCTTACGAATAGAACTTAAAACTTTATGCTAATGAAGTAATTGTTAAGCTTTATCTCAATTCATTTAAAACATGCCTTCATAGATGAAAATCACTGGGGCTTAACGACACATTTCAATTATCTGTTATGTATAGAAAGTGCCATTAAATAGGCGGCTATGGACAAAATCCGATCGTGTACTCCTGTTTTCTCATTCGACAGGTGTTAACCCTTTATGAATAGACTCCTAGGTTCCACCAATAGCTTCCAAGAGGGCTTCATTTAATAACTTCTGTTTTTGGTGTGCTTTAAATTGTCACGGGACTAAATACATCAGAGATTATATTTTCTGTGTTGCTGTATGTCTGCTCGAGCATCCAAATCAAAGGCTTATGAAATTGAGATCAGGTCTCCAAGATGGCACAGAAGAAGCACAGCAGCAGGAGCAATAACAACAACTTGAAACTGTCACATATTTTAATAATACAAAAGAATGGTGCCTAATGTACCAATTTTATTGGTTTCTGCAGTTTCTGTTCTCCCTGAATTCATAGTGGATTTCCAGTATTAATGCCACTTGATAACTACAGCACAGATAATTCATGCCATGGATCAGGGTACTTTAAGCCAGCTCTTCTGGCGAATGCTATTGTGGGGAAGTGTTTAACCAATTGTCCTTTTAAACAAATGAGTAAAACACAGCAGAAAAGCAGTGAACCATTTTAATTTAAAAAAGCACCTAAAAGAAATACATGCCATGACAGGTAGGGAAGCAGGCGAATACAGTAGATATCTATAGAGAAATACTACTTTTATTCACAGACTTCTGTCAATAAAATGGCCCTTCACCCCTCTGCAGTTTCATTCTGTTCTCTGTTCTCATTAATGCAAGGACACCCACCAGTAAGGTAAAATGACTGTCATTTAGATGAGAGTCGTGTTGATTAAATTGCTAACCTGACTACCCATTTTTGTGACTGGCTGAGCTTTGGCTCACTGTGTTTCAATTGATTCTTGTTTTAGTATCAATTTGGGACTAACAAACCACAAGGCTGAAAAAATAATATCATGCACATATAAATCTTCATGACTTCACGAAGCGTTCGAAGAAATATGAAAAGTAGTAAAAAAATAAATGCAATATAGACATTTTACTGTAGTAGCATCTGAAGCCCTCTAAATGTATGCAATAAACGTTGTTCTGCTCTGTAGAATAAACGCCACATTTATTATATTTTTGTATTTTATATTTTGCCTACCAAATGAAATATTACAAAACTATGGAAATAACATTTTAGCTATTTTATAATTTATAGAATTCCTAAATACACTCATTATTTCACTATCTT
Organism: Polyodon spathula; assembly: GCF_017654505.1. NCBI lineage: Eukaryota > Metazoa > Chordata > Actinopteri > Acipenseriformes > Polyodontidae > Polyodon > Polyodon spathula. The sequence goes on from NC_054538.1 coordinate 21,904,277, forward strand.
ACTTACACATCAAAAAACATGATATATTGAAAACAGTGAATTAATGAAAGGCCTTTGTACTGTAATTTACTGTAGACATAGCACGACGGAGAATTAACTGAATTGTGAAATAGCAAGGGAAGACTGTATATTCCAAATCCACATCCGTTAGACTGTACTAAATTTGTAAGCTAAATTTAGAGAAACACAATTAATAATGTGAGTTTCCTCTAATTAAACAATTAAGCAAATTATTTCAGGGTTATACCTCTCAGTTTTATAAATGTGTTGCATTTAATTTCAGTAATTGAAAAAACAAAACAGAAAAAAAAAACAACTCCAAAAGTCAGAAATGACTTTGTTTTGGAAAAAGAAAAGAAGAATATGTGATGTCTCAATGCAGCCACACACAGCCACCACATCTGTTCCTTATTTCATGACTTGCTGACGATGGCACGTCATTTTCGCATCACGCTGAAAATTCTTCAGTCTCACGGTGCCAAGTGGCCTCCCGTGACAGGTGCCTCTGTGTTTCCTGTGAACCGCAGAAAATACTAACCTGCATCAAGCTGCACAAAGATTCTTTAAACCTAGGCTGCCAGCCAATGTCTAAAATAATATTACATCATGTAATATCTCACCCAATAATACCGCACAGTAGGCACCATAGTTCGCAATAGCTTTATACGCCATATAATATTGGAAAAAACTTACTGCTACTGTAATTTATAGTGTATGTCATTTCATAATTTCGGCATTTGTTACTACAATAGTGGAACCTCTGTTACTGACCCTTGACATTAGACTCATCTCCATCTTAATAGATTTAAAAGCAAAATGACTGCCACTACAGAACCCTATTTAAATGACAGGAAGATGTTCAAGATGTTTTGTTGTTACTTGTGTGTAATGTTGTACATCTGTGTTCTGTTCTGTCCACCGTAATTACTTTATGTTGCACTTGCTGCCACTTGCCTCATGTAATCATCATGTAATATCTCACCCAATAATACCACACAGTAGGCACCATAGTTTGCAATAGCAATAGCTTTATACGCCATATAATATTGGAAAACAACAATACTGCTACTGTAATTTATAGTGTATGTCATTTCATAATTTCTGCATTTGTTACTACAATATTGGATCCTCTACTTCAAAATTCTAAAAGGTATTGACAGTGTCGACCCAAGGGACTTTTTCAGCCTGAAAAAAGAAACAAGGACCAGGGGTCACAAATGGAGTAGACAAAGGGGCATTCAGAACAGAAACTAGGAGGCACTTTTTTACACACAGAATTGTGGGAGTCTGGAACCAGCTCCCCAGTAATGTGTTGAAGCTGACACCCTGGGATCCTTCAAGAAGCTGCTTGATGAGATTCTGGGATCAATAAGCTACTAACAACCAAACAAGCAAGATGGGCCGAATGGCCTCCTCTCATTTGCAAACTTTCTTATGTTCTTATGAGAATCTCACTGAAAATCAGTGATACTGCCACAGTATCTTAAATGACCACACTGGAGATAGAACCATAGTTTTGACTGAATTTAATGAAGGTGCCCCATTGAAGTACTTAAACAGGTCCAACTGAGATCACCTGATATTGTTTGTATTGATGCAGGCCAACAACATCACATGGACAAAAATGTATTTCCTGTTTTTCATTTGTTTTGCCTACATCTCCATGCATGCATAGCCTCTTAAAAGACTATGTGACTGTTCAACTCACAAAGTGACACGCATGTGTGCTATAAACGGTGGACAGAAAAAAAAATATGGAGGACTGTGGTGACTATACACGACCAAGCAAACACATTTTTGTAACTACAGCTTTAAATTCAGTTTAACTTGATATCTTTGTGAAACACCATAAATGTGATGGATAATCCAAAAATGAAATCAGCGTACTGTATTTGCATAAACAGTTAAGAGAATGTTAATATCAGCTGATCATTTCTATCTAGATAATTTCTCATGTTTCTGACAGTTAAAGCATCTCTGTAGCACTAATGCCAAGAACACATAACTTTCTACTCTGTTTGTGACAAGTCCACTGAAATTCACAGCTGCTAACAGTCCTCAAATCAGTCAAGGCATATTTCCAGCAACAGCAACTGTAACACACATGCACCCAGATACAATGCAGCAAATTCCTGCTGTCTGTGGCCCCCAGTGCAATACAAGATGACATTATCCAATACAATTAAGAATTCCAATGGACTATGTTTGTTATCATTGCTTTAACTCTTGGATATGTGCTCTAGGTGAACCAGCAGGCAGGAGTGAGTGGAGGAGCAGTTTGTTGAAATATTTTATAGTGGGCGGTGTATCCTGAGTAATTTGTACATCATTAACAGTGACAACAGCCCCACTGTTTCCAAATAGCAACAGTGACATGTGCCTCTAAAAATATGGACTTGGCAAGTGCTCCGCGGAGGCTGTATTCCTGATTAAATTTTCCAGCTGCCAATGAAATCCAGCTCCCATCTGCCCTACAATGAAAAACTGTATCAGCTTACGATTATGAACTAGTGTGACAGAATGCACATTGCTCTTCAAGACTGCATCTGATCATGAAATAAGGCTGTGCCAATTTAACCAGAAGTCACCCTGTACAGTACTGTTAAATGGTGACATCAACTGGTATATTATCATCTTGTCCGTTCACCTCAGACATGATTCACTAGTTTTTATGGCAGACACTGGGGTAGTAGAAACATGTTTAATTGAAAGAAAAATAGATCTTTGACTTGATAACCACACATTTAGTGTCTTGATTTAAGTAACACCTTAACAATTGCCAGAGCAATAACTGAAATGTGTCATTAATTACATGCTAGGTAGGAAACTAGCACGGCCAGACTGGACCTAATGAATGAACATATCTAAACATATTTCAAGCACATCCTATGAGCCACTCAGAATACATTGATGGATCACTGACAACCAAACACTATTCACTGCATGGCTATTTCTATATTCATTACATACAGACATGCAGGTAGATTTCAATTCGGAGCTGACATTTTTTGTCTGAAACCCTCGACTCTCAGAGGGCACTGCATATTCCCAACTGTCTTTCTAAGAATGATCACGGAAGTGTAGCTCTCAGAACATGAGACAGTACAGACAGTAGTAAAATACAGTCTTGGGCAACAACGCCAGCAGGATTAATACAGTATGGATGTTACTGTGGCAGTATTAAAAGACACTCCTATTATACAGCAGTTTCATCCATCCCAGGTTCTACTAAGAGCTGGATTAGCCAGATAGGTAACAAGCTTGGTGTGTCTTATTAAACTCATAGTAAAACTAAGAATGGGTCAGCCTCCTATGCAATGGAAGTCTTATTTCCATTTGTTCCTATGATTCCAGGGAGTCTTTGGTGTTATAACTTTTACCCAGAAAGACATTAAATAAATAATTTGATTAAAAAATACCCAGAGTAATTAAAGTTGAATGTGAAACTAATAAAGCTGACTGCATATTCTCATTCAACAAATGTATTCTGCTGTTCGTATTTCCAGCAGCACCAGTAAAGGGACTACAGCACAGTGGGTGCCAAAAAAAGGCCGTCTTCACAGTTTCCGACCACTATTCATCTTTGGCCCTGAAATGACTAAACAATATCGCTGAGGTAAGCAGAAAGAGCTGCGCTTAATAATAATTACTCTGGGTATTGGGCTACACCATCATACATTTTGAAATGGAACCCTCTCTCCTGTTCTAGCAGCAAATCCAAAGAGATAAGCATTAATCATAGTTATTTAAGGAAAAGTGCAGTGTTCCCAAACCTGCAGTTTTTTATTTTATTATTACCATAGTGGGAATAAGATAGGGTACCGACCGCATGGGCACATTAGGGGTCTTAGGGGTTCATCCACTAAGCAGTCATGTTTAGTTATGATGGATCACAGTACTGCTGACTGCAGCAACCAGCATAAATTAAATAGTTATCAAACCGATTAACATACCCATATATCAACGAGGGTTTTGCTAACCGCATACTCCCTTTTTTTCCATTTATTCATACAAACATGAATCAAAATAACATGCTTTTTACTCAGTAAATATGTTTCTGTTTTGTTTTGAAATGCTTGCTGACACCTTTCTGTCGGCACTAAACTGCCGTCGTTGGCCAAAATGTACTGTGGTCACGGCTCAGGAGGACATTTTTATAACTGCTTGGAAATAAATCAACCCACATTTTCCATTAATAAAATTGTGGAATAAAATAAAAAATAAATTAAAAAAAGCCATTTGGTGTTACATGTGAGATAATTAGAGATGCTTTTCAAAATGACGGCACTAAATGTACTGCACAGAAAATAAATAAGTCCTTTTGCCAAAAGGGCACTATTATTCTTGTATTATTGTGGATTTACTTTCACACACACACACACATTCATATTACATAATATATTGGTCTTATTGGTCCAAGATTAAAGACAAAGGGACAAAATTCCAACCAGTGTCCCTAGCTTTTTGAAACAGTACTGTAAATGTACACATTTTGAAAAATATTTTGACTAAGTATACTGTGGGTGTTAAACATACTCTATGAGGGGTCTTTGGACCCCACAACTCCACACTAAATCACTGCTGCTTGAAAGTGTATGTCTCTACAAGCAGTAAATATCTTAATACAAAATGGTTTGCTTCCACAATGAATGCAGAAAACAAACCTAATGAAATTACAATATAAAGCCCAATTTAACCCCCAATGTCTCCCGCACCTGGTCATTAATCACCAGGCTAATTAGTAATTATTCAACAGATACAGTATTTCTTTAACGACACCCACCCCCCTTGTTATCCTGCAAAGCAGCTCAGTTTGTAAACTGTAATATCCCCCAGACGGAAAGCTATTGTATGTAGCCGTGTTATTTAAATAGCTGCTTCTCGGTTCTATAAATAATGCGAGGAACGATAATGGATGAAGCTCTGACGGCTACATTTGCAGGTCTTCCAGCACTCTGTTTGAAGCAACATACTTGATAACCAATGATACACACTGACAAGGATTGATATGCTTTACAATACAGACATTTGAAAATGTCTACTGCATCAAAGGTTTACCAAGTTGAACCCCCACCCCCCTCCCAATTACACAATATACAGCAGAGTGGGAGGTATTTAATGACAAAAAAAACCACTGATGTGTGAGTATTTTTTCCATAAAGCATATTATTTTACCCCTTGTGGTCAATTACTTCAGCAACAATTAGAAATAATGGCTGCAACTACAGAATTAATTCTGACAGAATACCACAAGAATAACACCTGATACTTTGAATCTGTTTTGAATCAGTTAATTTCTCTGGATTTAATTATCTGAATTCATTCCATGTTCCTTTGTAACAAATTATGTTGATTCCATGTATAAGTCACCCTAGGTGGGCAAGTAAGGGGGTACGACCGCATGCCTTTTATATGTGATCAGCATCATCTGCTACAAAGGAACGTTGAATGAATATAGGAAATTAAATCCACACAAATTAACAAGGGCTGAATTCAAATTAATACTTTAGAACTCTGAGGAAGTGATTAAAATATCCAGGTGTTACTACTGCTGGCAGTACTCAGCCAAACTTCATTATGAATTCGATTTATTTTTTTAGCACTGCTCTGCAGACTTTTTACAACCACTTTAGAGGTTCAGTGACTCAACAAAGCAGCTTCCAATGTTTTGCTGTTATAAAATTCCTTATGTGACAATAGTATAGGAAAATAAAGCATCTTTAATTGAATAGTTTATTTAGCTCTTTTTCATTCTGTCTTCTGAGCAAAATGTTGAAAACAGTTTTCCTTTGCTCTACGCTTTGATATTAAATATTACACGTGATAGCCTCTTGCTCTCATACGCAGTTACTGACTGTGTTGCAAGTGAAAGTATGAGCGAAGAGGTTAAAGACCGCACGAGGTGAAAGTGTCCAGAAAAAAAAAAAAATTCATAAACAGCATGCACTAACGGTATGTGACATGTAGTTTTAGTTGGCTACTCCAAGACAAATTAGGATTAACATATTTAAATAAAGAGCAATAAAGGCAGGGACTCAAAAAATCACATAATGCCTCTTATTCACTCCCAATAATCCTGTCTCTTTGCAAAAGCTTAACGGTCTGAGAGCAATCTCATTATAACTCACAGAAAGGAAGCCATTGTTAGCACTTCTGGCAGCTAAATCCCATTAGACAGCCTACTTGTGTTTACAGTGATGTGGACTTTAATGCTAATCAGTGCCTGTATTTGTACAGGGTGATTATCCATTCAATAGTTTTATATCCTGGCTTTAACAGAACAGTACACTGTACAAACTTATGTAAAACACATACTGTATTCCCAGATCTGTAAGGCATGACTAGTTGGCCACAAATAAGAGCACTAAATCATGCATAACTGATTTCACTGCAACACACTGTACTGCATAGAAATACATATACTCATACATAAAAAAAAAGCATACTTATATTAAATCACGCCACCAAGTCACTAATATAAACGTATTTCTATCAATTTTATGTCACAACTAGGTCAGTTTTTTTTTTTTCAAACGCATGACAAACTCTAAGCGGTACAATAATTTATGTACAGAGGGCATTCCCATTGCATAAACTGTCACATGAAAACACATCACATCAAGCCCAACCCTTCAAAAGGGCTGGTTGTGTAAACCGGCAGTGGTGACAGATGGCAGCATTAGAAATCTATCCAGATAATACAGAAATCAGTAGAGCTGGGACACAAAATAAGAAAAGGTTTTTTCCAGTGCTGTACAATTCCTGGGAGGAAAATGTGTAAAATTGCTAGCAATAACTTGAAATCACAAGTTATAGACAAACACAAATATTACGTCTGTTACTGAATTTCCTTCTAAAACTTTTTTTTTATTTTTAAAGAGTATTTCCTGTTTATTTTTTAGTCACTATTTCAGCTTGCAAGAATTATTTCCAGACAAGAAAGCAAAATACTGTTGTTTAGTAAACTCCCATTTCACAGATTAAGGAAGTGCTAATGAGACCACAACGACTGATTTCCTTTTTAAGGTGAACAGTAAAAACGCAGTGACTCATGATATTTAGTTTAAAATTCAATGGAAATATAAAAATGCTTTTGAACTGTACACTAACTTTTACTGATGTTAGAATTATTATATATTATAACATACTAATTAAAGAAACTGGTATTTCATATACCCAAATAAAACTCAGTTTTAAATTATTTGAGTGGTGTAAAAACATTCCTGCTTCTGCTTTTTGAACATGCTTATTCTTAATTTGGTATCACTCTGGGGCTGTACAAGCATCATATTATTTGCACTCTGCTCCCAGGTAATTTTGCAGTGTGGCAATGCTCTGTACAGCCTAGCACTGTATTTCCTACCGTTGTCCATAACACACAATAAATAACAAAAAGATTGTAAAATATATGGATTTGTGTCTAGGAAATGCTTATTCTCAATTTTATTTACATTTTCAATTTAAGTACTGTAATTTAAACTTTTTAAAAATGCCCCCAAAATCTTTAATTTCTCATCTATATGAATACTATTCTTTCTTTTAACATGTTTAGGATATTTGAGGGGAAACTGGTCTATAAAGCCCACAGGAACAAAAGTGCCAACATCAATCTATTACTCTAAAACACCCAATCATTAAAATCTCAATAAAAAATTATATTGTTGGCTAGATGTCTGTCAGCCTTATTTGCATGAAAATATAGAAAACAACCATGACTGACAGTGAAATTGACAATGAGCCAACCACCATTTGTTTGGATGGCAACACTACCAATAATTGAATGAAACATGATGAGGAACATTGTAAATGGTAGATGCTCTTAAGCTCTGTGTTTGTCTCTCTGAACAACTTTTCAAGCTCAGCTGAAAGACATTTCCTTTACACTGTGCTATTTTGTCTGACTAACTTGCACAAGTAATTAATGGCTCTCAGCTCTTTTGAATGAACTTGGTGACTAAATTCTGATCACATCTCTAGTTCCTAGTTAACAGTGCTGTGCATTGGTACAAACACTAAAAAGGATTGTTTTTGTGGGATAGCAGTTGACATGTCTCGTAACTGTAAATGATCTGCATGTAATTGGAGTTGGAATGCCACTGTAGTGATGGTGCACTGCTGCAAGAAAGACCGTGCATTCACAGCCTCAACATACAAGTGTTTAAAAGCTCATATTTGATGTAAAATTTTGAAAGTACATTCATGCTAAAAATACAGGAACACAAACACAAAAATACAAACTCTAGACATAAACACAGACTTTTAGAAGAAACATTTATTACAGCGTTGTTTATTTTAGTATTACTAAATCAGGAGTTAATTTGTAAACAAAAAGGTACCAGATTTTATAATGAAGGATGCATTTTTGTTTCTAGACCTAATGTACTGACCTTGATTTACAGTAGCTCCCATATATGTTTCATGTCTACATCTGCTTGAAGAACCCTTTAAGGGCCTGTGGCGGAGTATCCCGCCCCTTTATGTTTATTAGTGTTTTATGTTGAATGTAGTATGTTAATGTTGGTGTTTATGTATAAAATACACAGGATATAAATATGGGTGGCGAGCACAAGTGGTTAAAATGTATAGTTTGTATTTAGGATTGCACAGCACTTCACATGCAAGTAAAATAATATGTGAGCACGGGGAATTGCACTTGAGTCTCGGTACAGCTACATAAAAGATGCATGTTTTCACTCACTTGGGGTTGTGTGTTCGTGAGTGGAGAACGGGAGAGAGAAGGAGTTTTTTGGGGGTTTTGAGAGCAATTGCTACAGCGTGCTGGAAGTGCCAGCACGGTACTTGTTTGTCTGTTCGTCCACTGTCTTGTTTAGTGTTGTGCGTTTTGCTTACCTTTTTATTTTGGCCTCAAGTGCCGTGTCCTGTTTTGTGTCTTTTGTTTAAACCTTTTTGTTTATTATTTGCAATAAAACCCTGGACGCCGTAGCATCACAGATTCACCGCCCTACCTTTGTTGTTCTTCGTCCTTCTTCTGGTCTGATGTCACCCCTACAAAGCCACCCTGTTCACAGGGTCATTACAATTTTTTTTTATATGGTTCATCATTGCAAACTGTATATTTCTCACCAGACAAAAGGTACCGGGTCTGTGATCTGGCATAAATGAACCCTTGTATTGCATACACCACTCACAATACTGACACTGTAAGAAGAGTGGACATATAGGACCTATCCCATCTTAGGTTGTAATGTCAGATATTTGCACATTATCACCTGACATCTTACCTGATACCTGTTTAACATCAAAGCTGTAGGACTCTAGAGGGGTATTATATATTATGTCAGTATAGGTATTTGTTATTTATAACACTTGGAGCACTAATTAATTAAGGTGCGCTCTGGGCATTTACTAAGTCACCCTAGTTGAATACTGCCTGCATATGTTGAAACCTCTTGTGCCATATTGTTTTGTGCACAAAAGGCCAATTATTTGCCTTGCTTGTTTGAGACAATGTTTTCTGCTTTTGCTTTATTCTTCCCCTGCTTTCATTTGCTGAGTATGATGGTGGAAAAGGGGTATTAATTAAAAGCTCAGTCGAAGAAGTTATAATGAACCTTGTGTGCTTAAATAATTGGAACCCTGCAGCTACAGTAGCCTCCCTGAATTGTTTTTTGAACATTGTATTAACGCAGATAAAACAATTTGTGCAGATCACACAGTAACACCCAATTGTCTCAACTGATGAGAAAAAAAGTAATCTTCAATTACGAGTTTCTTTGCAGCCTACTTTCCACAGAAACCTTTACTTCACAAACCTTCCGCCAACACAGTCAGCATGGTGTCAGCATCTAGTGGCTAATTCTCTGACTGGTCTCGCTGAAATCGTGGAGAAGTCTGTGTAGAAGAGCAATCATTGCAGAAGGGCTCCTCAGGGGCATTGCTAACTATTAAATGTTTGCACAAAATATATGATGCTGCAGAAAAGCTAAACTCCTGCAGCCTTCAGCACTATTTTAAGGGAAATTGTGACTATTTTATTTTTAGCTGCTCAGCTAACGGAATCAATGTGTTACTGGTAAATGAAAAATTAAATAAAATAAAAAAAATAATAATAAAAAAAACTGTCCCACCATGTCCCCGAGTGGGGCATACCTCTTGTCAAGTTTGATAAATGTACATAGCCATCTGCAAAATCTACACACATAATATCTATCTATTAATTTCAAACAATAGATGTTTTTTTTTTTTTGTTTTTTGACCTGTTGTGGATAGTATGTGGCCCAAGCCTCACCTTTGCTAACTTTTGTGATAAAAGTAATTTCTGTAAAAATTACCTATTTACTGTAACAAAATGGTAGTACGGTGAACCTCTGTAGTGCTCTTCCGACTTTCCTGTCCAGTATTAACTAGACCCTAATATTGTTCAGCAGAAGATAACATCTTTTTTTATGATAAGCAGAACCAATAGTTGTGAGATATGGGAACCACGCTGCACTATTAATTCGCTGTGCTAAGTTTTTGATAGGCTTTAGAAATTTCCTGGCTAGATATATTGGTTACAGTAGATGTTCTACGCATACATCAGCAGTGCACAATACAATTAATAAACAACAAAGGCGTGGAGATGCAGAGAGAGTGGTGCAGTTGTGTTTTTTTTTAAATTATTAGTCTGAGAAGACTCTGCTAGTTACATCGCTCTGAAGCTCTGAGTTTGATGGAAGATTTGAAACTGGTTGACTTGGAGATGCTTCTTTCATAAATACATGCATATATGTGATATAAGGCTTTGGCTATATGAGAACACATGTTTCTGCAGCTTGTGTGTATATAGAATACATATACAGATGAACCCGTTTTAAATCACCTTGCTTAATATCATTCCCTGTTTATTATCATGATTTTTCAAAAACCACTCGCCATGCACCACAGGTTCTTTGAGAAATTACCTCTCTTAATATAATCTCACAAACCCGCTTATTGTCATGTTTTGTGCAGCCTGTCAAATGTTGCATGACCAGGCTTCTCTAAGTAACCAAAGGACAAAGGACAACTAACAATCAAAAATAATCTCGGCTGATAAACTGATATTTTGTGCAGCCTGTCAAATGCTGCATGGGTGGTTTTAAAGGGATACAGTTCAGTTACAAAACACTAACGTCACCACATTTTTCTTTTCACAGTTAGTCTTATACAAATGCACACAAAAAAACACCAAGTGCAACGCCTAACAGATAGCTCTCATCGGTCGACAATTCATGCTCTTTTTAGATAATGACACAGACTGTTTTGCTCCAATTGATGATATAAAATGTATTTTTCTCACACTCGTAATGTGCTGCCACAGGCAAACATGAAATCTGCTTACATGACGAATTACGCCTGCATGGCAATCATGATATAAAGCGGGTTCATCTGTATATGTTTTCAATGTCTGTGAGCAGCTAATGTGAATGACACTGCAGTCCCACTGAGTGCTATACACTATATATAAAATGACTCAGCAGAATGTTATGTAGTGCAACTAGCCAGCAAGCCATCATGACTTTTACACTTCAGGAGAGTCTTCATTCTGTTTCATATCAAATCTTTGTCTTGAGTGAACCTCACAGGACTCACAGTTGTCGAGCATTGCAGCAAAATCACATTCTGAATTAGCTGATAATAGGCTTCTTTAATTAATGGCTTGGGAGAATTATTTTATGTCAATACATTTATTACAGCATGGGCTTCTGTGTAATTCTGTTTCAGCAGAATAACCATAGATTAACTGTCACTGGAAATGGCATCATGCCTATTAATTTACAATTTGCCTCCCTTCATTGGTGTGCAATGGGGAAGATTAAGTTATAGTAATGTATGGGCATATTAATTAAAGTCAGGGATATGGCAGAGCAGAAGATGTAAAGGACAATGTGGATGGTGAAGATTGGGACTAGAAGTCTAATTACAGAAAGCTTCCTGTCAAATGGTGGTAAATGTCGCATTATCCCATTTTCTCCAACTTGCTGTTGACCCCTTTTGTTACATTTAGTAATATGTACACTAATGAGGAGCAATAAAAGATATCCTCTAACCTGCGGCATAAAAAAAAAAAAATATACCAAGTATTTCTGTCACTTGTAATACAAATATATTATACAGAAAATAGCAGTTCACCTAAAACTCATTGCCTGTTCCTTACGCTGCAATATACCAGGGTGATCAAAAACCGAGTTTCAACATAGTAAACCAATTCGGAAATAAAAGTAATCACATACAACTTGTCAGCCTGCATAAGGAACAGCTTATTTCCATCATGCTTCACATTGGTTCCTTTTTAAAACAATGTAATTGGAGTCCCAATAGGGGTGTGCTAATACTCCTACTCCTACTCACAATTGCCTTTAAGAAGTATTTATCCGCAGGTGTTAAATAAATCCATTCAATAATGCATTGATTTCAAAACAAGAAAAGCTGTCCTTCCCTCACCTTTACAACCGACTACCAATCAACGGCAATTAAGTTCACCATTGAGTGTTTAAAAGGGCACACTTTAATGTTAAATGCTAACTAATTATTACCTGACTTCAGCTATGTTTGAAATAAAAGAGAGTGAAAAGTAGCAAATATTTGCTTATCACCTCATATGGAATCCTTCCCAAACTTTGGTTCAAGCTGTGCAGCACCCTTCTCCGAACTGCTGGGTTTAATTAGAGAGGAAGTGCTTTGAAATGAAGGATAAAACGACCATCCACATTTTCTTTTGGTGTCACCACATCTAGACTCAAGATGCAAAATATACACACTGTGACTTCACAGTTACCCTTATAAAAGTTTATCACGCTATTTTTGCAGTTGTCCCTTGGTTTTCCCATGGTTATACTATGCATTTATCCTGGTTTGCCATGTTTATCAATACCATACCTCACTATTCTCTACAATGCTTTACTATGCCTTCATTATGCTTTATTGCACTTTGTTATGTTTTTACTATTGGAAACTTGTATAAGGATAACCACGTTCTTTCTGTAATGGAAATAATCCCACATGCAAGGAGAAAAGGAACGCTGTCATTAAAAAGAAACCACACAGGCCAGCGTGTGAGAAATGACACTCTTTAAAAAACAAATACCCACAATTATACTTATACCATAATTATACTTCAAAAAGTACTTACATTGTTCAACAGCACTCTTTCTCTTGGCAAACTAACCGCTGAGATTTAATACATAGCAAGCGGTAAGAGTAATGCTACAGGAATTCAAGACTGTGTTCAAGATTTGCAATTGACCATAGCCTTAAGCAGTATTTCTTCAAACACTTTTTTCTTCAAATTTATTTTATGAAATGAGGCTACATAGATTAAAACTCTATGGACTCTACAGATCTGCACAGACATGTAGAAAAAGGCAGATTGTTGTTGCTGTCTAGGAAAGATATACTGTAACTCCACTCAACACGGCAGGCTAGAAAACCAGTTCCCGGAGTGCCCATTTGTAATATTTGGTATTGTTTTATGCTACACTGACATGATTTCATTAATTGTCTTAAGGTTACCTAATTATGATTTTATTTTTCAGCTCTGCATTAAATGGCAATCTTATCCCCCTTATGATGCTGCTTATAGCCATGCCACCATCACCTTCTATCTGTTCTGTGTATTCATGAAGTAATGTGAACAGAAGCACACAGCACAGAGACAGGCTGTGTGCAATTCATACATGTTACCAAAGCATGTAACATAGCAACTAACAATGGGGTTACTGTTTTCCAAAATGCTACGAACACTACTGGTAATTCTTTTATTCAGTACCAACACAGTCGTTCTACTTTTGCTTAGAAAAAATATCAGCTTTTACTAGAAGGCACAAAGCAAATTAACATAACAAGAAAAATGGTAACTGTGCTACTCAATTTGTACTGCAGCATCATAATAAGATGACTTAAGCCTGATAATAAACTGCTAATGAATAGAGAAAAGTAAACAGAGCAGGGAAACTACTGGTCATATCTTGAAAAAAACAGTTTTCACACTTAGATAGATTAATGGCGGGTTTCTTTTTAATTGCTTTTATTTCTGAGAACCAAATAAAATATAAAAAAAGACATATAAAGTTCAGCCATTGTTTGCGGTTGATGAATGGGAAAGTGCAGTGCTTTCTCTGCTAAGTTTCTGAGCAGTAAAACATTCAGCATCCTTGCTATTGAGAAATGCCGCTGTTTTCTTTTCACTAAAGGGTAATTCATTTTCCAACAAAAACAAATTATACAGGATCTCAAACTTAGAAGGCAGTGTTTAGTAAAATCCTAACAAATTTCCTCTTGAGCGATGATTTGCCCTTTTGCCTTTTCAGAAAGCATGGTATAATTGAAAGGGAAAGGAAGCCAGCTCTTATCACAGAGGATTCCCACATACCGCCACATCATCTGCTGATCCAGACAGAGAAAAGAAGAGTTTGCTTTTCTTAAGCTACCCTCTCTAGCTGCAATTGTCATTTCTAAAAGTAAAAGCTTGAGACTACAGTACAGTAAGTTACGCATAAAAATGTAAAACAAAATGCTGAACCATACTGTAAAGCACCTAGCTATAAAATAAGATATAGTTACAAATACATTTGTCATTGAATTTCCAAAATTGTCTTTTAGGCTTTCTAATGCATTACTTCTGAGTGTTAATAGTTTGGATGAATCAGAAGATAATATAGGAATATTTTAAGAAATCAGTACAATTCTTTAGAGCACTGAAATAACTCCCTGTCTGAAACACTACATCCTGGTATTCTATAATTACAAAATTTTAAAGACTATTTTCACTTTTTTTTAGCATTTAACATTTTTCCAAATAAAAATTACCTTCTATTTCTGGCTGATAAATTCATTTTCTAACAGATTAAATATTAAAAAGAGAAAAGCAAAAGAAAAAATGACATGACATATTTTTAGGCCCATTAGTGACTTGGGAAGGGGAAATCAATCTATTGCATGAATAGTGACACATCATTGTCACTGCAGCCTTTGGAGCACATGTTTTATCACCTGTTACGACTAGAGAATCTGTGCTGCATTTTGTATTCTGGTCTAACTCCCTTACTGTCTGTTTGCTTACGACGATGTGCTTCCTCTTCTAGTTAAAGAGACCGGAGCTGCACGAGAGGTCAACTCCCGCTTTGCTAACACAGCACTGCTGCTGCTCTCACAAATTCAGCACAGTGACAGCTTTTATTAGTATCTGTCAAAAAGTGCACAGCAGCGCTAGGGAAACTGTGACTCAAACTCGATCATCAGCAAGAACTTGTTCACTCGTTTTGGCCTGGGAGCTGATTTCCCTCGTACCCCTTTGAAACAGGTACCATTCCCAGCTCTGCAGTGGCCTGCTATTATTTTGACTTTCTGGCGTGCAACATTACAGTTTAACCAGGTAACCTACAAACATTTTTTGCTTTGACCTGCACTTTTCCCCTGTTCTATATCACAACTCAATCAAACTTCCACAGGGTGTCACGGGTGGCTGAGTGGTGATGTCACAGACCAAGAAATACAAGCAACACAAGTACTGCAGCTGAGTCGCAAATGAACTCCTTCTTTAATTAAATAACAGAACAAAAACAAAACAGAAACACAAAACAAAACAGCACGGTGGCCAAAATAAACAAACACAATACTCAACAAATATCGTGCTGGTCCAAATCCATCCATAATCCATAAATAATACATCCAACAATAAACCACGTTGATATCATTGGCTTTTATTGAAAACATGTGTTTACCACTCATGTGGTAAAATCCCCCTGATAAGTAGGAACCAAGCAACTACAATAAAATTACACCATCTCCAGTGTCGCCTGTATCCATCACGTCATGTTCCGAGTTTGATACAGTACTCCCTCACTATAATGTATCCATTCACGCTGCTGAATCGTTATAAGGAGTTATGGTCATGGCTCCCATTTGTTCCATAATAAATTTCCACAAGAGCGTTCATAATCGTTATATATCAGAATCCAAATTGCATTGTCTCTGAACTACTATATGGCTCTCAACTATAACACCTACATTGGCAATTTTTAAAAATAAATTAAAAACATACTTTTATACTTTAATGTCTTTATAATATTTATTTTTATATAGTTTAATTCCTATTTATTTGGTTTGAGTTCCTCGTGTGTTGCTTTTATTTGCTTTAATTTTAAAATGTTGTTTTCTCTTGCTGTTTTTATTGTTCATATTGTTTTTATTGTACTAAATGTACTTCCAAATGTTATTTTTCTTGTTAAAAGAACCTTGGGATGGCTTGCCATGAAAGGTGCTTTATAAATAAAATTTGATTTGATTAAATTTAATAAGTAATACCTCTCTTATTTAACCAATAACAGAGTTTTCCCATTGTTAAGCACACAGATATGCTGTAAGGCGTGCTTTTTGGGGGAAAGAAGGTTGATTTTTTTTAAGTCAGGATTGTTTATATGGTTCACATAAAACTATTCTCTGGCAGTAATTCAGAAAAAATGAGAAGCATAGTACATTTATAGAAACACACTAAAAGACAGGACATTCTTACCATTATGTTGCTTTAGAAAAAAAAAAATCCAGTATATTACTGATAAACTATTTTATCTTTACTGTTGTCAACCTTGTTGGTCAAGCTTCCTTTTATTGAAAGGACTGAATGCATATTACATGTTGTCAGTGAATCATTTCATGCAGATAAAAACTAATTTAAGCAGCAGACACAAAAGGCTTGAGTAGACAGTTGTACTGACGTTCTAGGATGCTTACCAGTGCTGTGATTGAGTCTGCCAGTGATTGACAAAATGCACAGTGACTTTCTGTGCAGAAAGACAAAGATGTGCATTTAAAATGTACCCAGTCACATATAAAAGGTGAATTTTTGCAACATTTATATACATACTTAATATGGGATTTGGCAATTTCTAAAAAAAAAGTGGTAATTCAGAACATGTAGACACATGCATTTTAGAGTGATTTTATTTACTGCTTGTATGGGTATGATGAGTGGTGATCATGACTGCTTGTATGGGTATGATGAGTGGTGATCAGGACTGCTTGTATGGGTATGGTGATAGTGGTGATCACGACTGCTTGTATGGGTACGGTGATAGTGGTGATCATGACTGCTTGTATGGGTATGGTGATAGTGGTGATCATGACTGCTTGTATGGGTATGATGAGTGGTGATCATGACTGCTTGTATGGGTATGATGAGTGGTGATCATGACTGCTTGAATGGGTATGGTGATAGTGGTGATCATGACTGCTTGTATGGGTATGGTGATAGTGGTGATCATGACTGCTTGTATGGGTATGATGAGTGGTGATCATGACTGCTTGAATGGGTATGATGAGTGGTGATCATGACTGCTTGTATGGGTATGGTGATAGTGGTGATCATGACTGCTTGTATGGGTATGGTGATAGTGGTGATTATGACTGCGTGTATGGGTATTATGAGTGGTGATCATGACTGCTTGTATGGGTATGATGAGTGGTGATCATGACTGCTTGTATGGTGAGAGGGGTGATCATGACTGCTTGTTGTATGGTGAGAGTGGTGATCATGACTGCTTGTATGGGTATGGTGATAGTGGTGATCATGACTGCTTGTATGGGTATGGTGAGAGTGGTGATCATGACTGCTTGTATGGGTATGATGAGTGGTGATCATGACTGCTTGTATGGGTATGATGAGTGGTGATCATGACTGCTTGTATGGGTATGGTGAGAGTGGTGATCATGACTGCTTGTATGGGTATGGTGAGAGTGGTGATCATGACTGCTTGTATGGGTATGGTGAGAGTGGTGATCATGACTGCTTGTATGGGTATGGTGAGTGGTGATCATGACTGCTTGTATGGGTATGGTGAGTGGTGATCATGACTGCTTGTATGGGTATGATGAGTGGTGATCATGACTGCTTGTATGGGTATGGTGATAGTGGTGATCATGACTGCTTGTATGGGTATGGTGATAGTGGTGATCATGACTGCTTGTATGGGTATGGTGAGAGTGGTGATCATGACTGCTTGTATGGGTATGATGAGTGGTGATCATGACTGCTTGTATGGGTATGGTGAGAGTGGTGATCATGACTGCTTGTATGGGTATGATGAGTGGTGATCATGACTGCTTGTATGGGTATGGTGATAGTGGTGATCATGACTGCGTGTATGGGTATGATGAGTGGTGATCATGACTGCTTGTATGGGTATGATGAGTGGTGATCATGACTGCTTGTATGGGTATGATGAGTGGTGATCATGACTGCTTGTATGGGTATGATGAGTGGTGATCATGACTGCTTGTATGGGTATGGTGATAGTGGTGATCATGACTGCTTGTATGGGTATGGTGATAGTGGTGATCATGACTGTTTGTATGGGTATTATGAGTGGTGATCAGGACTGCTTGTATGGGTATGATGAGTGGTGATCATGACTGCTTGTATGGTGATAGGGGTGATCATGACTGCTTGTATGGGTATGGTGAGAGTGGTGATCATGACTGCTTGTATGGGTATGGTGATAGTGGTGATCATGACTGCTTGTATGGGTATGATGAGTGGCGATCATGACTGCTTGTATGGGTATGATGAGAGGTGATCATGACTGCTTGTATGGGTATAGTGAGAGGGGTGATCATAACTGCTTGTATGAGTATGGTGAGAAGTGATTATGGACTATTTGGCCGCTGTTCCCTCCTGTTAAGGGGAGAAAAAGCCACGGCTCTCTGAAAGAGGAACTCATCTGACGATGCCCGGTCAGTAGAGTGGACTGTGCCGAAGCTGTGGCCTTCCCCCAAAAGCCAAAGACCGAGCGGATCCACCAATTCACTTAAGAGCAGGAATAACAAAAAAAAAAAAAAATAGACTGAAAAAAAATGTACATTTCAGAGTTATACAAAAAGGCCTTTTTCAGGGAACAAGTAATGGGTTAACAACTTACAGTTGTTCTGCAGCAATGGAAGTAAATTAAGCCTTGAAAGTTGATGCTAACAATTCCTACAGGTGTCCCAACTTTTGTTGATACTTACAAATCCTCTGCCTGTATAAAAGCAGTGTTGGAACAGACAGTGTTACTACACCCTCTTAAGCATTATTTGGACAGTATTGTACTGCAGGAAGTAGTATATTGCTATCATAATGGCGAGAAAAAGGCAATTAAC
Organism: Polyodon spathula; assembly: GCF_017654505.1. NCBI lineage: Eukaryota > Metazoa > Chordata > Actinopteri > Acipenseriformes > Polyodontidae > Polyodon > Polyodon spathula. The sequence goes on from NC_054538.1 coordinate 21,923,393, forward strand.
AAAGGAAGACAGACAGACCATTATAACCCTTAAAAGTGTAGGTCTTTCCTTTAGAGAAATTGCAAAGAAAGCCAAGGTGTCAGTGAGTACAGTTTCCTACACCATCAAAAGGCTCTTGGAAACTGGAGGAAACTCTGACAGGAAGAGGTCTGGCAGACCCAAAGCCACAACAGAATTAGAAGACAAGTTTCTGAGAGTCAACAGCTTGCGTGATAGGCGGCTCACAGGACAACAGCTTCAAGCACAGCTTAACACTGGTCGAAGTAAGCAAGTCTCAGTTTCAACTGTGAAGAGAAGACTTCAAGCTGCAGGTTTGACAGGTCGAGTGGCAGCAAGAAAGCCATTGCTAAGATGGCAAAATAAGAAAAAGAGGCTTGCCTGGACCATGAAGCACCGCCAGTGGACTACTGAAGACTGGAAGAAGGTCTTATGGACTGATTAATCAAAATTTGAAATCTTCGGTTCATCACGCAGGGTTTTTGTATGCCGTCGAGTAGGCAAAAGGATGGTTCCTCGGTGTGTGACACCAACTGTCAAACATGGAGGAGGAAGTGGGGCTCTTTTGCAGCGCCATGCAATACCCTCTGGGATACACCTAGTTGGTCAGGGGTTCATCCTATAGCAAGATAATGACCCATATCATATCTATGTCAGAATTACCTTTGAAGAAAAGAACAAGACGGTAGGCTTCAAATCATGGAATGGCCAGCTCAGTCTCCAGACTTAAACCCCATCGAGCTGGTTTGGGATGAACTGGACAGAAGGGTGAAAGCAAAGCAACCTACAAGTGCAACATATTTGTGGGAACTTCTGCAACAGTGTTGGGAAGAACTTTCCAAACAATGTTTGATTTCCATTGTAGAAAGAATGCCACAAGTGTGTTTGGCTGTTATATCTGCAAAAGGTGGCTACTTTGATGAGTCAAAAATTTAGATTAAATTTTGTTAAACAAAACGATTCCATGCTGTATAAACCAAACTCAGGTAATGACCCTGCCGTGGGGATTCCTGCTGTTAGAAACCAAACTCAGGTAATGACCCTGCTGAGGGGATTCCTGCTGTTATAAACCAAAGTCAGGTAATGACCCTGCTGAGGGGATTCCTGCTGTATAAACCAAACTCAGGTAATGACCCTGCCGTGGGGATTCCTGCTGTTAGAAACCAAACTCTGGTAATGACCCTGCTGAGGGGATTCCTGCTGTTATAAACCAAACTCAGGTAATGACCCTGCTGAGGGGATTCCTGCTGTATAAACCAAACTCAGGTAATGACCCTGCCGAGGGGATTACTGCTGTTAGAAACCAAACTCAGGTAATGACCCTGCCGAGGTAGTGATCTGATGAGAGAGCAATTATTCAATAATCACTCCCCTGAATTTCACTCTAAGCTTCTCAGAAAAGGTGTGAAAATATATTACAAAGACATACTGTACACAGTAAAACAATGAGACAAGAGTCTACATGTCGACTGTATTATTCATAGAAAACATGTTGGTGGCTGGTTTGAACATGCATGAAAGTACAGGTGAAGTGGATGACTGTGGAACATCAACACTACCCAAATGAAAACTGTAGTTATGTTATGAAAGTTTATTTTTGTTGCAAAGTTAACAACATAAATAGATTTTGTAAACAGATTGCGTTCAAAGTCAAATCTCAGCAAGTGACTCGAGTCGAGGCTAGTGTTCATGAACAAAGTTATACAGCTGCCTTTGTTCTCTCTGCTTTCAGTCAGGCTCCTGATTAGGTATAACTCACTTAACTCACATTTAAATCTGTACAGCAGTGTCATTTTAATTCTTCTAGAAGCATTCAAAAAGAATAATTATTACCCATATAACTTAATAAAAAAAATCTCAAGAATGGGTTTTTGTTAATGGGGGTCCGTGATTCTATGACCTGCTTAGACTAACTTTACAGTGTTTTCCCAACAGTGTTTCTCATTTTAACTTCACACCATTCTTCTGACAAACCAGAAAACCATGCTTCACAGCATTCTGTTAATTACCACTAAAGACAGACTCTCCGTACTGTAGTTGAATGTCAATGTTTCCCATGTCTGACAACTAATTAGCAGAGTATTGTATTGTGTTCAAGATCAGGACACCTTTCCTGTGCACTGAAAAACATTTACTATAAAACACTGGGATTCTATTTTTACAAAGTAGTACAGAAGACTGTGACAAGTATAAGCAGCACCCATTATTACTTTAAGACTACGAAAGATACTTTAAGACCTGTTCCCTGGAGAATATAAAGTACTTGTTGCAGTGTTAAACAAATCAGTTCCCAATACACTACTGTCAATCTTCCTAGCCATAGTATTTGTATTCTTAGACCCAATGGAATACAGCAAAATAGTACATACCACTGGATTGTTTATTATTCTGTTATCACAATTCTCACTTAAGTTTATTATATACAGTCTATAAGCAAGTTATTAACTATGCTATTAACAGTTATGGATTATTAAATATAATAGCACTGAATGCCTGTGACATATTGTAAGAATGCTACAGTATACAGATTTTTGTTACAGAGTTTAATGTATTTTCTATTTCCTTTGAAACTTGTAGTTAAGACTTTTCTCATTAATTTTGTATGTCAAGGGATCTACTGACTGCTGCATGTACTGACACAACAAACAAATCCAGTTGAACCAGCAAGATAAAAGGTCTCTTATGTAAAATAAAATGGGAACATCAGCTGCTTGGCACTATAAAAAATACAATAAAAAAAAAATAAAAAAACCTGAGTATTTGTGTAAAGACCATATTGTGTGTAAACAGTCCAGTATAGTGCATTTTATCCCTTTCATTTTTTAAACAACATTAATAAATGTCCCAAGTTTAATTAAAACCATTCAGAATGAATGCCTGTGCTACAATTGTTCACTCCTGAGGGAACATATCCTCATTCCTACACACCAACCCACAGGCTTTATGAAAATCCTGTGCACAAAAGAATCCAAAAGGAAATGAAGCACTTACTACCCAGTCAGCCCTGGTCTTTAGCTGATTAACTGTGCTGAACTATTTGTATAGCTATCAAGATGCACTTGAAACATAAGAAATGGGTCAAGAACGGGTCTTGCTGAGTGAGGTGATTGATGACGTATTGTTATGGAATTTCTATTAGCCAGAGAGAAATAGTCTTAAAGTATCATCAATAAATTGTACAATAGGAACCAAGTAAACAAAACATAGTGACTGGTTATACAGCCTGAGAATGAAAGTCTCAAGCCAACGTTTTTAATGATGAAAAAAAGAGTCAAGCCACATTTTCAATCGGAAGTTTTGCACTGTAAAGGCCCTAATCCCCAACTGCATCACTCCTTTGTTTCAGAGTTAACAATAGCCAAACATACAGTCATTTGGTGAAAGCTACTTTCTTCAGCATTTTGTTGCAGTTGGATATTTGGATTTACTTGCTTGCTTTCTGTCTTATTCAGAGCATAGAATTATAACAGAAGTTCAGGCCAATCCATCTACCTAATTTGAAAGTCAATATTTTTCATTCTAGAATAAATACTGTGAACAGTGAATGCTTTGTTATTACACTTGCCTTTATTACAAACTGCCTGTATGAATTCTCGCCGGCTTGTATCAGAACCTTGTCTGAGTGTCAGTATCATTCCGCTGTTTGTGTCACAGGACAGACACAAATGCAGTCACTGTTTACTACTGCAATGTATTTCCATAAACTGACTTCAAAGAATCCGAGCATGTTAAGTAAACACACATTACTGAACGGCAGCTTTAAACTAACGCTGTCAGCACTGACTAATGGAAACTGGTTTTGTTTTGAAGCCCCAATTGAGCTACTGCCTCGTGTTTTAGATGGCCAGCCTTCTATTTCCTATGGATAATTCTATTTATAAACCCGATATTTCTATTCAGGCCTGAACTGTTAACATAATTTTATTTTGAACTGCCCACTATGAATGACACAGAGGCTCTCGTTGAGAGAAACCTTTCAAAGGCACTTACAGTAGCGAATGGCTGACACTGTTACTGCCCAAACTGAAAAATCCACAAGTACAGATGAATACATAGCTTTGTGTTTACGAGTGCTGTGCCCTTTTGTGGAGAGAAAAAAAAGAAGAAAAACTCTACAGTAAAAGAAGGAAACAGCCTGAACTTTCTTTAAACTGACAAATGGGCCAAACTCGTTTGGAAAGCTCTTGTCTTAACAGTAGGCAAAGACCAAAGTAAATGACTGAAAGGAATATCTGACAAACATCAGTCTCCAGGTTTATTTATATTCCAGTGGTTACACTCCTGGATAAAATCAGACCAAGAAAAACATCTTACTTTTATGAAACAGAATAAATCCATTACCTCACATCCATATACTTCAATATATAATATATTTCCATTTTCTATGTGGAAATAGCACAAATGTAATTACAATTACCATGGTTTAATAGCTGTGCATAAAACATTTATAAGATGATGGAGTCTTTGACTGCAAGCTAATTTCAATGAGCAACCGCCTTACACAAATCGAGCCCCTTTACCTCTTAAACTGAAGTTTTAGTTTAAGAAGTTGGCTGTTTGGCATCAATCAAGTTCCTAAAAAAATAACACTACACATTCAAAATGTGTGAAGGGCCATGGGGAGGAACGCTGTTTTGTAACCTAAATCTGTTAGCAAGTACTGGACAGATTCTTACAAGCAAACTTATACAGTGCCCCAGGCATCTAAAATGGAACTTGTTGAAAATACAGAGAGAGAAAGCATGACAGCATGCAAATCTGCTGAGAGGAAGACTCAGAAGACAGCATTCAAGCTGACATGCAAAATTACATCCCTAGCAACCGTTAAAGAGAATATCTGCAAGAGAGGCCTTTGCAGAGGATTTAACATCCAGCCAGTCAATGAAGTTTTTTACCAGCTTCTTCTGCTCAAACCAGCAATACTCGGCTGGATTCAGAGCTGCAGACAGTCTGTGCTATGGACCAAGAGCATTGATGTTTGCAGTCTTAAATCATTTAATGACAAGCTGTATTTATGCATGCTAAGAGAAATAACATTAAATGGAATTGAGGGTAGCAACGCTTATGTATATGCATGTATAGTACAGCTTGCACTCTTTCTTAGTAAAATGAAGAAGGCTAAACTTGTTTTTTGTTCAGCTTACAGTATGTGAATTGTGTTTAAAATACAAACAATGCTGTGTATTTAAACATGCAGGCAGACACTCTGTGTAGAACTGCGTTTAAAAGTAAACTAAAGGAAATCACAGTACCAACCATTTTCCACTGTAGCAAACAATACAGGTTTGAGGCTAAAATATCAAAACAGGACTCTGCGCATTTGGTTCAAGTACCATACAGTGCTCCATGCTCCAGCGTATGAATCAGCATTCAGCAGGTACAGGAACAAAACTAATCATTTCAACTGAAGCCAGTGTCTCCACTATCCATTGCAGTCTGATATCTATAGTAATGTTGAAGGCTTCAGTTGTCTGTGATCCAACTTATATCAAGGTGATTAATTATATCTTCTTTTGACAGAAGCTGTACGTCAGGGAGATGACAGGACCAATTATCAGACCCTCTCAGGTAACATGAGCAATTGTTGATTTATTTCTGGACGTATCTCCAACGAAAGATTGGCAAGGCTGCTAAAACGAAAGCCATTTTCTTATAAGCTCAATAATACCCTACTGCCAGCATAAGGAGTACTTCTCATAACTAAACAAATTTAATGGTGGTACCAGATGTCGATATTCATGCTGTAATACAGTATTGGCTGAATGTCACAGTGATGTTGTCTTTATGGTTTTGCTTCCATGACTGAAATCTATATCCAGCGTTGATGGCTCACAATTACTATGATTGCATGCAGACAAAAATGTGTTTGTTTGTAGAATACTTGTTATTCAGAATGCAAATGACTTCTGTGATATAAGCAGCATACAAGAACAGTATTCTAGACACCAGTATTCTGAGTAGTTTGGCAGGAATTCCTTGATTGTATTCCAAAGGAGGTGTCATGCAAACACAGTATTCAATATACTTTGATTAAATTAGTTAGGGATGTGTGCATGACCATTACTGCAATTTGATTATTTTTACTGACTCGATTAGTTTGATTCAGTTAAGTTTGTTGAATCGGTTCAAATCGGTTCGCTTGATTTACTGAAGCAAAACAACTATGTCTTGGCTGAATCACTGGGTTATTGGAACTGATAAATGTGCAGAAAGGATCATTGATTGTTTGAGTAGTGCTTACACAGGAAATTGTATTATACTTTAAAAAAAAACAACTATGTTTTAGTAAAAAAGAAAAATCCTTTTTTAATAACCTGAAATTTTACAAAAATGAAAAATTAGAAGCTATGAGTGTAATGAAATTATGAATAGTCGATTTCTTACTTACCTTTTTATATGAGATTGTACAGAGCAGATTGAACTTATAAGAGTAGCAATAATATATGTTATTTATTCTGCCAGTTCATGTATCTGTCGCAGGAGCTAGCAAGACGTCCAGGGCTTTGATACACTTTTAACTACCTTTTATTAATATCTTCTATGTGTGTTGCATATTAACTTTTTTTAGGATTGTCCCTTTAGTCTTTCTACTTTCAAAGTCTGGTTGATCAGAACGGTGTCATATTTATCCCGTTTACTTTGATTTTTACCAGCCTGTTTTACTTGGACTCATAGGCTCCCTGGCATAAAAGCTTATTCAACAAATTAGAGGTTGCAAAAGCACAATGCAGTTACTGATTACCCTGATTTGCACCCGTTGTTAAAATTCAGTTCCAGTCAACAGAATGGAGACTAGTAGCAATCCGAATATCAACACACTGCATATCAAATTATTCATTTATTTTTAACGATTATAAAGAAGCAACTTGTTCAATATTATTTGAGCACTAAACTGAAATATTGGTCTATGTAACATTTACACTACAGTATTACAATAAAATTCAGTATAATACAATATTTTGGACAGTGACTTTTTAGTGCTGCACTGCTGCATAAGTATTATGACTACTATGCAGTACCTTTCCATACAGTAGCTACTGTAGTTGTATAAGGGGTGGCCTAACACAGTGTAAGTAATCAACTCTCCATTAACATACGCAAAAGTAACATTTATCTTGCTTGGGTGTTTAAAATACAGTCTGATAAATAAAGTCCCAAATCTATAACAGAGCAACTTAAATTAGACTCTTGCATTCCCTGTTGAAAAGTCAGGTAACAACAATTCTTTTAAGCAGGTTGGCATTTAGAAACACAATTTGGCACACTTTGGCAGGGCTAATGCAATTCCTCCTTTCAGTAATAATCTTTGTTCACATGGTACAGATGTGGCCACTATGCACAGTTTTGTCTTCACAACCTGTGATAGCCTCTGGTATACCATAGAATGATCTTCCCACCACATTAATGGGTCTACTTTTCTGGAAAGCAGAGGTTCACCTAGAAAGGATCTTACTGCAATGATTAATTCGGGCATTGGATTACTTGATGAAACAAGATGTGACACATGGTCATCAAAGTCTTTCCTAAACATTGCTGTCTGAGTTTGTGTTTATTTATCTCTTGTTGGCTCAGTAGTACCACTAGAGGCAACACTCATTCTCCCAACTGCTGCAGTGATATTTCTGACTGTCTCTTCTGCTGCTCTATCATCAGCAAAAGCACACTTTTTAAAATGAGGATCCAGAAGAGAAACTTTTGCAAGCAATGTTTTTTACTCAGTGTTGTGAAATCTTCTGGACATACTGGTCTGCATGACACTCGGCATGTTTATGACTGATAATGGAAGGGTAGTACTCCTTTGTAGTGTAGTGGTAATCTTCAGAAGTCCTTCTGAACTAATTTCAGCTGTTACTTCATCAAATGGTTTTGGAACATCACATGACTCAGTCACAACATCCCATGCTGCTGAAATACTCCACTATTCATGTTACCTTTTCCAAAGTGATTTTAATTTCCTTCAGTGCTTCTCTCACCACAATATTTAAAGTGTTGGCAAAGCAAAGTAGGTGCTTCCATCCTGTAAGCTTTATTGCTGCAGTAACATTAGCAGCATTGTCACTGACAACTGCTACAACTCTGTCTTGCAAATTCCATACTTTGGTAATCCGGAGAAGCGCATCATTCAGGGTTTCAGCTGTATATCTTTCAGAGTATACAGAACAGTCCAAAAGGCATGGAGTCATCTGAAAATCTGGGTTAAGGAAGTGGCAAGTTACTGCAATGTAGCTGTTCATTGTGTTTGATGTCCAGCTATCGGTGGTGAGACACACTGCTGATGCTGTCTTTACTTTCTCTTGAACCTCAGAATTGGATTTTTCATAAAGCTGTAGGGTTGGTCAGGATGGTAATACATATGACGGAGTCATCAAATTTGTAAAGGCTCTTAATTTGTAAAGGCTCTAAAAATGGCTGATCGTCCATTACTTCAAGTTGTTTCTGTCTTGCAGGCACTGTAGGTTGAATGGCATAATTAGTAATATGTGTTTGCAATATACTCTGACACTGCTCGTTGGTCTCGCTGGAGACACCTGCTGACTTTGGATATCTTCTCTGTACTGGCACTTTCTGCATCTGTTGAAGTTACATTCCAAGTTGACACTGAGTTAGGATTAGATCCAATTCCCACTGTTCTCAATGGAGAAGGCTGTACTGATGGATGTTTTGTTTTGAGGCGACGATGTCAATTTGTAGCTGACACACCTTTGTAAGATAGCTCATTGTGACATATGTCGCATTTAGCTTTGCTGGTTGTGACTGGAGTAAAATTGCACCAAATGGAACTTCCCTTGTGGTTTGAAGTGATCTCACCCTTTTTTTTGCGGTAGGTTTTAGAGTAAAGTGTATAATGTACTGAGATCCTGTAGTAATGTACACTGTATCGTAAAATTACAAAGTATTTAAAACAAATCAAATCAGTTAAGTGGAATGAAAAAAAGACTACCATTAACTATTATATCTATAAAACTCAATGTAATCGATGTAGTTTTAAAAAATAAAAAATAAAACAAATAAAACCAAAAATATTAGTACAGCATCTGTAGTCGAGCTTATGAAACCGACACCATTGTGGCTCCAACATAGACTCAGCAACATGTACTAAACTATAGAGTATTTGAACCCAACATGGCAGATTTGGGATTAAGTTTCATAACTTACTCAACAATGCGATTGAAACCCACCTGGTTGCCCGGTTACAATGAATCAGAGGAAAGAACAGCTAAAGTCATGGCAACCCTGACTATGAATTTAGCAGCACTCAGCACACACCACGCACACTTCAAAATAATACATAAATATCTGACAAATAGTAGACATGTCCATTTAAATAAATACACCTTGTTTTTTTTCAGTTAGCTAGATGACACATATGAATTAATGCAACTCATGTCCCCAGCTACTATAATGCTAATAAATAAATAATAATACAAAGTACAATATTACACATTTGTGCTAAATCTGGGAAAACCAAAACATTTGTCTGGTGATACGAGGTAAGTTTACTGGTACTCGTGTAGGCTCTGTGTACTGTGTAGACTTGAGTTGGAAATATCAGAATGATCGGTAGATTCAAGAGGAATTTCTGGGCTGGTAACTCGACTCATGTCATGTAGTGTGTTTGATAAGGTGAATCAAATGAATCAATTCAAACGGAATTCTGAACACCCATTCCTATGAGTCACTGTAATGAGTCTTTCAAAAAGAACGAATCGTTCACAAACTGCACATCACTAATAACCACTGACCTTTCCTTTTCCCCTAGTACAACACCGGACATGCTAGATTGATAGCATTCAAAGGGAAGTGAATTTGAATACAGATCTCTGCTACATGTAAACGAGTCAGACAGTGTAACCTTTTTTTAATTGATGAACAACTATTAGTTTGTAATTTTCCCTCACATTACAGAGATGAAGTAATGCATCATCACAGAACCCTTCCTGTTGCTTCCAAACAGCTAACCCTTTAAAAATTAGTCAAACAATCACAAAGTTTGCAACATATCTCCTCCTTTAAAACATAAGAACATAAGAAAGTTTACAAACAAGAGGAGGCCATTCGGCCCATCTTGCTTGCTTGGTTGTTAGTAGCTTATTGATCCCAGAATTTCATCAAGCACCTTCTTGAAGGATCCCAGGGTGTCAGCTTCAGCCACATTACTAGGGAGTTGGTTCCTAGGGAATTGTAGTACACAAAATTAGTTCAGCCTGTCTGTGTATGACATGCCTTTTAAACCCAGAACAAATCTCTTCTTTGAACGCTTTCTAGAGCAGCAATATCCTTTTTGTAGCGAGGTGCACCAGAACTGAAAACAATATTCTAGATGAAGCCTTACTAATGCATTGTAAAGTTTTAACATTACTTCCTTTGATTTTAATTCAACACACTTAACTTTGTGTGGTAGATTTCCCCAAAAGATAACGTGGCTATAGTTAAAAGGAGTAAAGTGAACAGCAAAGGTTTGGAAATCCAACAGCAAGAAAAGGAAGAAGAGAGAGTACATCAAGGAGCATAATCTTCTATTTCATAGTGCAATCTGAAATTATCATAGAAATAAATACAGCTATTCAAAAAAGTGGAATCACTGCCATTTTTCTGGTGACGGGTGGAACACAACTTTTGACCTGTAACAAAGTCAATTGATGGTGGGGTTTGTTTTCTTCTGGGGTGGAAAAAATTAACCCCACACTAAAAATACCCTGGATACACCTGTGCATCACAAAAAAAAAAGTATGCTGCCTTAAATGATAAGGAATCTGGCTGTTTGTGCTACATGATATAAGCTGTTGAAACACTGAGTGCATCAATTTATAAAAGTACAAGGAGGACATCCTTGGAGGCAACAGCAGGAGTTAGAAGAGTGCTACAATATAGTTTATTTTAGAAAACCTCATTATCGGGGGGGAGAACCTGCTAAAATAAATCAATTTGATCACAAAAGACTGAAAGAAACATTGAGCCCTAAAGGAGATAGCTTCCAACTGAGATTTAAATAGATAGAATACACATCTGAACATGGCTAATAAAATACTCGGCAACAGAGATTCATCTTGCGCAAGACAGGGATATTTTCTTTGTCTTCTTGTACAGATTTTATAAAAAGTGAATCTTTACACGCTGAAACATACAAATGCCTTAAATTGCATTTGCACAAATCAATGGGTTAACCCTTACGACCATATTCCCTGTTCAGCACATAACCCTTTCTATACTCTTCTGTTGTTTTACGAATCCTTACACATGATTCTGTGGCCAAGTGCTTTTCAAATTGAAAATAGCGTTTCACAAATCTGTCTTTCACGCTTCGTATTCCATGTCAAGTGGGTGCATGTGTCATGGATAGCTTGGGTGGTGACGTCAGGCCAGGAAGATAGACACAGGCACAAACAACTCTGGGGTATGAATGATCTGCTTGCACATTTTAATTATAAATAAAAAGTTTAAACAAAACAGAACACTTATACAAAACAAAACGGCACTTAAAAAGCAAGTCAGCCAAAGCTGCAGGACTTTTATATTGTGGCCGAGGGGTCACCTGGCTATCAGTTACCTAATTTACCCCTCAACCACATTTAGCACAGGTTTTATCATTTGCGTGGTCAACAGCCAATTTGTCAGTAATCATTCGCTGTTGACCATGCATTCTCATGATTTTATCTGGATGGGGCATTTTAACCCCATCCAGGCTGTAAACAATAATAACAAAACAGTGAGTTTTTCAACACAACTAATACACTTTAAATACAACAAATGGTATCTACAATCGCTCTTTAACTTCTGTCTCATCTCCCTCCTGCACAGCGAGGGGTAGCTCAGTGGACAGAATGCGTTTTAACCTCTCTAGAGTAGGGTCAGTTGAACTGAGAGTCATGGCCAATTACAAAATTGCCCCTGCTAGTCTTTGATTCTAAAATAAGAAAGTGCTGGGTAAACATTTGCAACATGATCTGAGGGGCAGCCTGGAATGCTGGTTAAGGGGCACAGGTCATCTAAGCAACGACTGACAACTTTGTTCAGGTCATAAATCTCCTAACCTAATGTTCAAAAAATTGCCATCCCATACAGCCCCTTGTAGCACACAAGACATACCCATCTGTTTCCTGACCAACAAATCTCCACCAGTGCACGATTAAAAATGGCCCGCTTCACAGCAATCGAATTGGCTTCTACTATGGGGACTATCAATTTGGCCAACACCAGCACCATGTTCTTATGCCTGGTTTCTAATTGTGGGTGACACCAAGTGACTTGCGAGGAATTATTCTTTTATATAACAGACCTCATTAGAAATTCTTCATTTCTGATACTGTTTATTAGCTGTTACATACACATTCAAACAGAAATTATATGACACGGGGAGATTTAATAAAACAAAATAAATAAAATACCACATGCCTTATTTTCCTGTATTATGGTGACATTCAATGACATTTTGTGGTATATGGGCTTTAAATGATCATAAACTGTACTGTTTTAGTCTAGTAAGATCAATCGCCTTGTGTTTTTTGGTATTAGAGTGTTATAATTTGATTTTGCGCTATGGTAATGCAAGTGGCTCCAGGAAGATGGATGTCACCTACCTCTCTTCCACCGAGGCATGTCCAGTCCATAATTACAATATTTTCTCAAGCCATTAGAAGTATAAATTGCATTTTATGCTTGTGTTGTATTATTACTATTTCTCTCCTACATCAAACAAAGCTATTTTTTGTATTAAAATCTCAAGGCATGCACTGATCAAAAATATTTAAATAATTTTAAAAACAGACATTTGATAAATTATTTCTCATATATTCAGGGGTCAAAGAGGTTTGTTGTCTTTCTTAAATTATCCGTGACATGTATATGTTTTCTCTGTGATTCAAACTAATGGGCTACAGCAAAGATACACTGTGTTAAACGTTCATTGTTATTTACAGTTGTGATCAAAGTAAAGCTAACTAGGCACACAGTTTACAACAATGCCAGGGTAATGATGCATGCAGATTTTTGCTTTCAAGTATGATCAGTTCCTTCTTGATACTGTTTAATACAATTAATCAAAATAACAAATTCAAATCCCAAGCAATAAGCACCCTAAAGAGAAGTGGTAATAAAAAAGACATTACCGTTCAAGCTATGCAAGATGCATTTCAAGCCTAATTTCAAGAATACATACGCAGATTTATCTAACTTTAAACATTCCACATCTGTGGAGTAAATAAATAGTCTGTGCATTTAAAAACGTTAATGTATTATTGTATAATCAGCTCCCAAGGGAATGAAAAAAACATTTGCTTATTTTTCAAAGGCTTTTTTTTTTTGTTTGATTTTTTGTTTTTTACACAAAATTTTTTTTTTTTTTGAAACGGTATATTTCAGCGTTGTAGTCTGTTTTTTCACCCAAAACATCAGACTTCTCGGTGTTGTAAGGAATGAACATATAAAAACTACCTTCTGAAAAAGCACAAAAGTTCACTGAATTTTATTATGGGTATTGTAACATTCTATCGTATCAATTTGAAATTATCTGCCAGTAAGAGGGCAAACAAGTCTATTAACTCTTTGATGCTTTACAGGATTGTGGCAAACTGCCCGCCCCTGTGTGTATTTTGTGTTGTGTGTTAATGCTGGTGTATAGTCATTGGTAGATCGGATAAAAATGGGTCTGTGAAACACGAGTGTTTAAAATGTGTATTTGTATTTAGTCACAAGAATTGCACTGCACTTCACGTGCAAGTAAAACGTAATAATATGTGAGCACGGGGAATTGCACTTTATTAATTCACGTGCAGTTGTACCGCGACTCCAATTGAATGATTGATTAGCAATCGAGTCATGGTACAGCTGCATAAAAGCTGCATGTTTTCACCCACTCGGGGTTTGGTTTTCAGTGAGTGGAGAACGGGATAGGAGACGGAGGTAATAAATAATAAAATAATAACGTAAAGTTAAAATATCTGCTCACCGTGTTTTGTGTAGTGTTAGTCTGTTTTGTTTGTCTCTTTTGTTCTGGCGAATGTGCCGTGTCCTGTGTTTTTTGTGTTTGTTACAACTGTTTATTTTCTGGCTGTCTGTTCATTTATTAAATGCTGAGCGAAACCATTCGCTCAGCTCCACCAAACTCCACCTCTCTCTGTCGTTTATTTCCTGTTTCTGGTCTGACATCACCAACTGCAGCCGTCTTTGTGACAAGGATATATAACCAACAAATGATTTTTCATTTCCTTTTCCAATGGTCTTGCAAGTATTTAGAGAGTACTGATACCACTGAACAGGTAGTGTGAACATACTTGGGTTGAGAACACCAACTTTTATCGCAATCAAAAAAGACTAGCATGACACAGAGATACCATGATAACTAAACAAAGCTAGCAGCATTATAAGGATTACAAGCAATGACTCATCCAAGGAAACAGCAGTTTAAGTTCACTAGTACATATAATGTCAATCTGTAAAAAAAGAAATCTGTATCACCTGAATCAAAGTAACAAAAAAATAAATTAAAAAAAAGCACTAAAAGATTTCCATCACAATGGGGTCCTGTGGTGAGGTTGCTTATGGTAGTAAACATACTTTGTAACATTGATTATTAACACTGTATTAATTCACAAATGATAGGGGGCTTCCAAATTGTTTCACATGAAAATAACAGCTACTGTAATTCAGGTTTCCATGGAAAAAAAAAAATAAGTGAATAAATTGACAGTTTAATTTCTCCACTTTCTCAGCACAGCTTAAAAAAAGCAGCATTCTGAGGAGTTTTATTGCAACACTACTGAATTTAGCCCATTTGGCAGATATATCACGCTGATGGGAATGCATGGAACAGAAATATTTTTCAAGAATGATAGTGCAGGGAGAATGCATCGGACTCACCTTGTACATAAACGTTATACCCGTAATACCAGAGAATCCTCCTGAATTGCATGGAAACACTTATATTCAGAGCTAATTCTGAGGTGACTGAAGCAGGGTGATTATCCAGTGCTGTATAAAGATCAAGCTATGGCTTATCCCGTTGAGGAATAGGTTGATCTAAACAATCCCTTAATACAGTGGAAAGATGTCTTTGTTAGAGGTTTCACAAGTTGAAAGGTCACAGTACTTATTGTAATAATAATAATAATAACCTTTATATAGCGCATTTCGTAGTGGAGCACCATCACAAAGCGCTTTACAAGATACAAAACTAGTGTGTGTGAACTATGCATCAGCTGCAGAGTCACTTACAAGAATGTCTCACCCGAAAGACGGAGCACGTGGAGGTTTAGTGACTTGCTCAGGATCACACAATCAGTCAGTGACAGAGTTGAACCAAGTACCTCCTGCTTACAATACTGTTTCTTTAACCACTGGACCACACAGCCTCCATGACGGTAGATCTGCTTGTATTTAGCTCAGTAAAACAGACCCCATTTACTTCTCTCTACGGACAATGTTAACAGTGGAATCACTATAATAACTAGTTATGAGATGGTGGAGTGAAGATTCATTATACTGGGAGTAGTACTGTAGATCTCAATCTCGGATTGTCGATGACAAAACATTCTAACATTTAAACACCACCTTATTCTATTTAAACAGATTCAATATGTTATCAGCTTTCTATCGTTATTTTATTTACATTTAATGGCTTAGCATATGTTTAGAAGTGTTCAGTGGCTATCTAAGTTGAGAGGGTATTTTCTCTTGATAAACTATCAATCACGACCA
Source organism: Polyodon spathula (assembly GCF_017654505.1). Classification (NCBI taxonomy): domain Eukaryota; kingdom Metazoa; phylum Chordata; class Actinopteri; order Acipenseriformes; family Polyodontidae; genus Polyodon; species Polyodon spathula. The sequence goes on from NC_054538.1 coordinate 21,939,083, forward strand.
CCTGTTCCTTACACTGTTCCTGGTTTAATATACAAATTGGTATTATTGTTATCATTTCAGTAGAGCCAGATGAGCAATTAAACTGCACACTGTCAAACGTTTTCCAGTAATGTGCAAATGAAGGTTTCCAATTTATAAGAAAACATGAGATCAGCAAATGCATGGAAACAAATCTTCAATCACAATTAATTATTCAGACAAAGCTTTCTAAAACATGCTTACTGTTCTAGCTGTATATCAAATGCCTGTCAAAAAACTCATTTTGAAGAGAAAATGATTTTATATAATTTACTTAGCTCTTAAAAGCACTTGCAGTGTTGGAGGTTTTGTACAGGTACTGTGACATGAAATATGAAAATAATGTAAAAGGTGGATGTTGAAGTACAGCATTTTACACAGTAAGAGATCATGAGGGGAAAATTAAAAAACAATGGTGGATTATATCTTACTTCTTTGCACCACAAAAGCGGACATGATGGAGACTTAGGAACACTAGACGAATTCAAATTTAGCATTGCAAATTCGTGGTAAGCAACAGGGTGACTGCAGGTTCATGTTTTGAGTCTCTAACACATGCCTAAGCCTACATTGCTATGTGATTCCACAGGTACTGTATGAAGACTTTTCACGTTGCTGTTAAACAATACGGCTGTGTCTCAGGTTGTTTGCAATTTAATAGAACTATGAATCTTCAACCAACTAACTGTTGTTGTACAATCCATTACATGCATGGATTTTGTTACATCTTTATTGCATCATAATGTACACCTATGAAAATATGGCAGCTATGTATGTGTTTGCTGTATTTAAAAATAAATATATATAATATATATATATATATATATATATATATATAATAATAATATGGTAACCTTTGTGCCACCCAGGGTAGTTTGGTTTGGTGACTATTTGTCCTGCATATCATGTTCGCGTAATTTATTTACCATATACGAGAACTATGAATCTTCAACCAACTAACTGTTGTTGTACAATCCATTACATGCATGGATTTTGTTACATCTTTATTGCATCATAATGTACACCTATGAAAATATGGCAGCTATGTATGTGTTTGCTGTATTTAAAAATAAACTAATATATATATATTAGATATATATATATCTATATCTATATATATATATACCTAACTGCCTCCCATATAGATTTGGTGACCCAGAAGTATTATTTAATTTTATACCTGACAATGATTGTGTGACTCTACAGCTTTAAAACACATTGGTAACAATGTAGGTGCTGAGTATACAAAGGCATGGTAAGTACAAAGATAAATGCTCCTAGTGGAGCCCAATGAAGAAATTATGGACAATTACCTCAAATAAACCTCATTGATCGTCTCAGCCAATCAGATACTGAGTGGCCATTTTCCTTCAGGTAGATGCCCTCTTAAAGAGTAAATACAACTTTTTACACTTACAACTTTGATGTTTGAAAGCTATTTTCAAAATGGTCACTCTAGAGCACTGATAGTGTAAGGATTCTACCCACATTGTCAAACAGTTAACAGCAATAACGATACATCATGTGGTACGGAACAGAAAATCTGGTTATGTTTTTTGTTTTGTTTTTATCACTCTTCCTGATGTGATTTAGAGGATAGATCTCAAACCCCAGTGCACTAGAGCGGTCGTTTTGAAAAGAGCTTGCAAACAGATTTTAAAGTTATGAGTATAAAAAGTTGTTAGGATGTTAACAATGAAAAGAAATGGCAGATGTGTTATTTAAACAGTTGTAGCAACACGTGGGAACGTATTACACTATAGCTTTCGGAACCCCACTACTCACTCCTTAAAGCTAACCAAACTCGCTTTCAACAGACTAAGCAATCCCGACCACAATATAACCTAAAACACACTTAAACTGAAATTGAACAGCCTTATTCCAACCTTTACTCACAAGGACTAACACTTATTGTAAACATAGGCAGATGATAGAGGAATTATAAACCACCTGACCTGCATTACTACCAGTGTTATGTAGTTATTTTGTTCTGCTATGATTATTTTCTTTTGTCATGAATATAACATGTTACAGTGATAGACTGCAAATTACTGAAAGTATTCAATTCTGGCGTATATTATACACACATACTGGTTCTATGTGTTCTTTAAAGTTTCTGCATTGAGGCGTTTCCATTAGTCAATTTTGTAATTTTTTTTATTTAAAGTTGACGTTCGGTAATGACTCAAACCATGCGTTTGATGTCAGGAGACTAAAGTATATTAGTAAGCTCTGATATTTCTTTTCTGTAGCATGGACAGAATAAGGATAATTACTGGAGCTGAGGTGTGAGTAGAGCAGAAAAACTGCATTTTTTTACTCTGCTGTTTACAGTTTACAGTTTACAGGAAATTAAACAATGTAAGCCTCATAACCCTCCATGAACTGGATGACAAAAGGTGAGCGAACAAGATTACATTATTTTATTTTAATGTATGTCCAAACAGTTTTAACCGATCATAACTGACCCCCCCCCCCCCCCCCCCCCCCCACTCCCAAAATACCAATTAAGTTTTTTTTTTTAACCGATACAAATGGGATTTGGCAATATATTTTAAATAATGTCAAACGTGCACTACTCTCTGTCTACATAAAGAAAATGGCTTTCAGAAGGCAGGCCATGTGCAAAGACATTGCTACTACTGACCAATCATCAATTTCTGTGGACCTATATAATAGAATACATTTGTTACAGTGACTTATGACTGGGGTGGGCTGAAAAAAACAGGAGAGCAGATACTGTATCCTGCCAAATTACTTCAGTCAGTAGAGTATGGATGCACAATAGCTGAACTAGAAGTTAAAGCAAAAAAATAAACCATCTTACATGGTATATATATATATATATATATATATATATATATATATATATATATATATATATATATATATATAGTCAACACCAAAGTTATTGACATCCATGATAAAAATGAGCTACAAAATGCTGTATAAAATACAGTATTTTATGTATTTTATAACAGCACAGTATTTTATGCTCAAAAACATGGGAAAACTATATTCTTTTATACGAATACAATTGCTAAGAGAAAAAGTTTTATTTTTAAAAAGTAATTTTTTTTTTTTTTTTTTTTAAAGACAGGTGTCAAAATTATTGGCACCCCTAAAGATTCTTATAAATAAAATCAAACAAAATTAAATTAACATTCTACTTTTTTAACTACATTTCAGTCTTAAGGAACTGTATTGTGATCTTCCATGGCTTCCTGTAACACAAATGTAAAATCCATCACCAAGGGGAAAGGCAAAGAACTCACAAATGAAAAGAGACAAATGGGTACAAAAAATAGCTAAAAACCTAAATATACCACTTACCAATATTAGGGCAATAATTAAGAAATTCAAAACCAGTGGAACAGTGGTAAATCTGCCTGGTAGAGGACGCAAGTGCATCTTGGCCCCACACACCAGGAATGAAGAAAGATGGTTCAGTAGGCAAAGAAGAATCCAAGGGCCACAGTTGGAGAATTACAGAACTTGGTTGCATCTTGGGGTCACCAAGTCTCCAAATCTACAATTAGACGCCACCTCCATGCCAATAGCCTATTTGGAAGGGTTACCAGAAAAAAAGCCTTTATTGAGAGCAACCAACAAATGTAAGCGTCTGGAGTTTGCTAAACGGCATTGGCACTTGGATTGGAACCGGGTGCTATGGTCAGATGAGACAGAAATGGAGCTCTTTGGCCATGCACACCAGCGGAGGGTTTGGCGTCGAAAGAAGGATGCGTATGAAGAAAAGAACCTCATACCTGCTGTAAAATATAGTCTTTGATGTTATGGTGCTGTTTTGCTTCCACTGGTCCTGGGGCCCTTGTTAAGGTCAACGGCATCAGGAACTCTACCAAGTACCAGGACATTTTAGCCCAAAACCTTTAGGCCTCTGCCAGGAGGCTGAAACTTGGCTTCAAGTGGATCTTCCAGCAAGACAATGACCCCAAGCACACATCAAAATCCACAAAGAAATGGTTAATTGACCACAGAATCAACACTTTGCAATGGCCATCTCTGTCTCCGGACTTAAATCCTATTGAAAATTTGTGGTTTTAATTGAAGAGGGCAGTCCATAAGCGCAGACCGAAGGATATGAAGGATCAGGAAAGATTCTGTATGGCGGAATGGTCTAAGATCCCTTCCAATGTGTTCTCCAATCTCATAAAAAATTACAGAAAAAGGCTCAGTGCCATTAATCTTGTAAGGGGAGGGGGCACAAAGTACTGAAAACAAGGGTGCCAATAATTGTGACACTTAATTTTTTTGGAAATCAATTTATATTTTGAGAAATGTGTAATTTTGTTTGATGCCCTTGAATTATTAATAAAGTACAATATATTCCACATGTTGGAAAATTACAATATAGCTCATTACCTGTGTTGTTTATTTTCTTTTTTGCTCATTTTTATGAAGGGTATCAATAATTTTGGTGGTGACTATATATATATATATATATATATATATATATATAGATAGATAGATAGATAGACATACACACACACACACACACACACACATACACACACAGTGGAATGTCGCATATCCGATCGTCACATAACGCCCTGATCAATTAACCACCTCACTAAATATTTAAATAAATAAATATTAAAAGTAGGCATTAGCAGCAAATGCAGCTTCCGCAACGGAAAAAGAAAGAAAACGTTATAGCAATCACCGTATTGGTGCATTCCCCTTTAAGAGAGGCGGGCTGTGTGTGTGTGTCAGTCAGCTGCGTGTAGCAGTGACGTTTCAATACACCAGTCAAGAAAGCTTTTTTTTGTGCAATGTCTATATATGACGAAGCGCACGCTTGCCGATATTGGCAGCGTGTTGTTGTAGTTTTTAAATGCATCTGAATTAAACAAAGCAAGCTTCATAAACGCAATGCTTACCGGCCATTTCTTTAAAATAGCCAAAGCAATATTCAAACCGAGGTGCTTATTGGCTGTTGGCAATATCAAGAAAGAGCGCAAAGTACCGTGACAGAGATATTAAGAAAGCCGAACCAGGGAGGCAGGGACTTCAAGAGTTAAGGAAGAAGCCATCAGTTGCAGGTTACTGTACATTTACCTTTTTTTTTAATTTATTTTTTTAAAAAGCTTAACGTGGAGCTGGCTTATAGTAAACCGCATAGCAACACTGTGTATTTGTAGTCTAATTAATCTCATTTACGTTTGCTTACTTTTAAAGCAAAACCTGTCCCCATGTTTAATCACTCAATTGTCAAGGTGTGTTACCTGAAGCAAAATCAACAAGTACAGTTTGTCATCTATAATTGACAAACCCAAGACTAGAAGACCCAAAAAGCTGTCTAACAAGGAGTATTTAATGGACCTCATTTGCAAAATTCCCTCCCAATTTTAGCAGTTCCCCAGAATTACACATGCATATACAGAATTACACATGCATCAAGGGATAAAGCGCTGCCACCGCAAATCATGTGTTAATTGCGTGTTTATGCCATTGCGTGTGTTTTTTAAATCCCATCCAAGAATTCAGAACCCTCAGCACAATCCTTTTATAAATCTGGGCCTAAAAGGCTAAAATATGCACACAAACACAGAAATTGGACTATGGAAGCTTTGGACTGTTGATGGATGTTTCTTGGTACTATTATGCTTCGGATACCACACCTTGAATATCAAGTGATGCAAGCTCTCTCACTCAATGTTTTTCCTTCTTTATGCAAGTCAAGGTTATTACAATAGTAAAAAACCCTAGTGGAGACTTTGAGTAAATTTTACCGTCAAACAAATTCCCATTATATATATATTGTAACTGAGTGAAAATAAGGAGCCGGATGACCGCAGCAAGATCTTGTTTGCTAAACAACAGACTGTATTTATCAAGGGTCAGCACACAACAACACAGCCCACAGCAGCATGCAAGCTGCCCCTTTATACAGAAAAACCCAGTGAAAACATGTAACCTTTAGACATAACAAGACATACAATGTAGACATAGCAAGACCCCACAAATCAAACGAGCCCCAAACACAACACGATTGGACAACGTTCACAGGCACACTGGGGCCACGACTCATGCTCCCCCCCACTCCCAACCCACAGGTGCAGATAGCTAGAATATGTAACAAATTAAAGCACTCGCACACGATTTATGATTTATTTGACTATTGGTCACAGCCGGCAATCTTTCTTTTCTTCTCACATGCGCAGATCAGATTGTGCAGTTACACAGCGTTTCGTCCAGCTTCACCTGACAAAAATGCAGCAACAAAGCAAACGAGACCTGCTACTGTAATGTAAAACAGTTAATTATTAAACAGTTTTAGATACTGTGATGTATTTTTTTTAATTCTGTGGTCTTTAGTTGCTTTTGTGCATTTTTATTTGCACGTGAACTGTGATGTTAGGGCCTTATCGAGCAGTACTATATGCAGAAATTTTAAATACTGACTTTGGATACTGTTTTAATTCTGAAAATTGCGTTTTTTTTTCTTTTTTCTTTTGTTCAGTTGCATTGCCTTTTATGTTTGACACAGTTCTGTGCATGGGTAACATTTTGATTTCATTTTGCTGTTGGGTCGTTAATGGGGAATTTTACATACTGCTACAATATGTACCGTACTTAAAAGTATTAACTGTCACTGATGTCAACATTTTATAGGGTCAGATATGTCAGTGCTGACTGTATATACATAGACCATTATATAGATATAGATATTGTAAACTTTATATTGAAAATGGAATTGAAACATAAGGTATTGCATGTGCTTACTTTTTATGTTTAATGGCTACACCTCATGATTCAATTTAGTAAATTGAGCAGCATCAGTCCTTTCAAATGTTCAGCGTCAACAGCAATGTATTTGAGACAGAACTTCTGGGTTCTGTCTCATTGAGCTTCAGCCTTTTGAGTTGAATAACTTGTTGCTTTGCAATAATATATGCAATAACACCTTCATGCAGAGAAATACAAACAATCGATTAATACATTTAAAAGGTGCCTAAATCTCGTAAAAAAACAAAAACAAAACATTAATCTCCCAAACATAACACTCACCACAAAATGCCAGGCTAAGACATTACATTGTCCACCAATAGGAAACAAAGACATGTTACTTAACTTTGACCTCTTAACCCTTAAATGCAGCAATGGAAATGTCCTGTCAACAGTACTAGTATTACTGATAGCTAGAAGTCCTATTTCCGATCATTAAACCCACAGTCAAATCTCTATTTGACAAACATTTTGAAATTTGTCAAGTTAATATCAAGGTCATTAAAGGTTCCTATCAAAATGTGAGTTGGTCAATCCGCCTGTGACCTGATCAAAGATATAATCCTGGCAGGTACAGTAGTGAGTGAGACGGTGGTTAGTAATCTTACTGTGGCTTAACTTCAGTACATATGGGGAAAGAAATCATAGTTGTTTATTAAGATTTTGAAATTTGAATCTCACAGAAGATGCTTATGTCTGTTCCCTTGGTCTCTTCTTGTGACTTGAGGGTAGAGAAAACATTCACATACTACTCTGTTGTAGATTGCTCTCTGATTGGCCCTGAGATCAGCAAGTGGTTTTGATGCTGCCCCGTGGCCTTTCTGAACATTTTCTTAGGTAAGAATACATCTGGTCATGGCAGTGTATTGCATAAATATCCAACAAAAATGAAAAATTGCAGATTCACCTTTATTACTATGACTATATGGATCAGCACATGAAACTGCAGGCTTTTTTCATACAAACAGGTACACCTGTAATGACCAGAAGCAAAATCAAGCTCAATGCAAATAGTAATCCTGTTGCACAAGGGTTGCTCAGCTGGTGACTTGTATAAAGGTCATGATATAATCCTCATTTTGCCTAAATACAAAGTGTGTTGACAGGACATCTGCGTAACTTCATACCTGTATCAGAGAAGATCACGGCATACTACTGAATAATACCCATGCTTCAGAAATGTAACATGGCCATGTAACATTATAAAAAGTCACTAAAAAGGTTTCCAGAGATGCAAGGTGAAAAATTAGAGCCATAGTGCAACTTAGCAGGTAACAAGGTCAGTAACAACAAGCATATACAGCACATGACAGCACACCCTATAATGCAAGGTCTATGGAAGCCAAACCATCCTTATGGTCTGCTGTTTCTAAATGCTAAGCTTCCTTTTTTTTCCACAGACTTCTAAACAACATCATAAATTGAAATTCATTACAAATGTTTGTCATAACATTTTAAATAATTGATCTAATTTTGTGTTTTCTAGCTGTAAAATAATTATAAGATTGTACATAATGCTGCAGCATTAGAGTACCTTCAAGGGACTTCATTAGCATGAGGACAAAATAATATTAAAAATCCAGTAAAAATCCACCCATTAATTTAAAATTACCATAATGCATTTGTTAATATACATACCTATATAAATAGCGCTGTAAAATAGTTTTAATACATTTCCCATTAAGCAAATACTGGTGAAATCACAATGTAAATTATATTCTAACCAGAGAATGATCTTTAAGTGCATAGGAAAACAAATCAATCCCAATAACTCTTACCAAATATGTATTACCATCACTCCATACACCTAACATCTTCCAATATGAAAGATGCACACAGTAACGCAATAAAGAAACGCAAGCGACACTGGAAATATGCAAGTTCCTTTTGAGAACTGAAAAACAAATTCAGAATGTTTGTTGAACTCACGCACTGGCTCACCTTCTTAGTGACCTACTGGGTTTTCAAAGGTAAGATTTAATGGATGTAGTTTAAGAACAGAATGGGGATGCTACTGAGGGAAAGCTCCTGGATGTTCCTGTCTTTGTAAGTCCCACACTGAGAAAGAACATTGGGATGAGTCCATCTGTTTCATACCACTGGGCTAACAGCTTTACAAACAGGGTTACAATACTGAGCTTCCTTTCCACCCACCTACGAAACATCCAAGCTTCACAGGATATATAAGAAAGTCTACGTTTATCAATGCTCTCTTGAAAAAGGAATATTCATATGCTTTAGTAAGCATGCAAAGAATCAAGAGGCTCAGATTTACAAAAAAAAAAAAAAAAACCTAGAACAAAACAAAGGGCTGAATTCTCAAAGCTATTTACTCCAAATCATCACTAGTACATTTTCTTATTCAGTTAGTAAAAATGCGCTCAATAAAATTGCCAAACCAGAAATAATTAACACAGCCATTTAATTCAGGGGGTTGTGAGTCATCTAAAATGTTCTTATTCTTTTTAGAATTAAAGTGTTTTTTTTTTTTTTTCATTTCAGACAAAAAATGCCCTAATAATGGTTTACATGAAATAGCTTTGCGAATCTAGCCCGAAGGGTGTTTTTACTTGTTTTGTTATGTTTCCTCCTTTTGCAGTGTAGAAATAGCTTTCAGACTACACCAGATGAAGGTTTTTAAAACTAGACAAATTTTGTAAATGTATTTATTTTTTTTTTAACACCCTATAAACCAGCATGGTAAAGGACAGTCCCAGGTGGCTCCATGAGATCAATCTGTGCTTACACAATGATGGTAGGAGCAGTTGAAGTAATAATCTGAGGTAAGCAGTGCTGTTTATTATTATTATTATTATTATTAATTTATTAGCAGACGCCCTTACCCATATGCGTCATAAAGAATTACAGTACAACACTGTACAATTAACAGTTTAACACTGCAGCCATACGTAATGTCTCTCAGGATCAAGCACATTGGTGCAGGACCCCTGCAACACCAAGGGAAACACCCTGAGCGATATTCACATCTGTGCATTCAGTCTTCTTCTATCCTCACTGGAGAGCGTGTAAGTGAGGTCCAAATACAACAAAGAGAAAAGGTGACACAGAAGGCAATTCCAAAGCGTGAAGACTTCACCAAGGGCACATAAACCCTAAAGACTCACTCCAGTGGAACGTATCAGAAAGAAAGAGGATCTTGCTGTACTGTTCCCTTAATACCAGGGAATTCTTTCTGGCTTTTGCATCACCAGTTTATTTGACTAGCAAATTCTTTCTGGCTTTTGCAGACCACATTTTAACAGCCCCATATAATAGATTATATATGGCATATATATATATATATATATATATATATATATATATACACACACACACACACACACACACACACACATATATATATATATATATATATATATATATATATATATATATATATATATATATATATACATATATACACACACACACACACACAGTGCCTATAGAAAGTCTACACTCCCTTTAACTTTTTTCACATTTTGTTGTGTCATTGCCCTAAAGTTTCATGCATTTAAATGAGGAATTCATTACTTTCCACCACTGTGCTTAACTGAGAGATAGGCTTGGAACCCGAAACTTTTCCTGGAGCTGGGCCACATCTTAGGATTCAAAATAAAAATACATGTGTGCTATAATGTGTGTTTCTTTCAGAACTACACATTTGAAACCTATGCAGCAGATGGAAATGTACAATGTATACATTTAATGGAATTAGTTTGTTAGTTACAACATTACTGCAAACCAACAATCAAGTCCACCCAGGCAAAAAACAGTTACTTAACAACATGCAAATAACGGCCACAGTTTGTTATTGCAAAACAGCTGCATTGTGTCATACCTTATGACAATGGGTTGATATCTACTATAGCAGGTACAGACTGATACAGGTGTTCCACTGGTGTGTCTATATACAGCAGCTGCTTTCAATTATATTATATCCCTGAACATCATGTATATTTGTATAACCAATTTTCGCAGCTGGTCTTTCTTTTGTTTTTGTGTTTTGCAAAACAAAGCAAAAAGGAAACTTTTGCCGGTTTAAACTGGTGAAAGCTATGACAGAACTGACAGAAGAAGGCTGCTTAAAAATCCTTGATCAGAGTTTTAAAAGAAGCAGAGGATGAAACACCGATGACAACTGACCACAGTGCTAACAGTTCCCATTCTCCTGGCCCTTCAGATGCAAGGGCAGATGGTATACTGTAGTGGGGATAGTGTCTTGTCATAAACAGTTGCCACTAACTAGAATAGAAACTGACAAAGAAACACTGGAGCAAGCCCAAGCAGTGACCAAACCCCAGAACTTTATCTAGCAGTCAAGAAGGACTTCGGCTCTCTAAGACATTTGTGTAGACATACTTCACTGACCACATCAGACGTGGCGGGAACTCTCAATGTGGTCTGACATACTCACTAACAGTCATTCTGCACTCTCTTTCTATTAAAGCGCGTGTAAAAGCAGCATAAATTGATTTCTTGCCTCTCATTTCACTTTCTTGTTTTAGTTTGATGTGTCGCATATTTTTCAGTATGTTCTTTTACTGTCAGTGTGAACATGTACCTCAATGCAGCAGTATGTGCAGAGCTATGCATCCTTCGCCTCATCTGAGCCACTTCTGCTATTTTTACCTTTTGCATACTTTGAAACATTTGTTTTCTTTTGAATATTCATAAACTGATTTACGATTTCTCCCCATTCCTCATCAACTAAAATTATATTTTTGTGTAAGTATTTCAATTTAGTTTTTGATCAAGCTAGTAGTTACTACGCCCAGCAATCGCCACAATAATCAGACTTTGATTGGTCAACATAATGAGGTGATAATGTGTTTGCAAAGTTATTTGTTATTTGATCCTCTGGCGTCTAATAGTCTGCTGTATCCTAGAATACAGTGTAGGGCTGGTCATTACAATGTTGGAGTTAAAATAAACCAGCATTTTAAATAAAAATATTGCATATTTCCTAGAAAATAGTATAGGGAAAATATTGAATAATAGACAAAAACCAGGTATCAGTAAAAACCGACGTCCATTTAAAAAAAATCCTGTCATTTTTTGGCAAAATTCGGAATAAACCGGAAACGTGGAACACTACTCATCATATAAGTCACTGTGCTAAACTCTTTATTTAAACCATTCTTAACATCATTATTTTTTATTTAAAGAAAAACACACTTAAAACCATAAATAAATGGTGCCACCACTTGATTTAGGGGGCTGTGCTATAAGTATTATAAGTCAATTATTATTTATTTTCACCAAAATAAAGTGAAATGTGTCTTCCTGTAAAGACACTTAGTTTATTCATTGTAATAGGTATTTGTATGTGCAAATATCAACTTGGAGTAAAAAGCATGCTTAAACTGTGTATTACATTAAGCAATCATTGCTTCCACAGAAATACAGCACAAGCCAACACATTCACACACATTATGTAATTTTAAAAGGCCCAGTATAATCCAAAGGTCAAATATAAATATAAATATATATCTATATCTATATATATCTATATATATATATATAGATATATATATATATATATATATAATATATATATATATATATATAGTACACAGACTCACACTGGCACCACATTGCATAGGGTTACATCTGCTTGGCTCTTACTTTTACTTTTAATATCATGTTTGCCTATCATCGTTTGCTTCAGTGCAAGGTTTAAACACATTGAAGTTAAAGGGTGATGGACCTTTTAAATCACTGTTTTAAAATCCACTTCAGCTACACATGATGTATTTTTTGTTTTGCTAACCAAAAATGTGCTCTTGCACAGTTTTGATAAACGAGATAGCTGAGGGCATCAAAGCAGAGATATGCCATTCCAACATTCTGTAATGATATGAATCTGAGAGCATGCATACTCGAAGATAGAGAGGAACTTGCCAGCACACTCCAGGCCCATGGCACCTGTTGGTAAGAGGCAAACAAGTATTATGTCCACGGCTAAACTCAGCTAAAAACAAAAGTTCTAGCACCATAGCAGTTTTGGGATTGTTATACTAGGTTTTAAACCTTACAAATTACGACCCTCTAGTTGCCAACCAAACTTAGAATATTTTTTTATGACGTTTACTTTGGTAAAAAACAGGGGTTAATTTGTAAACAAAAAGGTACCTTATCATTAAGAGGGATAGCATTTTTGTTTCAAGACCTAATGTATTGACTTACAGTAGCTTCCATATATGCTTCAAGTTCTCATCTGATTATAGGTTTCATGCCTTAATGTTGGTGCAGGTAACTGCATGCCAACCTTTACCTACGTTTTAACATAATCTTCAGACCCACTATTCTGATGAACAGGAGTGACAACATTGTTGTTCAGAGCGCTCATTTTTCTGCGTTTCGCCATTCTTACTCATAGGTGTTGCATCCTAACATATATCGTTGCAGTACTTCTGTCATTTCGTTTATGGAATCGGAAAGTTTTTCATTATTGTACACACTATGTGAATAGAGTTCTTTCGTATGGTTCATAATTTGCAAACTGTATAATTGTCGCTTATAAGACAAAAAGGTACCGGATCTGTGATCCAGCACAAATTAACCCCTGGTAAAAACTAATATTCACTATTACTAGTGGTGGGCAACGACATGAAAATCTTATATCGATATCGTGCACATATTTTGATATCGATAATATCAAAGTCTTCCAAAACATAGCAAAATATAATCATACAATTGCAGTATCAAATACTACAGTGCAACCTCACTATAATTAACCTGTTGGGGGCCAAGCCTTTTGTTTGTTATATCAGGGGTTCGTTATAGCAAAAGGGCCAAAATCAAAATGAACGCTAAACTGTTGGAATAAGTGAATGAGATGAAATTGTGAATAAAAGTATAATTACACATACCTGTTCATCTCATGTATGCAGTATTCTGTCTTTGCTTTAACCTATTCGTTAATGAATTAAAATGCAGTACAAAAAGCAACAATCCCGAATTGTAGCTGAACTTTTATTCAAAATCAATAATTTCAAAGTGCACCAAATATTATTCCAACATGAAAGAATCCCAAACTAATATGAAAAGTTAATCAGTCTCAAGATATTTGTGTTGTTTTTTCTTTAATTAGTTTTGGTTTGCCGCATAGTTACTGAACAAGCCAAAAAACTGCTTTTTGACAGCCTCCGTTTTCCAAACGATCAATATAGTTTAGAGCTTTGATGCAACATAAAATTATTTTTGTTTTCGTTTTCCATTTTCGTAGTTACACAGCATGCGTTTTTTATTAAGCCAAAAGAGATGACTTCACTGCGGAGGTGGCATCCAGTGTGTACAGACTAGGATGTTGACAGTGTGTGTTAGTTTTTAATTTTTTTATTTGGGAGAACAGAGTTGTGATATCTGCTTTTCTTGCTCAGTAAACAAATCATACGGACAAATTCAACTTCTCTGTTGCTGCAGTTTAACAGCCTCACACAGTCCCACACACAGACTGTAAATAAACCAGCACACACTTCTGCCTCCTGCTCCCATGGAGACGAGCGTATATATAACAGATATTTACATGTGAAAAGCAATAACTTACTTTAACTTAGTGGTGCTTTGCTTCATAAACATACATGGAGAAAAACAATTTCATCATCACCTACCTCAAAACCGAAATATTTCCATATTTCACTGCACACAGGCTTTGAAAGCTGAAAGCAGTGGCAGCAGTACCATCGATGGTATTGCCCACCTCAAAAGCGAAGAAAATGATGCTGGAGGACGACCCCATGGCAACCATGGTGAGGCGGCCTCAGGAATGGTGGGCTGTTTAACTCACATTCCTGCTTGACGAGAGAATCCCAGGTGGCGTATAGAGCAATGACAGCTGACTTCGCACTGGATTACCAGCTCGGCAAGCAGGCAATTCTCAAGCGCCTCAATATTTCGGTGGAAAGTTATTGTTGTCATTTCCGGGAGTATAGGAGACAGGAAAACACCAGACCTCGACTAACAATACTTGTTTGACCAGCTTACCCGCTGGATGGACCCCACCCATAATACAAAAGAAGAAGTACTGCAAAGTATAGTCATTGAGCAATTTATTATGTTGTGGGGCCCGATACCCAGGACTGGGTCAGCCGGAATGAACCAAAGACCCTGGAGCAGGCCATTCTACAGTCCATTCTGAGGGCTTTGAAGATTCCCTGGCTACAGTGACCACCCTCTTCATGTCCATACTTGTCAACTCTCCTGCATTTGCCAGGAGGGTCCTGTATTTTTTACCCATCTCCCGGTCAGCTCCCGGGACAAACTTTCTCCTGTATTTTAAACTTTCTCCCGTATTTAAAATTTAATATTTTGCCAAAGTAATTGTTTCCTAATTTTTCAAGTTCTAAATCAAAGTGCCCTTAGCACAGTACCGGAGGATATCTGTCATAGTTTAGCACCCAGGGAAAGCCAGAGGAAGGCAACGCAGGAGCGTGTCAGGGTTGGTAACGTAGACGAAGCAGCTTCAGGAGACGTGAGAGCACCCGTGCCAGTGCTGTCACTCGACTCACTGCTGGCAATGGTTTCCTGAGATGTAAGTCCTACTCGTCAAGTAAAATAAATGAAGTATTCATGTAAATTCCAATCCTGCTGGAATACAATAATTAATCTTTACTTTAGTATAACCAGTGTCTTTAATTGTTAGTCATATCTGATTGGAAGTCATCTGACAGCTGAAATGTGATGTAGACAGATTGAGAGATGAAATGATTGAGTTCCAGATAACAGACAGCACAGATACCAAAGAAGGGAAGGTAGACAGATTCTGGGGAGTTGTGGGAAAGCAAGCAAGCAAGAATTAGGCACTTGTCATCATTAATGAAGGCACTGCTTTGCATCCCTCACAGCAAGAGAGAAATTTCAGCATGGTTAGGAAGATTGTGACTGAGAACAGGATGAACCTAGATAACTACTGCATGCGCTCTACGCAAAATTGACTACCTTGAACCGGCTCACAAATATAGCCTTCTAGTGAAGTACTGGCTGCTACCAAATCTGCAACCTATGCTCACAGCCAGAGCCTCAAGGGTACAGCGAATGTTTGCATTTGATGACTATGAATTTTGGTTGTCTCTGATGTGACCCAGACCTGGGACAAATATATTTACTCTTTCTAATAAAAGTTTGAATTATTCTTTCCACAGTTATCATTTTATTTTATTTTTTTTTTTCATAAAATAAACAGTATTTGAAAATAAACTGCAGGTGTCACTGGAAAGGCTAACAGGGACGGGGAATAACCTACTTTTCCAATATCTGATGTGAACTCTTTATTTGTATCGCTGTTAATCTGTTTGCTGTTTGCTTTGCCTTGAAAATCACTAAAAAGAAGCATTGTATCACAGTGATTCTGCCAAATAAAGTGGAATGCATTTTTAACTTGTATGACTTTGTTTTGTGTCCTTAAAAGACAAAAAGAGACCCATTAACCCTTTGCAGTCCATTTATTCAGCACTTGTCAGGCGCGTCAGGTCCAACATATTTTCACAAGAGCTGTTTATTTTACATGTGCTGTTTAATTTTTTTTTTTTTCAGAGTAAAATAGGTTAAAAAGGCACTGCATGGCAAAGGACATCAGTACTGCATCCCCAGCCAAGCCGCATCCCTTGTGCCCTGTATTTTTCATAACCTCTTTATAGACGTGCATACTGATAAACCCACTCACAATTATTCTATTACTATAACATGTCAAAAAGCTCTGCATATGTCTGTGATATTCTTTGAGCGCTGGATGCGGAAGCAGCTATCTCCTTTTTTTTGTGTCTGTGTTATCTCTGTGGTGCAGGGGCTATGTGTATTGCTCAGATACGGCCCTTTTTTTTTTTTGGCTTCATTCTGCTCCTATCAGTCTCACTCGGCCATTGAAAGGTTTTCTCGGTTTTTTACAGAGAAAAAACGACTAGAGACCTGTGCTTTACTTTTTTTTTTGATGACACCAGACAGGGTCCAACATCGGACTGGAAAGGGAAAACTGTAATGTCGGACCTGGTCCAACACAGGACCACAAAGAGTTAATTCACTTTAAAAACTCTAGTTTGGACACA
Source organism: Polyodon spathula (assembly GCF_017654505.1). Taxonomy (NCBI): domain Eukaryota; kingdom Metazoa; phylum Chordata; class Actinopteri; order Acipenseriformes; family Polyodontidae; genus Polyodon; species Polyodon spathula. Next base: position 21,955,897 of record NC_054538.1, read on the forward strand.
GTGCAATATCTCCCTTATTTTGTATGTATGCATGTCTCCTACCTGTCTGACACCAGTGGTTTCCCCGAAGCATTCCAACCCTCCAAGCACTACAAAAAGGATATTGCTGCTCTAGAAAGAGTGCAAAGAAGAGCGACCAGAGTTATTCCGGATTTAAAAGGCATGGCATATGCAGACAGGCTTAAGGGATTGAATCTACTCAGTCTTGAACAAAGAAGACTACTTGGCAATCTGATTCAAGCATTCAAAATTATAAAAGGTATTGACAATATTGATCCAAGGGACTTTTTCGACCTGAAAAAAGAAACAAGGTCCAGGGGTCAGAAATGGACATTAGATAAAGGAGGTTGACAGTTGCAGAAGAAACTAAACTAAAAAAAAAAAAAAAAAAACCTCAACATGGTCTTCAAGCCTGTAATCTGTGACACCTGCTTGATGTGGGAAATCCGAGAAAACCCAGCGGAGCTAAACCAAGTGTGCGTAAAGTGCCGCGCGATCCAGGATTTGCATAAACTAGTAAGTATGCTAGAAATGGAGCTGGAGGAAGTGAGACAGCAACAGGATCTTGAGGAACTGGCACACCCACAATTCATGGAAGTCTGCATCACCCCTAACAGACTGAAAGCCACCAGGGAGATAGAAGGTCAGAACAGCTGGGTTCAGGTAGGCAGAAGCAGGGAAAAAAAGAAACTTCGTCAAACACAACCACCAGAAATCAAAACAACCAACAGATTTGAGTCACTTCAGAATTGTGATGAGCAGAACCAACAACAAGAGAATGAAAGGAACAACATCCAGGACCCCATTGACAGTGGTGACCAGACAGCAAAAAGAAGGGAGGTCATGATTGTTGGGGACTCCATATTGACAAACACAGCAAGTTCAGTTCGCAGTTTGGACCCCCTTACTACAACAGTGTGCTGCCTTCCGGGAGCCTCGGTCAAGCACATCACTGAAAACGTGGACAGGCTCCTAGAACGAACAGGAGACGACCCGGTAGTAGTCGTCCACATCGGTACAAACAACATTGGAAGAGACAGACCAAAATCCCTGCAAAATAAATTCAGAGAGCTAGGAAGGAAATTAAAAGAGAAAACCAAAACTGTGGTATTTTCTGGTATACTACCCGCACCTTGCAAAGGACCATATGGACAGCTGGAAATAATTAATCAAAACGCATGGCTGAAGACGTGGTGCACACGGGAAGGCTTCACCTATCTTGATCATTGGACCACATTCTACAACGAGGACTATCTGTATAGACGGGATGGACTGCATTTAAATAACAAGGGAACTAGTCTACTCGGAGAAAAGATCCTCGAGCAGGTTCGGAAGCATTTAAACTAGAAAGGAAGGGGGGAGAAATCAACAAAAAAACAGAAGGGAGACCGCATCAAAACAAGAACAACAACTCAGGTAAGACAACCATTAAATGTATTTATCTAAATGCTAGAAGTATCAGAAACAAAATTCTAGAACTTGAAGCTACTGCACTAACAGGTAACTATGATGTGATAGGTGTTACAGAAACGTGGTTATCTGAGAGTGATGGGGACGAATATAATATTTGTGGGTATACACTGTATAGGAAAGACAGGCAGGACAGAAGAGGAGGAGGGGTAGCGCTATACATAAGAAACAGTCTTGAAGCCCAGGTGTTAAACCTGGACAAAGAAAATAAAACCGAATCAATATGGGTCAGAATAACAGACAAAAATTCAAAAGGCATAATAATAGGAGCATGCTATAGACCGCCAGATTCAGACGGTGAGCACAATAATCTGTTATACAATGACATTAGAAATGTGTGTAGCAAAGGAGAAGCCATACTAATGGGGGATTTCAACTTCCCCCAAATAAAATGGGAAAACCCGGTGGGTAGCGCGAAGGATGAAATAGAAATGGTGGAAATGACAAATGACTGCTTCCTAACACAATTTGTGAAGGCACCCACTAGAGGGGAGGCATGCCTTGATTTAGTCTTTTCAAATAACGAAGATAGAATAACTAAAACAGAGGTCAGAGAACCACTGGCAAACTCAGACCATAACATGGTCTCATTTGAAGTGTTTTTTAAATCCCCAAAAGTAAAGACTAAAGTTAAGGTTTACAATTTTAGAAAAGCAAACTATGAAGGCATGAAACAGAGACTAACAGAAGTAGATTGGAGTAAAATAGAGAAAACACCCACAGAAGAAGGATGGTTGTTCTTCAAAAATGTAGTACTAGAGGCGCAAAACAATTACATCCCTAAAGTAGACAAATCTAAATGTAAAACTAAATTGCCAAAATGGTTTAATAGATCAATTAAAAAAAATATTCAGCGAAAAAAGGCACTTTACAGAGCATTAAAAAAGGACCGAAAAGAAAGGCCAAGAGAGAAATAGAAATGAACATTGCTAAGGGAGCTAAAACCAATTCCAAAATGTTTTTCCAATATTACAACAGCAAGAGAACATTCAAAGAGGAGATTAAATGTTTAAGAGATACAAATGGCAAAATCGTAGAGGAAGAAAAAAAAATAGCAAATATGTTAAATGATTACTTTTCACAAGTTTTTACAAAGGAAGATACTGACAACATGCCCCACATGTCATCCAGTTCCTATCCAGTTTTAAATAACTTTAGCATAACTGAGGCAGAAGTGTTAAAGGGACTAGGAGCTCTTAAAATAAACAAATCCCCTGGGCCGGACGAGATCCTCCCAGTAGTACTCAAAGAAATGAAAGAAGTAATTTACAAACCGCTAACCAAGATCATGCAGCAGTCTCTTGACACAGGGGTGGTACCGACAGACTGGAAAATTGCAAACGTAATACCGATCCACAAAAAGGGAAACAAAACTGAACCAGGTAACTACAGACCAGTAAGCCTGACTTCTATTATATGCAAACTTATGGAAACTATAATAAGATCCAAAATGGAAAATTACCTATATGGTAACAGGGTACTGGGAGACAGTCAACATGGTTTTAGGAAAGGGAGATCGTGCCTAACTAACTTGCTTGATTTTTTTGAGGATGCAACATCGATAATGGATAATTGCAAAGCATATGACATGGTTTATTTAGATTTCCAGAAAGCTTTTGACAAAGTCCCGCACAAAAGATTAATTCTCAAACTGAACGCAGTTGGGATTCAAGGAAACACATGTACATGGATTAGGGAGTGGTTAACATGTAGAAAACAGAAAGTACTGATTAGAGGAAAAACCTCAGAATGGAGTGTGGTAACCAGCGGTGTACCACAGGGATCAGTATTAGGTCCTCTGCTATTCCTAATCTACATTAATGATTTAGATTCTGGTATAGTAAGCAAACTTGTTAAATTTGCAGACGACACAAAAGTAGGAGGAGTGGCAAACACTGTTGCAGCAGCAAAGGTCATTCAAAATGATCTAGACAAGATTCAGAACTGGGCAGACACATGGCAAATGACATTTAATAGAGAAAAGTGTAAGGTACTGCACGCAGGAAATAAAAATGTACATTATAAATATCATATGGGAGATATTGAAATTGGAGAAGGAATCTATGAAAAAGACCTAGGAGTTTTTGTTGACTCAGAAATGTCTTCATCTAGGCAATGTGGGGAAGCTATAAAAAAGGCTAACAAGATGCTCGGATACATTGTGAAAAGTGTTGAATTTAAATCAAGGGAAGTAATGTTAAAACTGTACAATGCACTTAGTAAGACCTCATCTTGAATATTGTGTGCAGTTCTGGTCACCTCGCTATAAAAAAGATATTGCTGCTCTAGAAAGAGTGCAAAGAAGAGCGACCAGAATTATTCCGGGCTTAAAAGGCATGTCATATGCAGACAGGCTAAAAGAATTGAATCTGTTCAGTCTTGAACAAAGAAGACTACGTGGCGACCTAATTCAAGCATTCAAAATTCTAAAAGGTATTGACAGTGTCGACCCAAGGGACTTTTTCAGCCTGAAAAAAGAAACAAGGACCAGGGGTCACAAATGGAGTTTAGAAAAAGGGGCATTCAGAACAGAAAATAGGAGACACTTTTTTACACAGAGAATTGTGAGGGTCTGGAATCAACTCCCCAGTAATGTTGTTGAAGCTGACACCCTGGGATCCTTCAAGAAGCTGCTTGATGAGATTTTGGGATCAATAAGCTACTAACAACCAAACGAGCAAGATGGGCCGAATGGCCTCCTCTCGTTTGTAAACTTTCTTATGTTCTTAATTCCGAAGAGAAAATAGGAGGCACTTTTTTACACAGAGAATTGTGATGGTCTGGAACCAGCTCCCCTGTAATGTTGTTGAGGCTGACACCCTGGGATCCTTCAAGACGCTGCTTGATGAGATTCTGGGATCAATAAGCTACTAACAACCTAACAAGCAAGATGGGCCGAATGGCCTCCTCTCGTTTGTAAACTTTCTTATGTTCTTAACTGCACCCAGAGCTTTTCAACCCAACCTCTCAAAGATGGAGGCATACGGTTGGCCCCTAGCTGGGTAAGGACCATTTCCCCTAACCCGATGCCTACACAGCCCAAGGACATGACAAGTCCGACAGCGCCTCCTCCCCGCAATGTTTCTGGTGCCATGAGGTTGGCCACATCGCCAGGGTGATGTGGCCTCGATATACCCAACACTGTAGACATGTAAGGGGCCTTGTATCATTGATGTGAAAGTAGGAAAAGTGAGCACCCACACATTAGTGGACTCAGGGTGTGGTCAAACTTTCCTTTGGAAAGCTCTCATAGGGGGTGTGGCTTGGCAGCCACAGGGATCTGTGGCCATCTCCTGTATCCATGGGGAAACAAAGTCATATCCTACACTTAAAATTGATTTAATAGTGGGAAAACAAGTGTACTGCGTAATCGTGGCCGTGGCAGAAAAGTTGCCGTATGTAGTGATTCTGGCATGAGACTGGACAAAATATAACAAAGTGGTGGCAGAAAAATTTAGGCCAGTCCCCCGTGCACACGTTATCCTGGCAGAGCAGTAAATGGAAGATTCTATTGGCCGAATCTTCCCATTACAGGCCGACATATTCCCTTCTGGGAAAGCGTTCTCAATGAGACATGGTTAGGGGTTAGGAGATTCTGCTTAACTGTTAAACGACAGGGCAAGGAGGTTGGTGTGCAGTGTGAACTGCACAGCGAGGTTACTCCGGCCCCACTCGATATAACGGAAATCTAGACCCGGAATGTTGACCTAGAGTGGGAGCAGAATAATAATCCTACTCTGGTGAACATTCGGGGGAAGGCAGTTGACAGCACTCATCTGCTTGCATCTACTGGTTACACCATAACTGGGCAGTTACTGTATAGGGTATGCCAAGCTCCGGAAACAGGACGGACTGTAACCCAACCTGGTAAGAAAATGGAACAAATATTGACTCGGTTTTATTAGCTGGGTATTTATGGCGATGTGAAGAGAAAGACGTTTCCCACCCGTTCTGTTGGAACCTGTTTATGCCAAGCAACGCTGTGTTTGTTAATTTTGTCTCACAGGAAACAGGCCCACCCATTGCTGTTGGAACCTATTTATGTGAAGCAAGGCTGTGTTTGTTAATTTTGTCTCACAGGAAACTAGTGCAACTTGGGAGAGAGAGGACTGGAGCTAAGACCTTTACTCAGCATATGCACCAGCACCTTCCCCAGCATGCCATGAACCTACACAGCACAGCGGAACATGGAGCACTACTATTGGAATTGCACTGTCGTCACCATTGTTGTTGAACTGAATTATACACGGTGTCACTCTAATTAAAACCATTGCTGGTTAAACCTGGAATACCTGTGGCTCTGACGCCACTTCCACATTACCACTCATTATCTGTGACACATACCTAATACAAATCTAAATAAAATTATGAAAGGTTTTTGAAAAATTGAGTTTTCAGCACAGAGAGGGAAAGTGCACAAAGCCATTTACTTAAAAAAAAAAAAAAGGTTAGGAATAAAGAATTAATGCGATATACAATGATGTTTCTAATAATAACCTCTGCTATCCATTTCAAATGAATTGCTTCACAAAATATCTGTTTACCCCTCTAGCGCAATAAAGGCTGCTGCTGTTCCGTGTCTGGGTACACAATCTTACACTGAGATACCTATAGGTCACTGTGGCAAAGTGGTTTGCAGTGCTCAGGTGTAGTGTTAATGTGATTAGGAAACAGAAGACAGAAAATAAAGTTCACAATCCAAACAGGTTTTATTATTGTAATCCTGGTCTGGCGACCACAAAGAATAATCCCAGGCAATACACAATGTTGGGATTACAATGGCTTGGAGTCCCGAAATAATAAGACACAGTTTGTAATTAATGAAACACAGTGTAACACACACAAAGACATACGTTCATTGTAATTGTGCTTGTAGTGAATATACAATTTATTTGTGTACAATGGTGCAGTGTTGTCCGGGTTTAGTTCTGGCCTGTAGCAACAGCTCCGGATCATGTTAGCTGTCTAATAAAAAACAATACAATGACAACCGACAAAACAAACAAACACTAGACACGGCAATATTTCGCTCGTCCTTTATCCTTTTCTTAACCATAAACAAAGGAACAGATCACCTAGCCACGTCCCCTTTTGTACCTTCAGCCGCACCCCCTTGGTTAGCAAGTGCAGCTGTTTCTCTACCAATCCGTGGTTGCCACATCGCTTTCCCTCTGGAACGATAACTTAAAGGGTACATAAGGCCTTTTTAAAAATGTTATTGTGTTATATGTTCCCATGTGTTTTTACAACTGTTTACGTAAGGTTGTTTATATTTATTTATTTTTTTTACATTTTGACCCATTTTTTGAACTTTTAAATTGCATTCCGTACATCAAGGTGGCTTCCCATGTACCCACATGGACCCCTCACAACTACATTTCCCATCATCCTCCTGCTCACTGGTAAATCCATCTAAAAAAAAAAATCTCACTTGCACTCACTATTGGACTGTGTTTAAAAGTGTGTGTCTTTATTATTATTATTATTTCGGGACTAAACCCAGTGGTTTTACTGACTTTACACATAGTTGTCTATAGTCAGTATTATTATATAAAAGCCATAACAAAGCCTTGTTTTCACTACTTGAACTGTTGTTTCTAATCACTGCATCACCGCTACACCTGTGCACTACAAAGCACTTTGCCACAGTAACATACAATGTATATTATATCTGAGATCACACATTACACAGGATGGGGCACTGGGGAAGGTTGCAAACCAGGAAGCCAATAGATTGCTTTTTTTCATTCTCCAGACATATATGGATTCTTGGATTGGGACCAAACCCTCTGCCTCTGCAGTGGCTGCCTCTGGTGATGCAATGTCTTTCACAGGGGAAGCTTGACTTTGGCCAGTTTCACAGGTTCTGCGTGTGCTCTTATCAGAGAGAAAAAATGTACAAGTCAATAACCAGTGCTTCAGTTTCAGGACGACACAGCTTGTATTAAATGAAAAAGTACTGTCCTGAAATAATAAAATATATTACATTTAAAAAAAAGTTATCAGGCTGTGATGAAACTGAAACAGAAATCGATACACTCTAAATCTAAAAAACAAGAAGAATGCATGTGGTAACTCTGATATTTCATACCCATTCCAGGTTTAAGCTTTGAATATTGCTTAACTGCATTATTCTTTGCCCGGTCAAATAAAAAGAATGATGTAGCAGTCAGGCCCTCCATGTTTGCATCCATTTGTAAACCTGTATACTAACTCCAGTTAAACTAAACAGAACTGTTTACACCTAAATACATAATGATTGTGTCAAAGACACAATGCAGGGACCAACTCACAAAATGACAAAGTACACAATTAAACTTTACCTTGCTATAACTTTGCCTCCCTTTCAGTAGGCAATAAAAAGCAATGGTTTGAGTAACAACATGGATAAAAAGCATACTGTGGTCCAGTGGTTAAAGAAAAAGGCTTGGAGGTCCCTGGTGCAAATCCTCGCTCCATCACTGACTCACTGTTGCCTTGGATAAAGGCGTCTGCTAAATAAACAACTAATAATTTAGTGGCTGAGTTTTCTTTATATTTATTAAACATTTATTATTGTAGTAGTAAACCCAACAGAAGCGTGCACTTGTTAAAACCTAACACCCCCAGCAGCAATGCACAGCCACACTTTTGACTCAAGAATGACATAAAAAAAGCACTGCAGGAGCCTGAATTGTTTTTGTATATTCTGCAAAATCAAGGCACACTTGCCAAGAATAGCAGAGGTAAATGTAAACCAGTAACAGTAGCTGCAGGGCTACTGTGCAGATTGCCATGTTGTGTGTGTGTGGGTGTTTGGACTGCTTTCTGATGCACTGTCACAATACTTACATTAAACTAGCCAGCATCTCACTTTCCAGTCAACATCAGCTGGAATTTACACTTACAGAGATTTTATGTTTTTAAAAAAAGTGAACTATTTCACAGCTCTGCTATACTAATTGCAGGACCTCTTCACCCAAACATTCCTGCAATCCATTTTCATGTATCGCTTTACCTTCTCCAAGACCAAAGTGAGGCAGGAAATCCTCCAGTGCTAGCTTCCTATTTTGAATGAGTCAGCTCTTAATCCAATTGAAATTGACAGACAGAACTGGTGACACAAAAGAACTGATGAAGCTTCATGAACTATGCTCCACTTTATTGGTTTTCAATTGAAGGCAAATCACATTTAATGGATGTAATGTTTTTGATTTTTTTAACCACAATAAAAAATGTGTGGTACCTCCCTTGTGCACTTATTTGAAACAAAACAACTGAACAATGCTTACATATTAAACTACTAGGTAGCAGTATAGTATTTCATGGTATATGTATGGTAACGCTTTATATTGTGTGGCATAAATTAATATTAAATACGCAATTGCATATTAAATTAAAATATCACTATTCCAATAAGCTTCTCAGTCCCTATATTAATATTAAATAGATGTTGGGATTTTCATTTATGATCAAACACGGTAGAGTTTGTTAGTCTGGGCACTAGAATGCGTTATGCTCCCACTTAAATGCATTGAAGGTCCCAACACCAAATATCGTACACCATGGCAATATGAATATGAAAGCTATGTTGTTCTTGAATATGAAAATGGTCACGTGCGGATCATGTACCTGAATTTGACGTCAACTAATATATGCTACTAAAGAAAGCTGGTGTATAACAAACCTCCATAGTCCTTCGTAACCTCTTATGGCGCCCGCTACAGAAACAACAGGTTTACCCACCACAGGGAGTTAAATACAAATATATTGTTCAAACACAGACCAATAAATGCAAGTTAACAAGTTTTTACACCGTATGAGAATCGTAGCCTGTTATGAAGAAAATGCTTATTAAACCTCTGTACTGGATGTGTCCTGTGGACCAATTATTTTTGATAATATTCTTTGATAATATGTAATGCAGTACACCCAGGGCTAGGCAAAGACAGGCTAAGGCTTAAAAAGCTTCCCTAAGTGAAGTAAAACCCACACCACTTTCTCCCAGGTCCCATTTCATCTGTATTACGACTACACAAGCTTTAGTTGTGCAATGAACTCAACGAAAGACCAACTAACTGAACCTACTTAAATTGTATTGGATTGAGACGAACAAACTCTGATTGCGAAAGTAAAAGCAGTTTGTGTAGCATGAGTCCTATATGATATATCTTATAATTCAGGTCCTAATGAAATATGTATACAAGCAAAAAAAGATTTGTCTATAAGATCAGACTGAATATGTGACTTCTGCTTCATAAAACTATATCAAACACTATATTTATTTTAAATAAAAAATCACCACACATTCTTGCACATTTGAAAATGTAGGGGTTTTTACAAGTTTTACAAGGGTTGTCACAAGTATTTGTAATTACAGTAAAAATGCTGCACTAGTTATCTAATGAAGGTATTTTCAGTGTTCGAACCAAACACCTTTGTTTTGTGGGAAGTATCCAGAGAATTTTAGATATTTTCTATTTATTCAACTTCTCTTGCTGCAATCCATCTCTTTATGTAGGCTCACAAAGTGGGCTTTATACAGCGAAACTGGAGTATCAAACTTTTGGCTTGGGTTGTGGTTGCTCCTAGCAACGGCCACTTTAGCGAAAACTTAATATTCATTTGGGTACTTGGAATGTGAGCTTTGGGTCAACAGAATGGCAGTGGCAAAAACAGGTCTTATTCTTGTAATACATTCTTTAAACAAGACCTGCTTTAATTTGTGTGAACAGCGTCACAATACAAGATCTGTTGTGTATTATATTAATAGTAGCAATATTAATAAGAGTGCATAACAAACGCCTTGCACACTTCAGTATTCATTCAAACTACTGTAAGTACTCTAATAATGACCTGCGCAGTTACACAATTGTTAATCTCTGGTTTTACTCTTGTATTTCAACAGCTTTTATTTGTTTGTATGTCGTTGTTTATTTTTCACATCACTTCTCCTTAACATAGCAAGAATGTCAAATTCTAAACAAGATAGTTTCTTCGAGTTAAGAGAAAATACTGTGTGTAAGAGGTGTAACCTCCTGGTTTACAAATGGCTTTTTTTTTAATACAGAAATTATTTATTTTGCTTTCCTGTAAACATCAAACAGTATTCTTTAGGATGCACTGAAAAAATACTTTTAAAAAAGCGTGTGGGTTAACTTTACCATTACACAATCCAAATAGCTTTAATTTAAATCCTACTGTTTAGACAGCAACTTGCAAGAATTCCTTAAACCAACACTGTGGCTTTAGCAGCTTCAGTTTGCAGACATGTTCTAAAATGTGAGATGAGAGAATTAAGCAGATATTTCAAAATTAGCACACTTCAGATACCAGAAATATACCACTAGCCATGTTTCACTAGCCAAAAATTAGGGTTTGAATTACATTATATACTGTGATGGCTCAGTCACAACTGCACAGTTGTATTTTCAAGGCCGCTGGCATGGAACTGCACACAACATTTTGCAGTGGTGCGGCTCGCAACTAAGCCGTTCATATAAACGATGGTTGCCAACAGCATTGAGAAGAAACCAAGTAGGACGATACAATTTGTGGGAATACAATATAAATATTTTCGAAAGAAATAAGATGCAGTCCTGGCGCTTTATGATCTAAATCTATGTTTTGCTGTACACTTACTGAAAACTAGTGATTCAGCGGCTCAACTTTTTTGTTCACGTGGTAATAGGCTATGCAGAGTGGTTCTTCAAGCAGTTAAATAATTGGCAACAAACCTATTCCAAATAAGCCAGTGCGATCTAATAAAGGATTATCATCTTTATGATGAATGTTGTAGGTATGAAAATGCAACTACTGACTATTAAATAGTGTAGCATTGCGATGTTTCTTTTTCTTTTCCAATATAATAATTTCAGAGCTATAATAATCAGCAAATAGGCAAACATACCAAGTAGGCTATTATGTGAAGTGCATGAAAAGAGCCCAATTTTATACTAGAAAGAACTGAACAATGGTCAATGACTTCTACTGAACAAGTCTACTCCACTTTGACCTTTGTCTAGTACAATGATTCAGTTTTATAAGTCAAATTTATTGGCTTTGCCCATTTATTTCAGATAGCATAATACTTAGCAGTTCATCTGGCCTGATTAGCCAATAAAGAATTGTAGTCACTATGTCTTACTTAAAATGTACTATCCTGCAATTTTTAATTAGCACAGCATATCCAAATAGAAACATCCCAGGTATGCTCCTGTGTCAAGTTCATTTAGAAGAGCAACACAAAAAGGGGTAGTGACAGACAGCCACCCATTCCCTGCCATTGATCTGTTGTCTTGAGTATTAACATAGCTATTTGGAGTCATCACTATTCAAGCGAGACTGCTCACACAGGACTTCCACAACTCTTGCTCTTCCAATTTATCATCCAAGGGCTTTACACTTAAATTTAGTTCTCAATCTCCTGTCACAAACCGCCTTGTACAAGGTTCTTGACGGGAACTGTTCAGTTAACTGTACATTTTAACCTATCTAACAATATTAAGAAAGTGTGTTTTGCAGTGTTTATATAAATCTGAACTCTGCTCTGAAACTGTATTATATATTATGTGTGAGTCACTTTTGCTCCACATGTCTAAAAAAAAAAAACATTTAGTGACTTTTAAACTTTTACCAACCACAGGTTTAATTATTTTATTTAGCAAAGCAAACAGTTGCTTTTAGCCAAGCCACTAAATACGATATTAAAATACAAAAACAGAAAACAGGAAGAGCATCAAATGTAACTAACATTTCTCCATGAAGCAGCTTTTCCTAAATCTATTTGGATATTCTGAGGTTGACCAGCAATTGTTCCGATTGCTTGAATGTGGTTTTAAACTACAGTAACAGTTTAGCAAACACGCAATGTCATATTCGGTTAAAATGTTTTTGTCGTTTAAAACTGGCCTCACATATGCAGACTATTTTCTGGTACTGGAGTTCAAATTCACCTCTGGCTCTTCGTTGTGGTGGCCAGCATCTGCTGCAGTGTATGTCCCCTGTTTGTAAATACTGCTACTGTAATAATACTGTATTTAAAAAAAAAAATATATATATATATATATATATATATATATATGATATATATATATATATATATGTATGTATATATTTTTTTATTATATATTCAGAGTTCAAATGGTTGCTTATTACAGCCATTATGTTAAAGGAGACATGTAACCACAAATAAACAATGCCTGCAATTACATAAACAGATGCCACAACTTTGCCCAAGGCCAGTTCACCATGAAATTAGGGCAGTCCTAAATCATTTTGATATTTATGTAAAACGATTTTGTTGCATCAGCTGTAAACAAAAAAGGCATTTAAAGTATGACAAAAGTATCACAAGGTGCTTAAAGTATACAGACTGTATACAGACATGAATCACTCTCAATAACTCATGCCCACTAGCGCTTACTCAACCGCTCACAATATTTTAAAACAGACTACTTTGTTAATTAAACCAGGATCTTGGGTTCCAACACAAAGCAATAAAGAAAGGCGAATACTTTCAGCTGCTGAAATGTATGTTTTAAAGATCTCAATGGTTTAAAGAGAACGCTTATACATAGTTCTGTGTTATTAAAATTATGCATTATTTATTTTAATTCATAAACCGCATATGGCGCGGACACTGTAAATATGTTTTTAAGAGTAATAATCAGCATGAAATGCATTCATATTTAATTGGGGGTTCATGTCAAAACTTACATTAAAAAACACCATACGGTATGATGTGTTTTCATAGAACTGTGTGAATCAGGTTACTGTAAATCTTTTTTTCACGGTTTATCCTGTTGATTTGGATTACTAGGGGTCGTGCAAAACCTATAACAGTATAGTAGAGGCTCAAAGTGGTTTAGTTAGGGTGAAATGAGTCTGTAACTCTGCCGGCTGAATTCCCAGATCCAGATTAGCACTGGTCTTGAACTACCTTACCCACAATCAACCAAGGACGGTCAAGTTCGGGTTCTGTGATCTAATGAATATGTAGTCTATTATAAAATCATGCCTTTAACCTCAGGGATAATAATACGAATGCAAAAACCAAGCCAGGAGAGCTGTCTGATCAGTTCATAAGTCCCTGTTGAGGATCATGGAGATTTCTCATAATGCTCAACCCATACTTTGAATGAATAATCCAGCACTAAAGTCTCAAACTCTGAATCTTCACAAAATGTTTATGTAATCTGCATCATAACTGTTTCTGTAATCTGCATTGTAGCAACTATGGACTGTTCTATGTTATTGTATTGCACAATGATAAACATGAATAATGTGCAGCTCATTCTAGAAAACTGTGAATATACATTACAACACATTATTATATATTTTTTGCTTTTAAACTTTTACAGGTTTTTGTATCCTACTAGAAAGAAATGGTGTGATAAAGTTTTGTAAATCTGGTCTAAGATTTAGTTACAAGGTTTATTTGCATGAAGAAGGTGCTTATTCCTTAACCAAGTGGTCAGACATGAAATATCCTCCAGTAGGTCGTGGGAGTTTCAACTACAAACATGGCAGCAATAAAAAACACTGCAGGATACGCACAGAGCTGGACATCTGCTGACAGAGAGGCTCCCAAGAGATATTTAATACATGTGTTAGGCACAACCAAAGAGCCATGTCTGGCTCCTGGCTGCAGGAATCATATTTTGTACATTTCATTGCAGTAAAGTAATGGGAATTGAAAAACTGTTTATTTCAGCAAGAACGGTGTGGAGATACTGTCTCTTAGTCATTGAGAAATTCAACAACAACCGCGCCACACCCTCCCCCATCCAACTTTTAATTTAATGCACGTTTTTACTGTATAAATCCCAATAAAAAAAATAGCAAAAAAAAGATGACACGAAACATATTAAAAATTACATCATCATACAAGAATACATTATCATTGACTGTTACAGATGATAAACTACAAGTTTACTTATAAAACATATTCTATACATACACCCTTGTATTTTTTCACAAAATAAAACACTGAAACAAGCTATTTTTTTAAATTACGTAAAACATTTTTTGCATGACTTTAAACTGTTTAAATATTAATCTGCTACAAAAAACAGAAGCTTGCAAGTATTTACTAACATAACTCCCCTGTCACTGCTGTAAATACAAAAATACAGCCATCAACATGGTGAAAACAGCGGTCATCATGGTCACCAAGTGTGTACAAATGATACTAATAGGCATAAAAGGTTTAAACAATTATATTTAATTACAAGAGAGAGACACACATCATTTTTTTGCACATATACTAAATGTGCACGTAACATTATAAGTTATCCAAATCATATTCTGGTATGTCCCATGCCCCACAGTACTATGATCCTTTCATCTTTTTTTTTTTTGTTCATATCCAAATATGATTTTATAATTCAGATGACTATTCTAATACATGCTGAAAGTTGTAATTATACCCATCCATATACTGTTCATGAGAAAGTATTCAACTCTGCAATATATTTAGCATTTTGCAAACAGTGGAAGTCACCGTGGTGGATATCCTTCTGGTGTTGTTATATATATATATATATATATATATATATATATATATATATATATATATATATATATATATATATTTGTTTTGCCCCTTTTAAAAGACTGACCCAACACAGAAATGGACGTGTAGCGCTTATGCGCATGTTTAAAAATACAAAATAAACAAAACAAAAACAAACACCTAGCTCCTTCGAAGTGCTAACTACAACAAGAATGTTACCTGACTAATAAAAAACACAGACCGTTTTAATCACGAAATTGAAACAGTACAACAGCTCATGTTTGCTTACTGTTAAGATGCACAGTCGAGCACTCCACAGAGCTGTTGCCCAGAAGAGAGCAACTGCTTTCCTTAAATACTCTGCACCTGGTTGTAATTTACAATAATACCCAGGTGCAGGTGATAATTAACAATTAAATAAATTACATTACACACATTTGCACATGTGATTGGCAGGAAGGATTTTACACACAGACTTGTGGACCAATCATGTCTTCCCTGTTGATTTGCTGTCCAGTAGCTGCGAAATGAGCTTTCATTACAGTGTCCTGTCACAGACACTATTTTGCTTGTCTCTAGACCAGCATTAGAAAGCATGTTTAAGTAGATTTTTATGTTATAGGATTAGTTGTAGATTAGAATGTTAAGGGAAATAGACAGTATTTATGCGTGGATTGATTTTAAAATATAATTCACAATTAAGCAGCACAACGTTCCAGCAGGCATCTATGCAAAATAGAAGCCTGCTAGATCTGGAACCTGAGTGGCTGTTCGCATATACATGTTGTCAGCCCCTTGTCATTCCGCTGTTTGTGTCACAGGACAGACACAAATGCAGTCACTGTTTACTACTGCACATGTATTTCCATAAACTGACTTAAAAGAATCCGAGAATGTTAAGTAAACATACATTACTGAACGGCAGCTTTAAACTAACGCTGTCAGCAATGACTAATGGAAACTGGTTTTGTTTTGAAGCCCCAATTGAGCTACTGCCTCGTGTTTTAGATGCCCAGCCTTCTATTTTTTAATTTGTAATATAAACAAAATTATTGGATAGGGATGAAAGGGATCTGTGTTTTAGGAACAAACTGCTTTCATTTTTTTGCATTTTATTAAAATGTCCTGCGTATATATAATGCAGAATTCTGTGTAAAGTTGACTTGTGAAATGCGGTGTCAACTTTATGTACTATTTATTTCATGAATAAACAAAACAGTGTTTAACTTGAACTGACATTGTTTTTGTATTTAATTCATTAGGTTAAAGTAAGGCCTACACAACGTATTGTTTAAACCTGTGATATTTTTCAACTTTGACTGTAACGTCTTGCTGTAAACCAAAGGCACACACATGGGCCACACACCCTGGCCCCTGCTGCTATGCGGTCTCTGCCTGTGTTCTGAACAATATAATGGCTTTTATTACTTTTTGAAAACAAACAAATATCTGAATGAATATTTAAATTATGAACGAATCTGAAAACGTGAAAATCCTGTGTTCACCTCAGCACTAACATATTATATCCCCAAGGAACTTGACAGAGCTTGAACGGTTTTGTAACGAAGAATGGTCAAATATTGCCAAATCTACGTGTGCAAAGTTGGTAGAGACCTATCCCAACAGACTCACAGCTGTAACTGCTGCCAAAGGTGCTTCCACCAAGTATTAACTCAGAGGGGTGGAGACTTATTCGATTATGATCTTTCAGTTTTGTATTTTTAATATATATATTTTTTCTCAATAAAAACTTTTTTTCCCCTTAACAGTGTGGAGTATGGTGTGTAGACGAGTGGAAAAAAAAAATCCTAATTTAAATGCATGAAACTCTGAGGCACTGACACAACAAAATGTGAAAAAAAGTTCAAGGGGGTGTAGACTTTCTATAGACCATGTATATTAAAAAGCCATCTGTGTTGTCATTTCAGGAGTTACATGTGGAGAGGAAAACAAATGTGTAGGTTGATGGTCCAAAAAACAAATTTGTTACTGCAGAAACTACAGTAGTAAAACCCAAATTACAAATGAGTACCTAAACTCATGCTACCTGCCCAATACTGTAATAAGAATTTTACCTACCTGTTTTTTTAGCTGAACATTTCTCATAATCTTAACGTATTGTTCAAGTATACATTTACATAGACCATGCCCTTTAAACAGCATGCTCTTTCACTTAACATGTGGCAAGTCTAACAGGAAAAAGAAAGACTGCTGCGCTTCCTATTAAAAGCCACATAATTCGTAAGAGCTTCTGAGTTGTGAAATGCAGACTGCAATGAAGGGATCAAGGTTGAAAAACACTTTAATGCAAGGTGACTGTCTTAGACAAGTCAGTTAGCCTGTACGTGTTTATCTTACAATTATGAACGTCTGTGCCTTTGCTGTTTTGACCAAAGTTGTTGGTCCCTATTTGCACAGCTTTTGCTCATGAGTTATTTTTTATTCACTGTTAAATGTGTTTTTATGAATAAAATACAGTTTGATATTCATTAAATCCTAGGTTTTTGCTTGTTTCTCAGGCCATAACAGTTTGATGACTAACTTTTTTTATTCATAAAAACAGACATTATTTTAGTAACTCCAGCCTGAACAACGCCTGTTTCCTCTTGTATAGTTAACAATTATAAGACAACAGTTGATGAATTTGACCCCTAACAATCATTGGTTTCCTTAACTACTGTAGACTTGAAGGGGATATTTTTTTGTACAAAATAACAGAAACTACAACAGATAAAAACCCAATAAAAAAAATTAAGAAATACTATACATTCTACATAAAACCAAGTTAATAACCCAATAGAAAAATATTATGGGAAATGTTATATTAAAATAGATTTTCCAAGGGCTGAGGCCAAATTTATTGGTCTAATAAAAGTGTTGAGACAACATAAACCGTATTCATAGGCCTATTCTTTTTAATATGTATTAAGGAAAAGCAGCTATAAAATGAAATTATGTCTGCAAGTGCAGGAAAGTCTTTTTTAGAGATTTGCTGATGGTAAAGAAGAAAAACAAAACTGGAATACAAAATAAACACCACAGTCTTTCATCTCAAGCCCCACTGTTTAAAACCTCTTCAGCTATACATAGCAAATACACAACCACCTTTGCACAGACATGAACCAGCCCCAGTCTTTGCTTTGCAGATGTTAATAACAATCTCACCACTTTCTGGCTACTTCGGTTCATTTTCATAAGCCATTTGCAGGGTACCTCTGTACAGGAACAAGAAACTAAATCTGTATTTCTAAGGCCGTCAGTGTTTAGATAAGTTACATTAGGCCTTCTGTGTACCAAGTTTAAGAAGATCAAACATCTACAAGTGTGAGGATCTTGTAAGTATTTTTCAGGGCCCTATTTTAATTAAAATGGCAACAGTATTTAGATCTGCCGCTGGTAAGATTAGAATAGATTCCATTATGCTTAGATGAAATTTAAAAAAAAAACAGTCTGAGAACACTGACAGCTTGAAGATATGAATAAAATGAAGAACATCCTCATACCCATGGCCCAACAGTATCTTCATACTTTGCTCACTGGAACTGAAGACCACCCCTATCATGTGTTGAGTTGGGTGACTAACTTGTATAAGCAAAATATTATGTAGGTAATATTTCCAATATTAAAGAGTAAGTAGCAGGGTTCCGAAAAATGCTGAGTGCACTAGAGCAGACATTTTGAAAAGAACTTTGAAACAGACTTTAAAGTTAGAAGTGTAAAAAGTTGTCAGGATGTTAACAAATTACAGTTATGTTATTTAAACAGTTGTAGCAACATGTGGGGATGGTTAACGCTATATTTTTCGGAATCCTTCTACTTACTCTTTAACATTATCCAAAATGTGCTTCTGCAGATTGTTAAACATCTGCTGTCTACATATATCTAATCTCTTATTAAAGACGGCAATATACTGTACAAAGGTTGAATGGGAGTTTCAGTCACGTTACACTTTGGAAATGGTGGTTACCACTTAAAGCCAGATCATTGTAATTGATTTATCTGATTAAACAGTACTATAATGTATTTAACTTTTGCTTGCGTGTGCTGTAATCTAAGAATATTGAATCCCGAAATCTCTGGTGGGCACAAGGACATGTGAAAAACGATTTTCAAACTGATTTCTAAGCAACAGAACTCGCAAAGAAAGAACGGTAGAAAACACAAAGTGATTGTGATTACTCTGTCAGGGCCAGAGATACCTGTGCAGACTATGGCTTTGAAAGCATGTATCCTTTTTCATGCTTTTTTTTTGTCTGACATACTTGTAAGGATGAATTGTTTAGTAATCCCGACAGGTAAGCTGAATAGACATGCTGTTTTTGGCATGAGCGGACACCTAAGATCTGCTCATAAAGAATGTCTCATTCTCACAGAGATACATGAGCAGTGCTGGAAAAAAAAAAAAAAAACACAAGAAAGCCAACTCTCTTCAGCTTCAATAAATCTACAATACATGGATACAGTATGAAGTCAGTCAAGGCAGTGTTTTGTCAGGTTGTTTAATTTACAATATTTTATCTTAGAAATTACCCAAGTGGGGAAATATAAACTGAGTTCTGCAATATGCAATGTGTCTCTATTGAAGTACAAGTGGACTATCACATTCAATCAATCAATCAATCAATCAATAAATCAATCTTTATTATATATAGCGCCTTTCATAGTGGACTACCATCACAAAGCACTTTACAATTCAAAGATCCTAATGGGTTTGAATAAGATCACAATGGTAATCTGTAATCTTTGGTAGAAGCAAGTACAGCTATGGGCAAAAGTTTTGCATCACCCTATATTATGAACTAATTTTGCTTTAGAAAAATTGAAAAATGTGACATTTCAATATCAATCATCACCATCACCAAACATGCACCATCATTTTGTAGCCTCTTTGATTGCATGACATTAATAAAAGATTTAAATTATGTTTATGTAGTTTTTTCAATTGAATCTCAATCCTAAAATTCATAGTTGTACAGTCAAATTATCAATGTGTTTAAATGTTACACATGTTTAATGAGCACAGACATACTGAAGATGTGTCTTCATGCAGTCTGGTTAAAATAATGGAAAATAAATATTATACAATATATGGATAGCATGCATTGGTATCCTACTCTACAGCTGTTTACATGATCCCATATTTTGGGGGCCCTAGGCATTATTATCCAGTTAAAAAAGCTTTTTTTCTCTCTGAAAACTACATTTTTGATTTATCAAATGTACATGCCATTCTGATTAAACAACTGTACATGTTTTTTGGAGGGGGATTAAGATTAATTTCTTACAATGCCACTACACTAAATAAAAGCAAGTGCACAGTTTGTTTGAGAGCTGCCACTAATGAACCTTCATTAAGGCAAGACTTCACATCTGCTATCAAACTTTGACCAAATTAATTATCTTTTATAGAACAAACATAGTTACAATGCATATTATGTTATCCTTAAAATCCAATTACCGGGCCACATTTTTCATCTTTACAAGTATGTTAAGAATGTAAACCATTTGAGTGGAAAGTCCTGTCAAGTGGTAGGCTTCTTGCTGTTTAGAGACCCTTGTCATTATGGCACCCGCACATAGCAAGTCACTGACCAAAGATTAGTTTCTCTAGAACATGTATTAGATTGAGTAAGAAGCAGCTGCTTCCGACCTATCTTGTGTGTTTCTCAAAACCTTTTAAAATTCTCATGAGCATCATTTATGACATATGTGTTGGTTTTCAAGTATCTCATAAGGGAGTAACTGGCAAAAACTAATGCCTTCAAGTGGGTGTAGGGTAAAGGCCATTCAGCCCATTTAAATTCAACACTTTTCACTATCTATTCAAGCATTTTGTTGGCCTTTTTTATAGCTTCCCCACATTGCCAAGATGAAGACATTTCTGGGTCAACATAAACTCCTAGGTCTTTTTCAAGATTCCTTCTTCAATTTCAGTATCTCCCATATGGTATTTATAACGCACATTGTTATTGCCAGCATGTAGTACCTTACACTTTTCTCTATTAAATGTCATTTGTCATTTGACATGTGTCTGCCCAGTTCTGAATGCTGTCTAGATAATTTTGATCTTGACCTTTGCTGCTGCAACAGTGTTTGCCACTCCTCCTATTTTTGTGTCATCTGCAAATTTAACAAGCTTGCTTACTATACCAGAATCTAAGTCATTAATGTAGATTAGGAATAGCAGAGACCCTAATACTGATCCTTGTGGTACTCCACTGGTTACCTCGCTCCATTTTGAGGGTTCTCTTCTAATCAGTACTTTCTGTTTTCCTTCAATCCCTACTGCGTTCAGTTTGAGAATTAATCTTTTATGCGGGACTTTGTCAAAAGTTCTCTTACTTGTGCATTTAGGTTTATTAGGACCAGAAACCACTGCAGAAAAGTATACATTACTATGATATACTAATACCCTGGGGCCAAGAACAGATGGCAAGTCTGAGGAAAAATACAGTTTATGTTAGTAAATTGTGTCCAGGTAGTAGAAGCCAATAATAAACTCATGCTGTTATGGCATCGTGACATTCAGGTCTATACAGGGGACAAAGACCTTTTGAACTTTATTTTTTTGTAAGTCAAGAGCCATGTGGCAGGTTGGCTTCATGGTATGACATCACAGACCTGGAAGTACTGAAACAGGTGCTTCAGAGCACCGACAGGACATTTGGGGTGCTCTGCATATGGCTAGCACAAGCTACTCCTATCAGTACCTTGCATTAAATGGTTCAGGAAAGCATCTGTACTCTGACCAATGAACATTTGCACCTTTACAATCAAGTAGCACAGTGTAATACTTTACAATACAACAGAAGCCTTGTATACATTTTACTTGGCACATCAACAGCTTAATCACTTAAGCCTAAATCAGAATGCTTTATAATGCTGTACAGCAACTGAACTCTTAAGGCAAGCATAGTGTGCCATAGGGAAGACTGGGAGAGTTGTGCTCAGAGCAGAGAATAGACAGTACAACCTAATTTAATCAAACATACAATCCAACCCAAAGAGGCAGAAGAACAAAGATCAGAGATTAACTTCCTGTTGAGCCACTCCGCACACAACAAAATGCAGCATGGATGAATTTCTACTCCAGAGCATCACATGCAAGTGGCTAGCTGGCAATGCTGGCATTGCACTGCTTGCATCTTTTCTGCTCTCTCGTGATCTGCAATCACAGGCACAAAAAAAAAAAAACACTGAGAGTGAAAATGTCCTATAAGGCACTATTTTACTGGAAGAATATCTTCTGCAATCCTGTGATCATTAAAATACTTGCTGGTGCATTAACACCCAGCAGCATCTCCTGTTCAGTATACTCCAGCAGATTTTATCTGTAGACCTTTGCATGCTTGAGTACATTATACAGTCCAGTGGATTTCAATCATTATATTTACTTAATTACTATATGTTTGTATTCAGCAATACTTATCAGTCACATATCAATCTGACTTTTGTATTGTTTTGTTTTCTACAAGCACTCTACGGTCGGAAATTCAATTTTAATTATGGCGCTGCTATCGTAAGAACATAAGAAAGTTTACAAACATGAGGAAATGTTTGGGTATTAATAGCTTATTCATCCCAGAATCTCATCAAGCAGCTTCTTGAAGGATCCCAGGGTGTCAGCTTCAACACATTACTGGGGAGCTGGTTCCAGACTCCCACAATTCTGTGTGTAAAAAAGTGCCTCCTAGTTTCTGTTTTGAATGCCTCTTTGTCTAATCTCCGTTTGTGACCCCTGGTTCTTGTTTCTTTTTTCAATTCGAAAAAGTCCCTTGGGTCGACATTGTCAATACCTTTTAGAATTCTGAATGCTTGAATAGATTGAATTTTTTAAGCCTGTCTGCATATGACATGCCTTTTAAACCAGGAATAATTCTGGTTGCTCTTCTTTGCAGTCTTTCTAGAGCAGTAATGTCCTTTTTGTAGCGGGGTGACCAGAACTCAACACAATATTCTAAAGGAGGTCTTACTAATGCATTGTAAAATTTTAACATTACTTCCCTTGATTTAAATTCAACACTTTTCACTATATACCCGAGCATTTATTTGCCTTTTTTTATTCTTGTAGCAGGTGTAAAGAATTACATAATCTAAAACAAGAAACCTCACTGGTTACTTCCCAGGCAGTTAATTTTCTAGAAAAGTCAGTACAGAACAAAATTTCAATAAAATAAACAGAACACAGGTAATGCCATTCTATTTTCTGGGGGGCTAGGTTGCATTTCATGTACAGTATTTGGTTAGTAGAAGGTACAGTACATAGCATGTATAGCTAACTACAAAATAATAGGTTTGTTGAACACTGTAATATGGTTCTATATGTTTTTTTCATATAGAGCAATAAAACAAATAAATAAACCAATACCAATGATACTATTAATAGTAATAATAATATAATAATAATAATAATAATAATAATAATAATTGTATTTTCTGCTAAACTATACCATTAAAGTCACCAGAGGACTTTTTAACTTAGGGCACTATAACAAACCCTAGTGACGACCGTAGAGTCCCTTTCATTCTTCATCTGAACACTATATGATTGGAAATGATAAACGGAAACGCATGCAGACTGCTGCAATATAGCTGTGCTACTTTTGGAACTTGCTGCTGTGTTGCGAATCATTTCATTTTATAGAAAGGCGAAACTACAAGTCTATATCATGCTTAAAGGTACCAAACAGACAAAATGCACCCCACTGAACTCTAAAATGTATGTCACTGGATCATTAACTTGTCATTTGATTTGAGAAAATGTGCAAGTTTTGAAGCCAGAAACTTCACTTCAATTGATTGTGTGTGTGGGGAGGGGAGCTAATGAAAGTGAAAAGTGAAAGCTAATTCACTTAAAAAATGTTAATTGAAACTACCGGTATGCTATCCATGTTTTCTATCAATTAATATCTATTCAAATACTACATATCAAAACCAATTCCATCACCTATTCCTTAAGTTGAATTATTTGTAAGTTTGTTATGACATTCCGATAACTAAATCCGCTTATTATATATATATATATATATATATATATATATATATATATATATATATATATATATATATATATATAACGTTACTTAAAACAGAAACATTCTTGTTATTTCACAGCTAGGTTCGCCTGGTGGATAACTACAAACTAAAAAATGAAATGGAACTTTCACTGTAGCCTACAGTTGATTATTTTGCAAATAATAGTAATGCAATCTGTACAATACAAGGCAGGGTTATGGAGACTACTGCAACAAGTTAGGAGGTATGCTGGTTATTTGCACTCCTGTTTAGTGTGGCTTTCTGTGTGTTTAGTTATAGTTTGAATTATACAGTACTTACACAAAAGCGTGATAGATGAAAGCCCATCCCCGGGGTCTCTCCAGCACATTGTACAGACAGTTTTGGAGTCTCCGGTAGCGGACGTTCCTCCTGCCGCTCTGGCTATTGCTGTACGAGATCGGCTTTCCAAGCAGGCTCAAGCGGGCTCCTTGCTTCCCACTCTGACTTTCTGGCCCTCCTCCACCTCCTACACCTGTGGTCGATGGCGACGAGCGGATACCCGCCAGCAGCAAGCCGTCCACCGCTTGCGCCGAGTTCTTCATCCTTTGGCCAGACTCCACATCCTTCATGCAATACAATTCAGCGCGGTGCCCAGGTGAATTTTTCATCCAGAGCCCACAGCTGCCCTCATCTCCGCTGTGGTTGCGGGGCATCTCATCATCAGCAGTGGCTGGGATGGCGCTTTGTGCTTTGAGGGCATGCAAATAAACCGTCTAACCACAATCAAATTATGAAGATTCAACTTTTGATTTTATTAAAAAACGATCAATGTTTGTTTGTTTTTTTTTGTTTTGTTTTGTTTTTTGTTTTTTTCACAAGGCTAGGCGTCAGCCTGTTTTAGTAATCCCAGATCTGGTAAACTTGCCGGTAATCCACATTGTTCAATATTTCTTGCTCATCCGTTTGTCAGAAAAAAACAGTTTCCCTTTTTTTTTTTTTTTTTTTTTTTTTTTTTTTAATTAAGGCTCATTTTTCCTGTTAAAAAAAAAAAAAAAAAAAAAAAAGCATTTAGCAGGCTGAAGTGCTGAAAGTCACACGACCCACACGAGTATGTGTGGTGTAACATCACAAAACATACAGCGTAAGAGTTGCACTTTGTAGATATGTATTTTAAAACAAAATTGGCAAACGTACATAGCAACGTATTTGGCACTTATTTTGTTTATTATTAAATGATGGTTCATAACCCGATATATATATATATATATATATATATATATATATATATATATATATATATATATATATATATATATATAGATAGATAGATAGATAGATAGATTTATTTATCTTCTAAAGGGCAGAAATGCATTTCTCTAATGTATTTCCAAACTGGTCTGAGCACATGAGCAGCAAGTGCAAGCTGTTGCTTTCAATCCAAACGTCCTGAAGGGCCCAGCATTTATATAGTCATCGTTTTGTATTTGTTTTGTCAGTCTTTAACACCAGATATATCGCAAGCAGCCGAGTCGGTCCAGTCTGCTTGACCAGTTTCCTCATACAGTACCCTTTTATGACTTCGAGTTAAAAATATAAAATCAAAGTAGTGTAGCCTACTGTCTAATACTGAGGCCACCGAATGCTCAAAGAGCACTTCCTTCTACCGGCATACCAATAATTACTTAATCAGTAAACTCAAAAGAAGAAGCAGAAGAAAAACCCGAGGTCTTATTTGCTTCTTCCACAAAGACAGCATAACACACCACAGTAAAATACACATTTCATTCGTTAAAGCCGTTAGACTTTTTCATCATTATCATTTTTTTTATCTGGCTTTTAAACTGATCCAGATTATTCAACATACACATTTCCAGTCACCAGCTCCGGAAACCAGCTGAATTCTGCCCTGCACACTTATTTTTATACTGTATAAACGGCAGCAAACTTTCCCTTCAGCGTACTGGGAATACTTAGATAGCAATAAAGAAGAACGAATCTCTTCTGTCCACATTCAGCGCAAATCGTGGCAATAATTTCTACTTACATATAGATTCTTAACCTGCGGCGTTCGTTCTCTGACTGCGCTCTTTGTATGTGTGTGTGTGTATATATGGAAAGAAAACAGTTTTGCAGCAGCAACCTCAATGAAACACGTCCTTGTTCGAAGTAACATCTGAATGTTTATCCGCTGCACTCCTTTTTTGCCTCATACAATCTCTCTTTCCCATACCGCTCACTCTCTCTGCCTCTCTATTCTAAGGCAATGTGCTGCTGTCAGAAACGACCCACGTGATCCACTGAAATGAAATACACACGCCGGGTGCCGGAGAGGTCACCATAGCCAAATTAAGGAAATAGTACAAAAGTAATCTACATAAATATGACCAATACATTTTTTTTTTTTTTTCGTATTGCAGTTGTACCAACTAAGACTATTTATGACGTCAACAGAACTGCATATATTCATTCATACCACTTTTTCTGCACATTAGCACATTTTCTGAACATGGCTGGGTAGCCTGTATAGGCTATACCACTCCACAATTGCATTTGTTACTGGCGCACCTTACCGTGCACACCATTATTGTAGTAGGCCTACATTTTTAGCCTGAAATCATAAAACAAAGTATTATAGACTTAAAATACTCAAAGGAGAGACTATAATGACCTGGCTAACTGCTTGAGGACTTTAGCATAGATACATTCTTTATTAAACATGAATTGGTCCCACACATCATATCTAGAACCTGCTTGTTATTATCGCACCGTTAAATTTACCTTAGATCAGATAATACTGTGTGTAAAACTGAGTCCCATTACAGTTACAATGATAATCTGGTAGATATTCTTTTGAATTCTTAATAGCTGACAACTGGAATTCTCTGGAGAAAACACTGAAATGTACCACTCAGTTGTCTCTGCTGCTGAATTAGGCTGAATCGCAGATTGGATTCAGTTGTGTTTGACTCCTACAGCTGTTTTTAATATGACTTCAAATAGTCCACCATAAATTCAGAGGTCAAATTATAAGCAAAATCAGCCAGATATGTTAAGGCTCACGTCTTCATTGATATCTATGTGTTCAGGACTGGGGTTTGCACCATTTCGAGTGGTGACGGACATTTTAAAAAAAGCATCTTGGCCACAGGCAAACAAAACAGAAATTATATAAACTAATGTGTGGACAATTGATTCCTGGAGCTTGCACGTAACTATTTACTTCAAATAGTCATTAGCACATTTTTTTTTCAGAAAGTTAAATTCAGCCAATAAAATGATCAACTTAGACATTTAATATTGGGGCTAGTTAGTAGCCTTAAATAGTTTTTTTTTTTTTTTTTTAATTTTAGAATAATTGATTTTTTTTTTATCTTTTAGAAGAAAGTGCCTTTTTGACGATTATGAATAAATAGCTTTGATTATATATCTCCATACCTTTTCCTTTCAACTGTTTTTTTTTTCTTTTACTTTTGTCAACTTTTTTTATTTGTGGTTTCTTGTGTTGTTGGATCCTTGTGACTGATGCCTGAGGTTTCAGTCCTTGTGTATTTTTATATTTTTTTACTCCCATCTCTCTTCTAATGATGCTGTAGATAGCTGACTAATGACTAATCCCTGAAGCCAGCTTCATGCTTCATGCTGTGACCCTAGCTTTGTCTAGTCCATACATATTTAACTAGCTTGTGGTGATCTAAGGAAATCACAGTTGAGTTCACTACAGCAGACAAGCCAATAGGAACAACCTAAAAGTTCAAACTGTATTCAATGACAGATTGTGTTCAGCAGGTACCTGTTAAACCACATTAATGAGTGAATGTATTTTAAACTTCTAGATAAGCAGAAACCATTATCAATAATGCATCAGTGCAGTATTATACTTATAGCCGATTCAGACTACTTAAATAATGCACAAGTTAATGCACATGTTAAAAATGTGACTAATGACAAGTATTTTCAGTGTGACAAGGTGTGGCAGTGTGCCCCACCCCTGTGTGTATTTTGTGTTATATGTTGTATATAGTGTGTTATTGTTGGGGTATGTATAAATGCACAGGATATAATGTTGGGCTATGTAGCACAAGTGTTGTAATATGTATATGTATTTAGGCAGGGATTGCACAATCACTTCACATGAAGATAAAATGTGTATTAATATGTCAGCACGAGGAAAACACAAATTAGCTCATGTGCTGAGATTCAAGTGAATAATTAATTAGTAATTGAATCCCGGCACAACCACACAGCAGCAGCAACAACAGCAATCGGAGCCTCCAGCACCCAGGAGGTAGTATTAGCCATCCTCTGAGGAGATGATTAAATGGGTGATGGACCCAGAGTGGAACCTGGAGGACATCCCGATAGTGGTTGACCTACTGTGGGGCTGAGATGGGGACCATTGGGAACACTGGGATCAAAATCACTACCCAGTGAACCCGGCAGCCATGGTCATAAATTACTTGACTGCTGATATGGGACTGCCCCAGCAGGTTGAGTTCCAAGCGGGAGAAGCCACACCTACCTGCACCTTCGTAGGGCTAGAGGAGGGCTACCTACCACTCCCACCACTAGAGGGAAGAATGCTGCTCCTGCCTCCATCAATAGGGGGAGAAGTAGAGCTCCTGCTGCCGCCTTATTGGCCGGGGGCTCCCGCCCTACTATCACCTCTCAAGGGTCTGCACCTGTTGTCACCTTACGAGGGTCTGCTGCTGCCATTGCCTACAGAGGGACTGCTCCTCTCCTGCATCGCCTGGAGTTGCCTGTCCTGCAATGCCTAGGGCTGCCGAGCCTGCGCCGCCCGGGGATGCCAGTTCACTGACAACATTTCTGCTGAAGAGTGGCAGGAGTATGCCACCCCACTGTCAGCATTGCTGCTGACAGCATTACAACCTGTGGACCCTTTCAAGCCTCTGTTCCTGGCCCAGCACTATTATTGGGACTTTTGGGCTTTTAAGGGGGAGGAGGCCGTTGAAGCCATGTGTGCTACGCACAAGGGGGAGTTGTGTGGCAGTGTGCCCCGCCCCTGTGTGTATTTTGTGTTATCTGTTATATGTAGTGTGTTGTTGTTAGTGTCTGTCTGTTCATTTGGCCATTGTGCCCTTGATTTTCAGTGGTTTTTTTTTTTCTGTTTAAACCTTTTATTTGCAATAAACCAGCGCAAGCTGGTCACCACTACAAGCCATCCTGTGACACAAGGGTATTAGCATTATACCTTAATTGCCACTAAGCTGAATGAGTTGAAGGAAACACTTTCATGCAGAAGCAGTGTTTCTACGATGGCTTATTTTTTTTAATTAATTTTTTTTTTACCAGTAGTGGATTCTGTGCTAAAAGTGATTAGCCTATCAGGCCACTTGCACTGTCATCAAGGTTTAGTCCATGAACCCTCCCACACGTTCTTCAGTTTTACTGCAGTGATGTAGTAGTAGCAAAGTCATTGGATTTAGTTCCATAGATTTTTGTATAAAATAAGTTGCTCCTGTGTAAAGCAAAATACAGTTCCTTGTCAGATAGTGTCTTATGCATGTCAAATACTGTCCTCTGTCAGATAGTATATTACACGTCTAATACTATCCCCTATTAAAATGACTCTCCTTGCAAATGTATGTTGTCCTTACTCTAAACTTAAGGACAATAAAATATAAATATTTATTTTTCTTGGTATTGGTCAGTAAAACCCAAGCCAAAACACAAATGTATTGTCAAAATTAGACCTATGATCTCTGAGACCAAATAATAGAGTAAAAGGTTTCATCTTGTTTTAATACTAATGAATGAAAATCCCTTTTAAAGCGATAAAAGGTTTAGATAATAATTCTGAAATGTCCTGGAAGAAATTTTCTTTGAAGGCAAGAAGATGGAAACCAGATATACTTTCTTCTCACTAAAAATTCCATTAAGAAATATTGCACAGAGCTGCAAGGGTGAGATCAATATAGTGATTACATAGGTTCAAAGCCCTACAGTAACCCTGTTCAGAACACCAATGGGCATTGAAATCTTCCTAAAACTGCATATACTGAAATGTGTTTATTGCCCAGTGGGTGGCTACATGTCATCGCTACAATATGTATGTTTTTGAGTCACTGTGACTAATGAGAGAGAGAGAGAGAGAGAGAGAGAGAGAGAGAGAGAGAGAGAGAGACAGAGAGAGAGAGAGAGAATGAATGAATGATTATACTGCAGAGTGCTGTATGATCCTGAGAGATCTTAAATGTTTGTGTTCATTTATACACTGAAACACTAGCTAGTATGTTTTTCGTAACGTGACCTAATGCTAAAGCAGCAGAATTGATAATAGTAAAAGTTGCAGGAAATATTGTAGTAAAGTGACCATTATATTATACTACATATAGCATATAACAGTGTATATATCTATATATAAAGCACCTGAAGCAACAGGAGTTACCCCTTTTCATATGTATGTGCAAACTCTGCAAAAAATATAAATAAAGAAGAACATAGAATTGTTATACAAAACATTTTATGGGAAACCCATGCCCAGTTAATTTTAACATGGATTTAAAGGTAACAAAGTCTTAAATGTGTACAGAAGTATTTTTAAAACCTTGTTTGACATTGACCCCCCTCCCTCCACCCCAATTCTAACATTACACTGCATAGATCTTTCCTGACTTTGCATTGTTTAGTGTGAGCAGTTTGGTATAAATCTTTCAATTCCGTCTCAAAGTAGTCTGTAATTAGAAACAGCTGACTCTTCTAAAAAGGGTTTAATCTTTAAAAGACCTAATTACAATTTCAGGATTGATGACACTGGGAAAAGAGATTCCGTTTTATCAGACTGCTTTTTTTACCATCCTACAGGTTGTTGATGTGCTAATAAAGCAACGCCCTCTAGTGGTATTACTGTGAAACTAGTTTGCAGAATATTTTCGGGACAAGTATAGGTAATATACAATGCATGTGTGGTGCTATTTTGTGGTACGTGTTAAAAAGTGGTACACTGTTTACTGACCTTGCATGTGAAAATGATTTTAGCTCAGAAAACAAAGAAAAGCCCATCTGAAAGGGGTATGATGTACTGAATTTGGCCCTTAAAGTTATTTTTAATATATATTTTTCATTATTCATAATTAAGCAAATTTATGTGACTAACTGATGAGCGACAAATTAGGTTATCTAAAAGTTTAAACATATACGATTTTGTGAGTGAACTACAGTTTGTTCTGTTTGTAGTGATTTGTGTAGACGTCAATCACAGCATTGACACCATACAATTTTCTAACGTTACACAGGTCAAGTTTTGGTACGCTTACCACTTACTGGTCCTATAACATTCTTCAGAGCTCCGATTCTCAGTTTGTATGGGATTTTTGAGGAAATAAAAAAAATGAATAAAGCAAACCAAAGCTTAAGATTTAAACCAAAAACACATTTGCTGAAATGGACAGAAATAAAATGTTTGCAACCCCCCTGCTTCTGTATCTTGCCGTAGGCAGATTGTCATGGAAAACCAGAATATACATTATTGCTAAAGATATTTAAAAAAAAACATCATTCAAATTACCAGCCTACATACAATGTTAATTATTTAGCAAATCTCTATTTGGGTACTATGCATTATTTTTCAAATTCAGAATATGCCCAAAACTATACCAAACACAGTTATTGATTTTTACCTTGTTTAATCTGGTTAGTGTTGTAATATTGAAAGAAAGCACATTGGTTTACAGCAAGGTTACACATGAATGAAACACTCAGACAGTAATAGATACTGTTTTCTTTTCTTTAAATAGATCAAAACACAAACTCCAGACCGTTGTATTTCATTATGTTTTTTTATCAATCCAAAAAAAAAATGTTCACAAGAAGCATAATATGATGGGTTACTTTCACAGCACTCTGTGAAAGATAACTACAATATTATTAATTCAATTAATTATTGTGCATAGTGCATATTCCACAATTGTATGGCTTTCTTTATTGCTTCACCTTTCTGAGTTCATGAGTGGTTTATGTAGCCATTAACACAAGCAATAAAAAGTCTTCCTAGATTAATTATTTTCAAATGGACACAATAAGCTTTGTTCTCCAAATTGTTGTTAACTTTTTTGATAAAAATAAATAAATACAAATACAATACAGTAGAATGTCAAAGTTATGAATCCCACAAATACGAACTGACCACTAACCAAACACACCTATTGAAACCAGAAATGTTAAACTGCAGAATCTTTATTAATACAATACAAGTGTTTTAAATCATTGAAGCCAAGACAAGTTTCAGCATTACAGGCATTTCAGTCTTCTGAACATTCTTCAACACACGGTGCTCTTCTTTTGGGTTCTACCGTACAAGCACCTAATTAAATCTATTTTTACTGAATAACATTTTCCTGCTATTAATGATTAAAGAGCTTTTAAAATTCAGTCCAAAATGCACAAAGAACAAATGTATATAAGCTAGTGCTACAAAGAAAGTTAGGGGTTGATTAGATCTACCTATACCTTGACTGGATAAGCCACAGCTAGATTCTCTGAGAGCGTTTTTGGGGATTCACGCTGGATTGTGTAACAGAGCAGAGGCTGGGTGCACACCTGCAACCCTGCTCACCGCAAGCAAGCACCTTAACCACAGTGCAAAAGAGCAGGGCTCATCTGCATTCGTGATTTTAAAGCTTTTAACCTCATCTCATCTTACTGACGGGACAGGACAGAATCCACAACGGGAGTGTATAACAACAGTACCTGTTACAGTTGCACCAGCTACCTGCCATGGTTATCAGGGGATGACCCCTAAAAATAAATGGTTGGTACAATCCAGAAAACCCCATGGTGCTGTATAATGTATATTCTTGCATTGTTAGTAATCTCTCCCCCGGTGACCAACTTTAACCAATTTCCTTAATTGATTCCGCTGTATAGAAACTGCCTTGACATTAGCTCTGCAGGATTTGTCTCCATGGTATACAGGGGATATTTGTTTTATTGCACAACAATCTCTATAACCCTAACCCCTAACATTGCTGTGCCGAAAGTTAAACTGGTAGCACTCCACAAATACTAAAAACAACAGAATGTGTATAACCTGCCAACCAAATAAAAACTGATTCTGCAGCTCCAAAGATCTGTATACCTTCAACTCCAAACAAAATTCTTCAAACTGCAGACATGGCACAGCCTTTGGGAGCTGCGTGAGCTCGAACAGATCCTCCAGCAAACTCAGTCATGAGAAATACCGACGGAATTATATGGCCATCGGGATCAAGGAGAAGTGGAATGAATAATGAGTCCTAAAATGTTAGAAATGGGTTCATTTAAGAGGACGGTCTGGTCTTAGTCAGCTTTTTAGCATATTTGCACGAATGGGCATAAATCAATTTTCATATGTAGAAACTTTTCACAGCTGCTGTGCAGCATCTCCCCTGATATTAACCAGGAGCTCCATACACCTTGACAAGCATTCTCGATAAACAGGGAACACAGAGACATGAGACTGTTCATAACTTGCTAGGTGGTTCTCTGGTGTAGTAAGGTTGAGTAAATGTATTCGCTCAGATGTTAAGATGTTTCATCTAAAATAATCCTGTATAAATAGGGCCTAAATCAGTTAGGAAAAAGTAGAAGGATACATCCAGCATATTGTAATGTGCTATCACAGCCACTGGGGTAAAAGGGGAAACAGCATTAGGGACCAGCCTGTTCCCGAGGTGGTTCTACAGCTACACACACCAACTTGTGTGTCTGGGGTATGGATTGTGCTGGGAAAGACTTATAGCACATTACAGGGCTCGTGGTTGACCAGTGGGGGTCCCATGGGTTTTTGTTTGCTGGTATAATTTGGGGTTAGAGATTGACTGTGATAAAGCAATGATTATATAAAAGGGTGCTTGGGGTTAGCCCGGGGAGAGCTGAGCTAGTTTAAAAACTTTCTGGTAAAAGTGTAAAAGTTAAGGGTAAGTTTACATTTACTGCTACTTGTAAAGTGTCACCCAGGACTGGTATACGGTGTAATCTCCAGACATCCTGTCATTGTGTAGATTCGAGGGAAGTTTGGGTTTATTTTAGTTTCCATTCTTTTTCTTGTAGAGAAATGCCCATTATATTTTAATGTATTTTATGTCCTGTCAAGGACCTGACTTGATTTACAACTGCTATAAATACATATTTACTACACCTATACTGCGTTAGTGGGTGATAACTTACTGTGACAGGGGGTACTGTCACAGTGTAGGTATCTGCTGAGATATTAGAGAGATACAGATAGTTTGCGATTGAAACACCACACAGATGGCCAGGTTTTATTAATAATCACAAATATTGCAGGCAGTTGCAGTGGTTGGTGGCTGCCTCTAGGGTACCAGCAATGGTATCCCAGCAATGGTATCCCTAGGAGAGGTCTGCTTGGGCCAAAATGTAAAGCCCAATCCAAATCCGACCCGACCAAACAAATCAAACCTGACCAAGCCCAAGCCCTTTGAAATATTTGCATTCCCAACCCAACCTGACCACCTCCACAAATATTCCTAACATATGCTATTGAAACTAAGTACCTTCCATGTAGAGTATATTCCCAATTTCCAGTTAAAACATAAATACATAAGAAAAAAATCACTTTCAATTAATCATATCTTATTTTTCTTCATTTCCCAATAATCCAACGCTGCATGATTTAAAAGACGACAACAGGCTTGTGCACTTCACTTTGTTACTATAAATAGCCACTTTGGTGTGGAGCCCTGCCCCTGTGGATATTTGTGCGCTGTTTTGTTTGTTTTGTTTTGTATTATTATGATTTATGTAAATATGACCGGCAAAAACCTTATTTTTATGTATTGTTATTATTTGCGGCGCAGACAAAGTCACCTCCATTACTGTTATTTTTTGTTATTATTTGTAAAAACCTTGTGAGGATGCGTGACTGATCAGCTACTGAGTATTTAACTAGCTGGCAGTCACGCATCCTTATTAAACCTGTGCAAATGTGACAGATGGATAATCAGATAATTAAAGCTGGTTAATCCCTCCGTCATCGATATAAAAGCCAATAGCTTTGCTTGTTCACGGAAGGGTGTTCGAGTGAGGAGACAGGAGACAATATTATTGAATAGAGTTAACAATTGCTAGACGTGCTGGCTTTAGACCAGCACGATACTATTTGTTACTGTTATTGTTTATTTGTTTGGTATTTTGTTTTGAGTGGTTTTGTGTTTAAACTGTTTGTTTATATTATTTAATAAAATAAGTAGCCTCTCAGTTTGCAGTCATTACTTGCTGTGGTTTCTGTTTCCTGGTCTGACGTCATCCTACAGCCATCCAGTTCACAGCCACATATTAAGATGCTCTTGCAAATTCAAATAATCATTTTGGACAAAAGAAAGTCATGTATGACTGACTTGGCCCAGCTATAGGACAAATTCATCCCTTTTCAGTGTGCTGCTGCATAGAAGAATTTCCCATCTTATTGATGTCATATTTCAGTACAATTTTGCAAGATTTGCATTGTACAAAACCACATGGACTTTTATTATCACTGAATACAACAATAATATAATAATCTTTATATAGCACCTTTCATAGTGGAACACCATCACAAAGTGCTTTACAAGATACAATGCATCAGTTGCAAAGTCACTCACAACAATGTCTCAAGAAAGACAGAGCACAAGGAGTTTAAGTGATTTGTTCAGGGTCACACAATGAATCAATGGCTGAGCTGGGATTTGAATTGAGGACCTCCTGGTTACAAGCCTGTTTTTTTAACCACTGGACCTCATAGCCTCCAATGTTGTGTGTGATGTGACGTAATGAAATAGTTACATATAATTAAATATTGGCAAGGTTTGCACTTTGCACATTTTTGGTTTTGTTGGTTTGTGTATCCTTGGTTGAAATTGTGTTTGATTTATTTGATATAGTTTCATGTGTTAAAGTATTATGACTTCTGTTTCTTTTTTGGAGTTATTAGTATAAGTATCTGCACCTTTGTTAGTACTGAACTGTCCAGTACAGCAGTGGTTCTGAACCCCGGTCCTCGGGGACCCCTCTGTCTTCATTCTAACTGAGCTCTCAGTTACTGAAAAATATTTATTTATTTATTTAATGCGATAGAGCCCATTGATGCAGGCTCTATCGTGTGGTAGATGACCACGACTGGAGTTAGTATATATATATATATATATATATATATATATATATATATATATTATATAGTCAAAATGTTCATCTTTTGTTGCTTTATAGCCTGGAATTAAAATGCATTAAAATAGTTGTTCTATTTTTATTTATCTACACATCCTACCCCATAACTTCCAAGTGAACAAAAATATTCTAGAAATTTGTAGAAAATTAATTAAAAATAAAAACTGAAATAGCTTGGTTGGTTAAGTGTTCACCAATGTAATAGCATTGTAATAGCAATCAGGCTAAATTAGCTCAGGTGTAACCAATCGCCTTCAAAATCACACACCAAGATAGGTGGCCTCAAACCTGTGTTAAATTGTAGTTATTCACATGATTTCAGGATAAATTCAGCAGTTCCTGTAAATTCCCTCTGCTGGGTAGTGCATTTCAAAGCAAAGACTCAACCATGAGCACCAAGGCGCTTTCAGGACAGAGTTGTTGAAAGGCACAGATCAGGGGATGGGTATAAAAAAAAATATTAAAGGCCTTGAATATCTCTTGGAGCACGGTCAAGACGATTATTAAGAAGTGGAAGGTGTATAGCACCACCAAGACCCTGCCTAGATCAGGCCGTCCCTCCAAACTGGATGATCGAGCAAGAAGGAGACTGATCAGAGAGGCTACCAAGAGGCCAATGGCAACTTTGCAAAAGCTACAGGCTTTTATGACTGGTCAAAGTGTGCATGTGACAACAATATCCCAAGCACATCACAAATCAGGTCTGTATGGTAGAGTGGCAAGAAGGAAGCCATTACTCAAGAAAGCCCACCTTGAATCCTGTTTGAAGTATACACAAAAACAATTGCAAAGCATTATGTTTGGCGCAAACTCAAACCAAAAAAGAACACCATCCCTACTGTGAAGCATGGTGGTGGCAGCATCATGTTCTGGAGATGTTTCTCATCGGCAGGGACTGGGGAACTTGTCAGGATAGAAGGGAAAATGAATGGAGCAAAGTACAGAGAAGTCCTTGAGGAAAACCTGCTGCCCTCTATAAGAAAACTGAAACTAGGATGGAAGTTCGCCTTTCAGCATGACAACGACCCAAAGCACACAACCAAAGCTAGACTTGAGTCGCTAAGGAGCAAAAAGGTAAATGTCCTTGAGTGGCCCAGTCAGAGCCTTGACCTAAATCCATTCAAAAATTTGTGGCATGACTTGAAGATTGCTGTCCTCAACACTCTCCAAGGAACTTGACAGAGCTTGAACAGTTTTGTAAAGAAGAGTGGTCAAATATTGCCAAATCTAGGTGTGCAAAGTTGTTAGAGACCTATCCCAACAAACTCACAGCTGTAATTGCTGCCAAAGGTGCTTCCACCAAGTATTAACTCAGGGGGGTGGAGACTTATCCAATTATGATCTTTCAGTTTTGTTTTATTAATATATAATTTGTTCTCAATAAAAAACTTTTTTCCTTTTAACAGTGTGGAGTATGGTGTGTAGATAAGTGGAAAAAAATCCTCATTTAAATGCATGAAACTCTGAGGCACTGACACAACAAAATGTGAAAAAAGTTTAAGGGAGTGTAGACTTTCTCTAGGCACTATATATATATATATATATATATATATATATATATATATATATATATATATATATATATATATATATAATATATATATATATATACATGGTCACACACAATATGAGCGTTATAAGTCCAGGAGGGAGTGTGTGGGGTGGGGGGGCTTCATGAGACACATAACAACAGACATCTGTAAAATACAAAATAAAATAGCTCCCTCTCTATAATGCTATAGTTAAGCAAAAAAATGTAACTAAACTATAAATAGCCTGGTTAAACGGCAGTCGGAAACTCAGTTCGAAGCAACAGATAAGCAATCCAAGAAGGAGAGCGGGTCGGGTGAGGGGAAGAGGGAATGGGCTTGCCCCAGGTTCGGATGGAATACATTAGGAAAGATAACCATGTAATAGGTCTAATATTTATTTACTTATAAAACGAATGCTGAATAAGATGTCTGTGTTATAAAGTGCCAGAGCAGATTTTCTACAATTCAGATACTGTATCAAAAGGGAGACAGAAACGGAAGTTGAGAAGTTGTTTACAGTTTAAACAACACCGGTACTGTATTTACTATAGAAATATTGCATGAATCACTAGTATAGGGAATTGGGGCACATGCTGCATGAGCGTTATATCCGAGGCGTGTTATAACCGAGAGCCTTATAGCGAGGGAGCACTGTGTGTGTGTGTCTATATATATATATATATATATATATATATATATATATATATATATATATATATATATATATATATATATATATATATATTTTTCAGCATTTTTGCTCATTTTTCAAATTGAATTTGTTCAAATTTTTTGGGTTGTAGTAGTATATAGAGGGAGTCTGAGAGAAAAAAGGACACCAAAGTTTGATGCTTCTTTCATTTATTTGGTGTGCAAGGTAATCAAACATGCAATCTTCAGGTGTGAAAAAGTTATTACCCAACTAGTTAACTCAACTCAATTAAAGGGATAATTAGGGTCAGCTGTTTGAATACTTTGGTTAACAATCAGACCTGATTTGGGCTAGCCCTGCCTAATATAAATAACTTTAGCCCTTACCATCGGAGTGAAGTTGTTGGCACACAGGTTCTAGAGGCACATCATGCCACGATCAAAAGACATTCCTGAAGACCTCCAGAAAAAAAGTTGTTGATGCCTATCAGTCTGGAAAGGGTTACAAAGCCATTTCTAAGGCTCTGGGGCTCCACCAAACCACAGTCAGAGAACAACATCCAGGGATCTGCAGGCCTCTCTAATCTCTGCTAAGGTCAGTGTTCATGACTCATCAGAAACTGTGCAAAAATGGGATTCATGGCAGAGTAGCAAGGAGGAAACCACTGCTCACTAAAAAGAATATAAATGCTCATCTCATGTTTGCCAAAAAGCACCTAGATGATCCTCAACAGTTCTGGAACAATGTTCTATGGACAGATGAGTCAAAAGTGGAACTTTTTGGCCTGTTATAGCTAGCAAAAACCAAACACTGCATTCCACAATAAGAACCTCATACCAACGGTCAAGCATGGTGGTGGTAGTGTCATGATTTGGGGATGCTTTGCTGCATCAGGACCTGGACCTACTTGCCATCATTGAAGGAACCATGAATTCTGCTCTGTATCAGAAAATTCTACAGGAGAATGTCAGGCCATCCGTCCGTGAGCTGACGGTGAAGCGCAGCTGGGTCATGCAGCAAGACAATGATCCGAAACACACAAGCAAGTCTACATCAGAATGGTTGAAGAACAAGAAATTTAAAGTTTTGGAATGGCCTAGTCAAAGTCCAGACCTAAACCCCATTGAGATGTTGTGACAGGACCTGAAATGAGCAGTTTATGCTAGAAAACCCACAAATGTCACTGAGTTGAAGCAGTTCTGCAGGAAGGAGTGGGACAAAATTCCTCCACGGCACTGGAAAAGACTGATTAATAACTACAGGAAGCATTTGGTTGCAGTTATTGCTGCTAAATGTGGCGTAACCAGTTACTGAGTCTAAGGGGGCGATTACTTTTTCACACGGGGCATTGGGTGTGCATAACATTCTTTAATAAATAAATTAAATAAGTATCACAATGTTGTGTTATTTGTTCACACAGGGTCCCTGTTATCTAATATTAGATTTTGGTTGAGGATCTGGTAACATTCAATGTCAGAAATATGCAAAAATGCAGAAAATCAGACAGGGGGCAAATACCTTTTCACAGCACTCTCTATATAGTGTGTGTGTATGAGATGTGTATAAAACCAATCCTCAGAGTTGGGGAACATTGTCAGAGCAGAAGGAAGCAAGTTTTCTTCCAGGACAACCTTGTACTTGGCTTGATTCATGCCAAAGCTGCCCGATTCCAGCCTTGCTGAAGCATCCCAAGATCATCACCGATTCTCCACCACATTTCACAGTGGGTGCGAGACACTGTGGCTTGTAGGCCTCTCCAGGTCTCCGTCTAACCATTAGACGACTAGGTGTTGGGCAAAGCTGAAAATTGGACTCATCTGGGGGTGCTTCAGCAAGGCTGGAATCGGGCAGATTTGTCTTTGTGAAGGGCGCATGAATCAAGCCAAGTACAAGGTTGTCCTGGAAGAAAACTTGCTTCCTTCTGCTCTGACAATGTTCCCCAACTCTGAGGATTGGTTTTTCCAGCAAGACAATGCTCCATGCCACACAGCCAGGTCAATCAAGGTGTGGATGGAGGACCACCAGATCAAGACCCTGTCATGGCCAGCCCAATCTCCAGACCTGAACCCCATTGAAAACCTCTGGAATGTGATCAAGAGGAAGATGGATGGTCACAAGCCATCAAACAAAGCCGAGCTGCGAATTTTTGCGCCAGGAGTGGCATAAAGTCACCCAACATCAATGTGAAAGACTGGTGGAGAGCATGCCAAAACGCATGAAAGCTGTTGTTCTAATAGTAGAAAACACTAGTGGAGGCTTTGAGTAAATTGTTGATGCTCATAATGCATCAGAGTAGAAAAATGCAACATATCTAAGACTTCTGCACTGTATTGTATATATTCATGCCAGTGACAAAACTGGACTACTTTTGTGCGTACAATTATTTATGAACCTACCTAACTTATGTTTCCCTTCTGTTTTTGAGAGACTTGCAAATGAGCATAAAAGGAAATTTACTGGTCAAACAAGAAAAGTGACACAAAAGTTTCTTCTTACACAAAGTATTAAAGTACTATGCTGGACTTCAGTGTAATTGGATTTTGTGTATCTGTCAATAGATAAAAGACAATGTTGTTACTCAAAAGCTTACCCATTCCCTTTGGGACATATTGATTAATATACACGTAAGCAAGGAGAAGACACCAAACATATCTATGTTCTGTGTGATAGGGGAAAAAAATGAGTAATAGTAATCTACCTTGATTTTTCCAGTTATCAAACTATAGTTAAAGACTGAAGGTTAAAGGAAAGTTCTTGTTTTGATACATAAGTTGCATTTCATGTAGTTTGTGATACCTTATTTGGAAGTTTGTAGTTTTTTTTTTCTTTTAAATATTGACTATAGTTAAGAATAGAAAGGACAAATTAACAACCCACATACTGTACAAGTGAATACCACCAGTTCTAGATTCTCATTTTCCATCCTGAAATTGAACCCAGGCTTCAGTTTTCAAAGTTTTATGAGCAAAGATATAGAACAATTACTGCTGTATCTAAGATCTTTTGGTTTTAAGACTTGTAATGAGGATTTTAAAAGTTGTAATACTTATGAAATAATACCAGTATATTTTGACTGTGAATACTAGTCTCCCGTTTTCCCATATGAAGAAGCACACAGCATGTTAAATGTGTATTTGATCTTTAAAAGTTATTTTTTCATAGCAATGAGTGTAAAGGAAAATTAATCACTTTAAGTGACCTCCATGCTAGGGAATATTTCACTACCAGTTTGAATTTTGCTCCTCCGCGCTTCCATTGGGTATAATTAAATAATCAAGACCAGACTGCCTGGATAGCTTGAGTCATAGAAAATCAGTGATTGGTAATTTGGCATGTGCCAAGACATCCTATGTATATGAAAGAGACCCTTAGCTGTTGTTTATGATACTGAGGATTAGCAGGGAAAGTCAGACCCTGCTGGAGTTTGCTCTCAGAGATGCTTTGCAGATAAATTTCCATTCTAACCCAGTACAATAGAGAAAACAACAAGTCTGGTTTAGATCACAAGCAACATGAGATCAGAAAAGATGTTGAAAACAATAAGCAAGGTAGACTCGTAAGACACTGTCAGAAAACACACAAAGGTAAAAGACAAAAAAGTACATTTGAATAACTGAAACAGCGGGGAATCTTAATTCTGACAACCTAAAACTATAAGCCTAATTTCACTGAGAAATAGCGTGTCGACCAAACAAAAAATATTTACTATCATTGGCCTAATAAACAATACAACAATATTTAGTTTCAGGCATATATTGTACATTCCCACAGACTGTATCTGGACTTTTAATAACACATTCCAAAGTCAAGGTTAATCACACACTGACGTGTATTTTTCCATTCTCGATGCTGACAAATAACTAAAAGATAACAGTGCATTTTTATTGTAGGGAGTCTTCTGTTTATCATTTCATTTATTTATCTACATGAGGACTGATTTGTGTTTCCTGTGGGTTGCAGATAATCTTCTGATAAAGTGTTCGGCTCCTTGTTATTAAAGTACACCACACTGCTCTCTTGTACACTACCCAAATGGTCAAAAGTTTGGAAGCAGTAGTTCCACTAAGAGGTCATGAGAGAGAAATGTTTTAATGATTTCCTTTAAAGAGAAATTGAACGCAGCCTTTGTCATGAACTTTACATCACAAACCAGGGTCAGTTTTAGTTAGTTCCTTACCGGCAAGATATCGATCCAAAGAATGTATCCACATTGAAGGGGGTCATGTAGGTGGGATTATTGTAGTTTCCAGAAATTATTTAAAATAAATTTGACAGAAACAATGCCACCAGCTAATTCTAAAATGTTATATTTAAGAGACATGGAACGAATCTGCATAATCTAATCAATTCATTACAATGATGTCTGTACTTCTAGTCAAATCTGATGTAGAATGACCAGGACTACAGCATCCCACTCCTGATCCCACGTATATAGATGGATCATAACTGCCTCAAGCTTGTGCAGTTGGAGGCAATGTGCAACAATATCTTTTTGTCTTTCTTTGCGCAACATGCATGGTACAGTGTTATGAGTGTCTATCAATACCTATCACTAAGGTCAATTAGAATGCAAACTAAATTCTTTCCACTGGCTAATAAAGCAACAAAAGCGACATGTTTTATTTATATTTATGTTAAAAAAAAAAAAGGTGTACATATTTAAAAACCTTAGAATGGTCTTCTATAGAAAAATAGTAATTTTTTGCTGCTGCAGTTCACCAGTTCACATTACAAAAAGCATATACTGTACAACACTTCAAGTTAGAGCCTAATTATACCCTTCTGCAGAAGTGAGGGTGGAAGGAGACTTTAAGAACCAATGTAATGAATTCCATTGTAACTAGATAACAAAAATAAACAGGAACCAAACAGTACGAACAGAAGAGTGCAGGTACAATACTTGCTTTTGAGACTGCATGCTATAGACATCAACAATACGCCAGTTCACCATTAGCAGAACTGGCAGTTAAGTTTAGAGTGAGGTCCTAAGGTATTGCATTTTAGTACTGCTGGAAGACAGTGACATAATAGTACAGTAGATGCAGAAGATCTTACAATGTGCCAGCAGGTGGCAATATAATACATCCCTTTGTTGACTATGGGGCTAGGGTTGGTTATCCTCTTCTAGCAAAGCCTGTACAGCAAATCAACTCTCAAATTCGGATGCAGTTAAGGGTGAAAAGTACTTCCGATCATAGCATTGAAATCCTTAGATTATATATATATATATCGTGTGTATATATATATATATATATATATATATATATATATATATATATATATATATATATATCTATATAAAAATGTAGTAGCACTTTAACTGTAGGTGTTGTTTATGTATTTAAGTAAATTACAGGTGAACTGAGCCTGGTTTCCCAGTTTTTTGCCTTCACTGCAGGAATGTTCTGGGATGTTGGCAAAATATATATTATTGCATTCTTAGTCAGAAAACAGCTGTCAAGCAAAACAATAAATCACACAGATTAACATTGTTATTTGTGGGCACTTTTATCCTGGATCAACATGCACAGTGCACTGATATGCTCCTAAGAAAAAATAATAATAATAAAAAATAAATAAATAAAAAAAAAATAAAAAAAAATATATATACTGCACAATAGTCAATAGTATTATAGATTTGGACTGAAAATTACAAAATTGCAGTGCAAAAAGTAATGTGGGTATCTTTCAATCACTATACAGTACATGCCAGAATTTTTGGTGAATTACGGTCTAACCAATGCATGGACAAAAAAAAACACCAACTGGATTGTATATACTTTACATATACCAAGAGACAGCAATTGCTAATAATTTGGCACATCCAGTTCAGTGAAATAGATACAGGAGTTGATCCAAATATTCACAGAAAGTGATCTATTCCAAATTGGTGAAAAAATATGTCACACTATCCATATTTTAACGGCATCACAAACGCTGTAACCAAATGTTGTATTTAGGTTTTAACTGATAAACACTGATAAGAAGAGAACAATTCACTCTGTAGTGTGTTAAAAAATAAAAACCCTGACACACACTGATTTTTGGCCATCAACAGAAAGTACACACATTTAAAGATGATTAGGGAATTGCTCAGAATGTAAGGGAGATGACATTAGAGACTGTTGTTGCTCGGTTTGATTTTAATAAGCCTCTGGATACATCTAAAGATAGGTTGAGTGGCAATAACATGGGACTGCACCATATTAGGGAAACATCTGTTATAATTTCCGGACAGATATTCTTCAGCAGATAGATACTTGAAACACATTAAACCCAACCACGCGCACACATTTAATGAATCAAAAGTATTTTACTGTTCAGTTTTATTGATTATTTACAGTTTTTTGCTGCTGTTGTTGTTTCAGATTGTGCACGTCTCACTGATGTTGGCTCCAACCCCCCCCCCCCGAATGAACCCCCCCCCCCCCCCC
Organism: Polyodon spathula; assembly: GCF_017654505.1. Classification (NCBI taxonomy): domain Eukaryota; kingdom Metazoa; phylum Chordata; class Actinopteri; order Acipenseriformes; family Polyodontidae; genus Polyodon; species Polyodon spathula. The sequence continues at coordinate 22,000,636 of NC_054538.1, forward strand.
CCCCCCCCCCATCTGTCAATTTCACACCTCTCTTCTCCAAGATTCAAATTCTACCAAACATGCTCCTGAGAACATTGATTACAAAACCCAGCCAGATGGAAGGCTGTTTTCACAAGGCAGGATTGTTCCAGAAAATGCATAAGACTGTACTATATTTACTGGAGCACATTAAATAACTGCTCTGAGCCTCAGCAGACACACTGAGGTGAGAGTTTAAAGAGCAACGTGTACTAATAATAAAAATAATAATAATAATAATAATAATAATAATAAAATCTTGAAGTACAGGTAACACTTAACATTAAGTGCTTCAAGCTACGCTGTGACTGCAAATAACACAGTAATTACACATATAAAATTAAAAGACATGTTTAATTACAAAATGAAAGCACTAGTCACTGTTTGTGAAAGCTAAATACCTTTTTATTATATATCAGTTCATATACGTGTGCCATTCAATCAGTTGCTAGTGTCTTGTAATTACAGTGCATTTAGACATGTACTGTAGTTGTGTATTCACAATGTAACCACATCTTTATTTATTTATTTTTAATATAGTGCCTTTCATAGTGGGCCAGCATCACAAAGCGCTTTACAGAGGTAGGTTATGAACTCTTAATAGGACATTGATCTAAAATCTCATCCGCAGGATTGAGGATAAGGAGGTTAATTGACTTGCTCAGGGTCACACAATGAGTCAGTCAGTGGCAAAGGTGGGATTTGAACCGATGACCTTCTGGTTACAAGCACTGGACTTTAACCACAGGAACACACCTGCTATTATAGTGTAATAGTAATGCAGATAAAGCCACTTAAAGTCAGGTACTACCAAATTCTATGATATTGATTTGTGTTTGCAGAGAGACATATAGAAAGACATGTACATGGTTACACTCAAAGGTTTATTGGTTAAAATTAAATAAGTCAACAGTACATTATAGTCTCAATATTCAATATGTCTTGACAGCTGTATGTGATTTGGGGAACGTTATGCACATTTGATTTTAAGCATTCAAAATGACCACATGCACATAAAAAACATTTTTGTATTGTCTGTGCTAAGTCAGCCATAGGCTACTGTCTGCGCTGCTCCTGCCAGATAGCTGTAGGCACCTTTCATTTCACTGGTGTTCTTCACTCTTGCACTTCATAAAAAGGGACATAAATTTCCTTCCTGTTCCCAGCATGGCTGACACATGATGGTACCCATTAGTACTGCTTTGGCATTTCATAACAGGGCCTCTCAAAATATAACTATATCCATTGTAAGATTAAAGGAGTCATTTGGCTCAAAAGAATAATAGAGTGTATTCAACAGTGCTGGCTATCAGTTAAACAGCTGGCAGTGTATTAGAACACCTGCTGAAAACATCCAGAAGACTGAAAAAAATTCCTCTCACTAAGTTTTGTTGCTAGTAACTTAAAGCATACATTCAAGTATACTGCAATATAATAAGAAGTACCACAACTCTGATGTCCCCAAAATAGTTTAGATTTTTTATTTTAATTACATTTTACAGGCTATGCCTTCATCTGGAACAAGTTAATGTAATTGTAAAGAATACCATACATTCTAAAACCCAGATATAAATTTACTAAAATATAATAATATAATAAATATTGTTGGGAGACAAATTGTATATGACACATACTTAAAAACAGGTGGTATGGATTGTAATTATTATGAAGTAATAACATTTGATGTAAGAACATTTATTCCCATTAGCATTTCCCATTTTGGGTTAGGGTTAGGGTACTTTATATGTCATTGACAGTGGTTGGGTTTCCACATAGTGTAGAAATTCCAAATTGTCTCTCCAATGTCATGACTTATGTGACGTAGCAGTCACATATAGGAAGTGCATGTCAAAAACATGGCACAACTTTAGAGGGTGGAACCATGCCCAAAAGCTATACCTTATGTTTATGAGACTTCAGCAGCAGGGGTATCATTTCAGAGAGTGTTGGGGAGTTGTGTCAGCATTAAATATTCTCTGTCCCAAATAGCATCATGAATGAGAAAAAAATAAACAGGCAATATTGGGCCTGTGTCAATGTCCTTATTCTTAAAAATTATTTATTTTGGAGATGCCGAAGTGTCCGAAGCCCGGGCCCCCTTGTATGACCTTTAAGCACTTCAGAGTCAAGGCTCTGCAGGACAACCAGCTGCCAGAGGTAGTGATCCATGGCTGCGTCTCACCAGCAGCGGTAGAGGACAGCTTCCTTATTCACCAGCACGTCCTATTGGCCTTACAGTGCTTTGACTGAGATCATAGTGCCCTCCCTGAAACACAGCACAGTCAGGCACAGCAGAGACTCTGGTAGGAGTCATTATTTGGTAAAAAGTAGAGCTCACCAAATTTATAGTACATGGAATCAAAAGGAGTCACACATGTGCCTAAAAAAGAGCAGATATATTGTCTCCAGTCAAAATGAGATCTTCCTAAGTGTAGTATATATTCCCCCTTTAGAATCCCCATACTATGACGGGGAAATCTTTTCCAATCTCCAGACAGAGATCTGCCATTTCCAGGCCCAGGGGAATGTACTGATTTGTGGCGATCTGAATGCCAGGCCAGGCACGCAGCCTGACTGTATCAGCACACACAGAGACAACCACATATTTGGTCAAAACTCCCTATACTCCACACCCATCAGCTCCCACAGCAACAGTTATGACAGGGAGATGAATAAACACGGGAGACAATTACTGCAGCTCTGTCAAGGCCTGGGCCTGTACATTGTTAATGGTAGGATTTGAGGAGACTCTTTGGGAAGATACACCTAAAGCTCGGCTCTTGGCAACAGTGTAGTAGATTAGACCATTACTGACCTAGACCCCCCCTTTATTCATGCATTCACTAATGCATATATAATTCTGTATATGCATATGTCATTCTGTATATGCATATGTAATTCTGTGGCATTTCTGAATGAAACCGCTAAAATTGGGAGAGGATTTTGCAAATGAGGCCTATTAAATATTCAGTCTAATTTATTAAAGCTGCCAGTAATTGAGGGCCTCGTATTTGCGTGATGGTTTTAAGAACTCTGAAAAGCAGGCGTTAATTTACCGCTGTCAGACAGTAGGCTATAGAAAAGGCAAGGTGAAGGTGGGAGACTTGTGTACAGCAAGAAGGAGACATTGTTTTCAAGGACAAAGAAACATTTAATAACATTTTGCAAAGAGCTCGTTTTTTAACCCGTCTGATCAAGTCAGTTTGTAAATTATGGTTTATAATACTGCTACCGTATTGTTTTGTAAGCTCCAACTTTCAATAAATGTTTCATAGCTTACATGACAAAACAGAAAGTCTGAAAATAGAGAATATAGAATCCATTTAAAAAAGGTTCTTAGAAGCACCTAAAAAGGTCTTCCCACAGTGGCAAAGCAAGGTTCTAACGAGAGCCTTTACTTCTAGACTGTAGGCATTATTAAAAGAATGGTGGAGGAGATTAAGATGGAACAATATTCCGAGG